>NC_091025.1:18880000-19242500 GCF_041296385.1 Aphelocoma coerulescens
TAAATAATATCTGCTGTTTGCTGCCTTAGGAGAGCTTAGCTGGGTAATAATTGAAATGTCAATACGTCTTCCTTGTGAAAGTTTCTACTTCTGAAACCAGCATCTGGCTTCCTGCAGGAAGAACATGGAATTCCCAGCTGCAGGAAGAACATGGAATTCCCACCTCATGCTCCTGCCTCACGATTTGAACAGTGCAGCAAAGCAGTTCCTGCCATTCCCACTCAACAGTCTCTGCAATATTAAATAAAGCCACATGTGAGGAAAAAAAACCCTGTTTCACACTCACTCATGTAAATACCACCTCTTTAAAGTCACACACACAACCTTAGAGCCCTTCTGCCTGATTTTTCTTCCCTTTTTCATTTTGAACCAATGGCAGTCTAAGAAAGGGGGAACAAACAAGGCAAAGTGTAACTCAGATAGAAGCTGCTCCAACAGCATAATAAGAAATGATGAAGTGTCTGGTCCACCACCTCTATTGTTGTGAGCAGGCTCTTCCTTGTGCTGAAATCTTTCCTCTCAAAGAGTTTTCAGTTACATAACAGGATTTTTCATGACCAACTTAGGAGCTGACATTGTGGAGGAAAAGCAGAGCTTTCAGATGCTGCTGTCTCTGGCTGGTTCACTGATGCACCTTCTCATTTTCATGGAGCTCATTCCCCTTCAGAGCCCCTTGGGCACTGTGGAATCTTACTGTTTATGGAACAGGAATGTTAATTGTTTCCTGTCAGAGACCCAGAGATGAGGAAAAATTCTGGGATGGAATTTTCCACAGCAAAATCTAAGAGAGTAGGAAATTAAAGAAGTTTAATCCCATACACCAAGATGCCTTGCTCTCCCATCAGCGTCCTCTGCACGCAGATGGACAGTGAGGGCTTTTATGGTAAAAACACATTCACCTTCATCCTCCTCATCTCCTCCTCTGTGTGCTCCTATTGAAGAGTTTATGAATTCCTATTTTTTACCCCTTCCTCCTGGATCTGAACCTCTCAGGTGCTGATGAGTCAGAGGATGTCCTGAAGGAAAGGCAGGGAGAGTTTTTTGCTAGGAAAACCAGGTCTGATGGAAGTTGTCTTCAGCCTCAGACATGCTGAGCAGACAAGGGCATCTTGTTCCCTGAAAACTGATGAGATTTTTCAAAATATGCCAAAATTAAGTACCCTGTATTTTTTTGATGCCTAATCAAAGTCACACATTAAAGTTTGTGAAGGAGAAGAATACATAAGGAAAGGAAAGAGGGTTTATTATTTAATAGAGTATAAAACTCTCTTAAGTCTTTTTCTACATCAAAGTCTGTCAGATGGTTTTAAGACTGAGCTCTAACATGGCTGATGTCCTGGTCAAAATTTCAGAATGGCATTTAAACGTGAATGTCTGCAGTGGCAAAACACAGAGATCACTCAGGTAGATATGTTTGCTATTATTGCTGCATTTCTGTTCTCTGAGTGGGTTTCATAACAGGAAAAGTCACAACAGAACAATTCATCAGAACCCAGCACACTGGTGTGGGTCCAGTCCTCACTGGTGTTGATTAGACAAAAATTTGGTTTCAAGTATTCTTATGCAAATCTCCTCTGTATGAAAGGGTTTTCAATGAATGTAAATTTGGCACTGCCATCAGTGTAAGTGGCCTGAAATGGATCTTCCTCACCTAGAAAACAGATGGCACCACAATGGCATGGATGGGAATGGAGAAGAAAGGAAAACAAGAAGAATGCAAAAGAGGTTTGGATAGAAAACTGGAGATTCAAAGATAGGCAGAAGAAACAGAGCTTGGTGTTTGAGGCCAAGGCATGGGAAAGCAGGGAATTTGTGCTGCAGCACAACCCCAGGGCTGGGACTGCACAGGAACAGCTTCCAGGTGCTCCCTCACACACCTGGCACACCTTGAGCTGCTCTCAGCACATCCCACACCCACCTCTCCTCCAGGGCTGGACTGTGGGACCACAGGGCAGCACCTCACACAGAGATCACCCAGGATCTGCAGACCTGCACAGGACACTGCAGCCCACACTGGCAAAGGTCCCTTCTCTTCAAAGCTGAACACGCAGGGGCTTGGTTTGGATCATCTGGCAAATGTGGCTGGATGTACCCTGAAAAGGGATGCTCCCTGATTCCCACTGACCCTCTCTTGTGCACTCATGCTGACAGAGAAGGGTTCTAACAGAGGGAGCTGCACCCAGATCTGAACAAAATTTTAATTAGTTCAATGGCTTTATATATAAATTACTACTGAAAATGTTAGGACTATTAATGAAACATAGTCCAACTTTTTACTTTTAAGAAATGTATATTTTTTTTCCTCCTCCAAACTAATTAGGCTGATAATCCATGCTGCAAAACACAGCTGTTTTCCTGACACCTCCAAGTTCAGCTAACTCTGAACTCCACTTCATTGAACCCTGTCCACACTTGTTTCAATGGCAACAGACTGCAAACACAGAAAAATACCCACTTTAATTAACTTTTACTCCTTTCCAGGGGGTGTTAAAAGAAAACCAAGAGCTATTACAGAGACAAAGTGAGCGAGCCTTCCAGGCAGTGAAGGCTATTACATTCAATTGTTTGGCAACACTTCTATTCAAGACTAACAATTTCAGAGACTTATGTTCTTAATAGAGCAGGCTAAAACTCTTCTGATGAACAATTTGCCATCAAAAACTGCTGATTTTCTGGATCAAAACGTTCTCTGGGAATGTTTATTCCACTAAAACTTGTGACAAGCAGGCAGGCTGGCTGGAGGGCTGGCAGCTTGTCTTGGAAGGCTGCCTGGGAGCCAGGCTGGCAGGGAGAGGCAGGCTGCCTGCCCAGCGTGTCCCTGCCCAGTGCTGCTCCCCTCCTCTCTCAGGTCAGCCACATTATGCATCATAATCATTTTTATTAGCAAATTTGTCAACATTTCTAAGGAGAAAACACAATGGTTCAATGCAGCATGTTCCAAAATGTACTTCAGTAAGTTTGGCATGAAGATTCTCTTCTTTTTTTTTTTTTTTTTTCCCCAAGTAATTTGAATATTTTCTTGTATGAGATATTTTCGTTCTAGTTCAAAGCAATAATAAAAAAACCCAAGTGAAACACTGGAACTTCTTCAGGATAGGAGCTCCTGGTTTCAACCCCACAAACAACTCCATATTCCCAAACAAAAGCCATACAAAGCTATGGTCTTTCTACAGACAGAATTTGAAGAGAGCTGCTGCACAATATTACCCTTACTTTTCCAATCATGTAAGGAATTTATTAACTTGTCCAAACTTAAGCATTTATAGAAAGGATCACTCTCTTTTCTTATTCATTCTAAGCTGATCTATTCTTTTAAAAAGTGAAGTGTTACCTTTAAAGTTACCACAGCTGACATTGGCAGGAAAACCCAAATTCAGGGTGTGGAGTTAAAAGGCCTTTCTTTCTACTCCATATTATGTCCCTTATTTAATTATACTGTCAGGAACAAACCTCTATCTCCACAATCCTGACCACACTTAAAAGTACAATAATTAAAACTTAAATTCATGAAGAACTTGTAGATGTTCCTAGAATAATGACTCTTAAAATTTCCAGTGAACTCAAAGAAGTTACTCCATTGTGGCTTAATTTTTTTGCAAATCTGCATTTTATTTTATTTATTTTTTTGGCACTGGAGCCACACTCCTATATAGGTTTTGGACATTCTCTCATATGAGATGTGTTTCAGCTTTATTGTTCTGTACAGGCCAGAGCCAAGAGCACAGAGAACAGAACCCAGTGAATTCACAGATTTGCTACCCAAGACATTTTGCACCACTGGTTAATTGTTTCTGCCAGAAATAAAATGTCTTTTACCAATTTGACATCACCATTATGATCATCCTCACAAACATTCAGCAGCAGCAACCTGGATTTGAAGAAGTAAAAGTTGACTTAGAACTGGTAAACATCTGTTTGTTTGGGGCTTTTTCTCTCCTGAAAACCCCTGGTTTCCATAATCTCCAGAAGTCACTGTTTGTGTTCAGAGCATTTAAAAATAACTCTTCCCTTGCCCCACACAGCAGCTTTGCTCCCTGTATTGCAAACACTAAATTTAGCAGCCATGAACTCATGTTGGGATGGAAAGGTGACACAGGCACAGTGATGCCAGCAGGACATAAAGATTAAGGAGTATTTATAGACCAAAAACCCAATAAACCCTTGCCAATATTGCCTGACCCACGAGGGAAGGACAAACCTGAAATTTCTTTCTCTGCATGTTATTTCCATGTATAAACTGAAATAAATTCTACCCCTCCAGTACCCAATTACCATGGAAAATATAACATGTACTGCTGATATGGTGGTTCTGCTCTGTGAGAAATATTAAAAAGATCAGGAATCACAGAAATAAAACACCTTTTTGACATTATTCCCATTGTAAGGATTGGTGTTGGTTACTGACACAGAGAGTATTCACACAGTTCAACTTAGAGCCATAAAAATTACAAGAGGAAGAACTCCTAAATTAGGTATTTAAGCCTGAAGGTAAAAAGGTAAATATTCTATTCCTTCTAAGTGTCACCTTCCTTTGAGTCAATATTGATTCAAGCTTCCTATCACAACTGTATTGTTTTTATAAAATAAAGCCAGTTCTGGAGTTAATCACAAGCAGGCTTTCGAAACCTGAAGAACAAATGTCATGAACATTTCAAATACCAAAAGATTCCATAAAACCCAGTTTGGGTTGGGTTTCCACCACTTAGTTTTCCTTCATTTCCCCACAGGAACTGATGCGTAACTTTACTGGGCATTATTCAACAGCTTCCATGGGATGCAGACTTGAAATCTGAGCTTTCATTCAGGACAACAGGGCAGGACCCTCCAGTCATTCCACCTTGTTCCCAGGTGTGTCACCCCAGCAGAGGAGCTCATGGACCCCACCAGATAAAGAACAAGGTTCTGGGCAGGAAACCAAAACCCAGCTGAGTTGTTCTGCAAACCTTCCAGAGGAGCACGACACGGCCAACGTCTGCTTTGTGAATGAAGTTCAACCAGAGTTACAGGGTGAGGCCTCAATCTTTTGTGTGAGGTTTTGTTTTGGGTTTAACCTTGGCAGTACAGAAAGCAGCCATGGCAGAGGTGACTTACCTTCTCGCTGTTGGGGACTTTTACTCAGGCAGATACAGGATTTTTCCAAAGCACTAGAAGGCCAAACCCTCCTTTCTTCACCCATGTGAGTGAAGAGATGACACTTGAGATGTTTGGGCTAAAGAAACCAGAATTTACTCTGGTTTTTTAAAGTGTTTTTAAAAACACTTAAAAAGCTGTTAAACTTGTCCTCCTCCCCACTCCATCCTCCAGAACCTTCCTTCACCTAAAGGTCTTCAGCCACTGCAGCAAACCCTCAGCTGATATAAATCCCCACAGTCCATACAAACATCACCTCAGCTGATTTAAATCACAGTCCATGTGATCTAATATCATAGTCCATATAAACAAATAGGGTTTTGAACTTGCTATCAAGTGCACATCCACCACAAAAATTACATCAGCTTTAAATCTTGTCCTGGAACACTCAGGAATGATTTGGAAAGTTTGTTAGCTCAAGGTGTCTAACAATGCTCCGTAAGTTTAAAATTCTGTTCTTTGCAAAACAATTTCCAGTCATAAGTAGAGCTTGACAATGACCTTTGGTGAGGAGAGCTCATGATAACTCCATTGGCTGAGTTACCTGGAAGGCTCTCTCCCCTGCAGCTTTAAAAATGGGGGGGTTCTGCCCCTGAACAGCATTAGCTGAAGAGTTCCAGAGGATTTTTAACTGTTGGGAATGACATGAAGGAAACCAAACCAATCGGATTTAGCACCCAGGGCAGCCCACAGGGCAGTGCCAGGTTTCAGAACTGAAACAATGAATTTCTTCTAGATTTTACTGATTAAACTGCACAGGGACTTCTTGTGGGTTTCTGTCTTCTCTTAATCAAATATAAGTTTTACTGGCTCATTACTGCCAATTAGGAAAGATTTGCCTTTAAAAATTTATTGAATGCTGATGGAGAACACAAACTTATATGAAGCACAATATTAATTCCATGTCAGACTCTTGGGTAAACTCAAAGAATACATAAACAAAAGTGAATATTCAAGTTTTCCATCAACTGTGTTGGATCACCAGAGCCTCAACACTTTGCTTATCACTGAGGAAGCATTTTCTTTAACCCACAGGTTCAGGGCTCTTACCTGGACACCTTTCTGTAGGAAGCAAGGAGCACAGGGGGGTATCAGGGGGGTTCCTCTGAATTGCTGGAGTCACCACGTTTTAAAATCAACTTCTAATCAAACCTCACCCAGAATCACTGAATCATAGAATCATGGAATGGTTTGGATTAGATTTGGGTGAGCTTAAAGCCCATCCAGTGCCACTCCTGCCATGCCCAGGGACACCTTCCACTGTCCCAGGCTGCTCCAAGCCCCAATGTCCAACCTGGCCTTGGGCACTGCCAGAGATCCAGGGGCAGCCCCAGCTGCTCTGGGCACCCTGTGCCAGGGCCTGCCCACCCTCCCAGGGAACAATTCCTGCCCAATATCCCATCCAGCCCTGCCCTCTGGCCCTGGGAAGCCATTCCCCCTTGCCCTATGCCCCTTTGTATGCTCTTGTAAGAGCCCCTCAGGTCTGCCTGGCACAGGGTGTTTCCCTGATACAGCTGCCTCATGCCCCCTGTCCTAATACAAAACACCTTCTTTAAAATACCTGTGACCCTAAAATGCCTTAAAGGCAGCTCCTCTTCTTTCATGCTCACCTGAAAAAGCTTCATTGTCTGATTAGAAGCATTGTTTCATTTTCTAATGGTGTTTCTTCAATGGAGGACTTTTTGTTGCTGTTGGGTTTGCTTTGGTTTAAAAAACAAAAACAACCCAAAACCAGTTACAGTTATGACTAAATATCATTAAACTGCTCTTGTATCTGGCATTTAAAGTGCTTGGGTTAACATAAAGTGTGACCTGTGGAAGCTCTTTACATCTGAAGGATCCCCAATGTTCACAAGTCTGGCTTTTAACACACAAATTCTCAAACCCACATAGAATTATTTTATTTATACATCACCTAAAATGCACCTTTGGCATTTTAGACTAGATTTTATTGCTGTCTAATATACAGTAATAGAAACAGTTGACCAATTAGCTCCCACATAACTGGAGAAAAAAACTTTACTTTTTTTTTCCCACCCAAACATCTTTTAATTCCCCCACCCCTCCCCAGTCCATGACTTTTAGACAGCCCATTAAAAGGAACAACTCAGGAACTTTCTGAGAATCCATTTTCCATGGTGGAAAAAAAACCACCTATTTTAAAAAAAATCAGTTTTGAAAGAAGATGACCTAGAAATGTAGTTATGGACACCACTTTTGTCTGTAAAATTCTTCAGGCTCAAGGAGAACTTCCAGGCAGAAGTAAAGCCCAGGACAAGCAGCAGCCCAACAGACAGGCTGGGAGACAGGACCACGTTTCCTGGCAGGAATTAGAAGCAGCATTCTAACATTTGAAGCCTCAATCAGTGGGTTTATTGACTTTCTGTGGCTTTTATTATCTGCCTTTTCACTGACAGATAAATGAAATTAAAAGCTTATTTTATCTTGATGTAGAATAAAAACAATTTAGGGCTTATCAGAAATCTTGGGTTTCAGCCATCAAGTATTCTCTGAATTAGATGCTGACAGGATGGTGTGAGTATTACTTATTATCTTTATACTTTTTGAAGTTAACTCTTTCCATAAAAATGTTGTCATAAACCAAACAACCAAAACAAAATAATAAAAACTAAAAAATCCAGATTCCCTGTGTATATATGCTTAATCTGCATACACATCCTCAAATCCTTGCTGGAAAAAAACCAATTAAATCTTCCTGACTTAGAAAAGCAGTGCCAGTAAGGATGATGAACATGTATGCAGATGTGTAGCTCTTGTTCATAAGGGCCATTTCCAAAATCAGATCCGTGCCCTGGGCTGCACTAAGAAGTTTCTTTTCTTTCTCCACCATCATCATCCTCCCAGTATTAGTGACAAGTCATATAAAGATTCCTGGCTACATTAAAGGGCTCCTCAAGAGCAGCCCACAATTTATAAGAACATTAAGCTGAGCTCTAGAGTGTTTGTGGAGTGCAAATGCAAATGGGGCTGTTGCTAATGTCCCATATTTCAGCTGGCAGCCCCAGCCCATGAATTTCCTGTGTACCACAAATGCTCTGCGTTAATGAAAATGAGGCAGAGGAAGCTCATAAGTCTCTTATTTGTGTTCTAGCACGAGACCAACTCTCAGCATTTGCAAAACCCCCAAAAGCACAGCTACTAAGATGTATTTATTATCAAGGAGTGTTATTTGTTCCATAATTTAACACCGCAGCTGCATTTCTAAGGGCAAACCCCATTTTTTCAGTGGTTGCTTCATCTGCCACAGCTCCCTCTAAAAGGGAATCTGTTCCTCTGAAGTGTCACATGCCACAGCACAGTTGGGATGAAAACCTTCCTGAATTCTTAGGAAAAACAGGAAAAAAAAAAAAAAGAAAGGGGTGAAAATCCCTACTAAAAGGTTTCTTAGCTACATAAAAAAAATAACATACATGGCCTGAAAAACCTTATGTGTCTGTACAAATCCTTCTGTGCAACTCCAGCCCTACTCAGGTGCACCTGGAGCTCCAAGGAAAAGACTTTCTAATGCTGAAACATTAACATGGAGAATTATCAGGGGCTGAACAAAATGGGCTGTAAAGTGTAGGGATTCAACTGCCCCCAAATTCATGGCAGTGGGGAAGGCTAATCTCATTACCTTGACCATTTCGAGGGTTTTACTATTTTTTAATTCCCTTTCAAGCAATGACTGTTCCATTGAGCAGTAGCTGGAAATTCAAAAAGTACGTGAGAAATCATCTCTTATGTCTATAGGAACACCCAGCTCTGGCTGCAGATGTGTCCCTCTCCATTCCCCAGGACTTGTCCTCAGAGGAGTTGTACAGGCTTTAAATAGCAGAAGCAAGATTGTCCTCCAAACGAATTTTAGCTTCAAAATTTTCCACAGCTCCCTGGCTACTCTGCCTAATCTGCACCCTGTGTCAGGCTGGTGATTCAGTTCATACCTCCCAGGGTACAGGAGAGAAAACCCTGTTGTGGAATCAGGGATGGATATGCATTTCTAAGGAGTTTATATAAAGACAGAAAAAATCGTCATCCTTTAAGCCATCCTTTGATCAATTTATTCTCCAAGCACTCTGAGTAAATTTATCTGACCTTCCTGTTAATTTTGTCAAACAATATTTTCGTCTGGCAATGGCTTCGCTGTTCTGATTATTCCATCCTCTGGAGTCAAATCTTGTGATCTTCCTGCAGAAAAGTCTCATATGGGATTCTAAGAGTGTTTGTCCCTACAAGCATTCCAGAATTCTACTTAAAATAAAAGGAGAAGCTGTACCACAAACATTACCATAGAAACAAACTGCCACAGACAGAGTTATTAGTGAGAATGAAAAGGAAAAGCTAGTTCATAAAGATAACTCCCAGTCTTCAGTCTGTAACAGACACAATCCTAATAGAATAGAAACAGGTTTTATTAAGCACTGAACAAACCATCAAAATAATATTACTGTGTCCTTTATTTAAACAGGGGCCACTATAATTGAGATGAAGCTCAAATAAAGAGCCTGACTCTGCAACCTTCATAGATATTCAGGAACATCCTCCTGCTTGAATTTGTCACATCTTTTCATATCAGCCCTGATTTCCTTTTGCCCAACCACCCCACCCTTGTCTCCACGGCATTCTCTTCATACACTGCAAATGAAAATATGATCCCAATAAGTCAGCAGGACTAGGAGCAGCAGACCTTATCTAGAAGCCATTTCTCAGCAAGGCAGCACTGTGCACTCTTTGTTTTAATCTCCTTTGGTATATTAAAAAATATCCTGCTTTCCTCAAGGAGGAGAAACAACTCCTACCCCATAATTGACTCAGATGCAGACGTGTCTGAATTAAGGGCACAGGAACTGGGATGAAGCTTTGTCCTCCCTCCTTGCAGTTGTTGTTCCCACCTGCAGCTTCAGAAACAACAGCTCAAAGGAAGAGCTATGAGCAAGACCCAGACTAAATTCTGCTCTTCTTTCAGATTGTGCACTGCCTTGAACATCTTCAGGCTTCCATAAATTCATCCTAATAATCCACTTGCCCCTGAGCCATACTGCAAACTCCAGGAAGTTCCACATTCCCAGTGCTCTGCAGAGGCTTCCCTTTATTTCTTCAGCATCCTGCTGTTGACCTTGATGTTCATGTGCTGATAACTGATTTCCAAACCCATCAAGTGATGATTTTCTTATAACTGGGCCTTCAAGACTTGAATTTCCACACTAAACTACTGTCTTGGTGAGACTAGGATAATGTATTGTAAAAATCAGAACAAAACAAATCCAGAACAGAGAAATGTTCTCCGTTTACTTGTATTTGTGCTGACAAAGTCAATTTTAACTGGGGAATGCACATTTGAAAGAGTCTTTAATGGGCCAGAAAGTTCAGCTGTGGATTGGATTTCTCTGAATGCATTAGATACATATAGGTTAATATATAATAGATATATAATATAGATTTACCACATCTTAAGTATTTAATTACTTCAAATCATTGGCAAAAAAAAATCAACTTCTCAATAACAGCAGAACTAAAAAATCTCTCTGATTTAACAGCTCTGGTGGACAAATCTTTCTGTTCTCGCTCTACTGTTGAAAAAGTGCATGCATTCTCCAGTTTTATCATTGGATAAAGGAAAAAAATATGAAGAAACCAAGGAAAAAAGAGCAGTACACACTATTTCCTACTTTTGGGAAAGATAATTCTTCAATCTTGAACACTTCAAATTTGCTTTTGTACTTAAACCTTTTACTATTGGAGATTCTTTTCAAATAGTGCTTGTTTGGGTCAAGTAAGTTTCAAAAGGAGGGCAAAATGAAGGCCTGTTTATAATGGTTCCAGTTTAATCCTGCAATGGCCCCCCTCAACATGTAATCCCTCAAACACTGTCATTTCAAGATGTCCATAAATAGGAACAGGGAGAGCCCAAACCCTTTTAGCCTATTTTGGGCATATCCAAGAAATAAGCAAAGATAAATGGAGACAGAGGAGAAGCTTTTAATTTTTTACTCCTCCACCAGCCCCTCATTTGATTATCATGGTGCCAGAAGACAACAGCCTGTAAACCAGATTTTATTTTGGGAGCCTGCAAGTTCAGGACTTTTTTAGAAAAAGAGAGGCAAGTGAAGCCCTGATCCCTGAAAGCTTTCTCCAGACTGGCTCTTTTAGTAGCTCCTGCTACGTGAAGTTATAAAGAGAGATGAGAGTTCCCCAAGCCCTTTATTGTAGCAACACTTTCACAGTGATTTAAAAATAAAATAAAAATAAAAATCGCAAAAGTTCCCAAATAAAACACAGCTGTGCCATACCCAAATTCTTGTATAGTCTTGAAGTGCCTGGGAATGAAATTTTTATGGCTCTCCATAAGATCTTGTACAAAGTTGCTGGTTTCTGCAGAGGACCCAATTAGATCTTTCTCCCACTCACGCTGAGAGCACAGCAATGGAAACCTCAAGGGCTGGGACAGAGAACTGCCCTGCCCAGACCCTGTTTGCAAGTGCCCAGAATCTACCTCATCATCACGTCTCTAAAACTGAAACAGCAGACAGAAAAAATACATGTATGAAAAAAGGAGAACAGGACAAAGGTGATGCTTTCGTGATGAAACTCATATTTATGCTGTAGATGTGTGAAGCACCACTGAATAATGACTTTTTTTCCTTTTGCTTCATGGCTGTGCATACTCACCTATTTAAAATCCGAGCAAACTGAGGAACCACTGGATGGTTAAAGAGGATCAGTGTTCATTGAGCAGGAGCAGTTTGAGATCTTTGGATAGGGCTGGATTGCAGGAGCCAGGCTGCTGGACATCTGACACAGCAAGTGCTCCTCGATGTGCTCATTTGGGATGGAATTACAGCAGGGGTTCCCAGGATGTTCCCTGTGCTGGGTTAAACTCACCCCAGCCCTGACAGACAGCCCCTGTCCCCTCTCTGCCCCCTGGCCACCCCGGGGTGGCACAGTGGGATCAGCACTGCCCAAAGGGGACACCTCAGAGACTAAAATCAAACCAGCTCTGGAGAAAAAAATAGAAATATCAATGTCAGGGCCTGCTGTCCACAAGCTGGGGAGCCCCCCACAGAGCAGCGCTTTAGTCCCACCGAGGTCAGCAGTTCAGAGAGCACAGCTTTCCTCATTTCTGGGCAAAAAAGGAAGTGGGGAAAGTGAACATGAAAAAAAACAACTTTCTGATTCCTTTCCATGCTGCCAGTGAATTTTTAATGGCTAAATGTTGTGTTTGTTCTCTACGCCACAGAGCTCTCCCCACACTCACCTTCCTTTAAAAAGCTGGAAAACACAATTATATTACTATTTCTTAAGACTTTAAGTCATAGAAGAAAACTCACATCAAAGTTTCACAAATCCATATGCTATTTTGAACAAAACCCTCAGATTTTACGCTGTTCCTTCTCATTTATGTTGTCAGATGCAGCGTGGCATTAGGCTTAAAAGCTAGACAGCACAGGCAGCACAGGAAACAAGAAAAGCAATTAAATTTTGTATGTTTACAAGTGAAAGTCTGCTGTAAATAACCATGTCAAGTAGATCTTGCTGTGGGTAGGTGGGATCTGAATATTGAGAACTAGCTGGAAGGAACAGCAATCAGCAACAGACTGCACAGGGCAGAGCTGTAATGAGAGAAAAGTAGATTTAGCCAAGCTGGGGTATGCAGAAAAATAATAGAAAAGATAAAAACAATGAAAAGTAAAGAAACACTGATTAACTGGATTGGGGGAGGTAGAAAGTGATGGGGCAAGAGAAGAGATCACAATTCTGTGGTTTTCCGGCTGCTCTGGATTTCCTTTACATTTTTTGGTATTCTGCAAGCGTTTGATTCCTCATTTATGAAGTCACATGCAGCAGACTGCTCCACACTGCCAGCACTGACCCGGAATAGCCAGGCTGGGGGAACTCCCAGCTCCACCAAGCCTTTTAACCTCCAGTGGAATTAAAACTGTGCATACACCCTGCCAGGCCTGCGGAACAAGAGCAAAGCAAGCCCACCACTGCTTTGTCTCACGCAGAGCTCGATGATTCCCACAGGGCTATGGGGTACTTCCTCCTTAGGCTCCTCATCCAGAGATATCCTTCCTCCCAAGCCATGCCCAGTGCTGAAGATCCTGTGAACTTGCCAGCAGGCACCACCCCGGCAGCGGGAATGCATCAGGATGTAAATATGTACACATGTCAGTGTGTAATCCTGACAGGATTCCTCTGAAATCCTCAGAGATAAGTCCCAGCATTGTTAAATCCAATCTTTCTGTCATTCCCATTCCTCTCCCCAGTGCCCTCCCTTTGGAGAAAAGAGTGTCTGATCAGGGATGGGGGTGGCCTTATTAAGGGTAAGAAAAGTATAAAGGAATATGAAATAAACAGTGCCAAAGAGGAGCCAGACTGTGAGTTCTCTACTGTTAGTCTAGCTTGGCATTTGGAGATAATACAATAACACAAACAGCAGCATTCATTAGTAAATGTTTTGTCAGTAGAGTCATTTAAAATGATCACATTTTACTTTTTTTTTAATACTCATAAAGGCTTTCAGAGCATAAAACACCCCTCCAGTTCTACTCAAACCTTACACTGCTTGATAAAAAATCTCACCACAAGAGAAAGCTGGCCATAGCTCATTCTCTAATCATTGCCTGGCATTAAGAGTGGTGAGAAATCAATTATAATCACTATTAAATAAGGGGGTCACCATCAATATGCTCAGAGCCTTGACAGAAATGTGTTAAGAGCTCAATTGTTAAATATAATTTCGTAAGGATATCTTTCCCATGACCTGTATAAGTGTGGGAAGCTGAAAGGGGAAGGAAAATAATTGCTATATAAAAGTCTAAAATGATGAATAAAAAATTAGGTTTCTTTAACAATCCCCAGCATGGCATCATCCCTGCAATTGAGGCATTGTCTACAAGGGAAGAGGGAAGATCACTGGAAGCTTTGCAGTCCCTCTGATGAGGTTGCAAATAGAAACAATCCAGCAATTTTGGGGTCCAGCATAAACACCAAAGAACGTTTAAATCATCACACAGTTTGGGCTGGTTCAGCTGCCTGGACAAGTGTCCATTTGGCCATTTAAACTTGAGCTTTTATTTTCTAAAGCTTCATTAAAATAGAGACTGTTTTTATACTATAATTACACACAAATATCAACTGCTGCTGAATAAAAAGGGTGGCTGAAAAATACAAAACAACTTTGTCCTTCCCCCCCCACCTTCCCACCTCACCCTCTGTCTCGTGTTACATTGGCTGTTAATTCTCCTCATAGAAGTCAGGCTCTAATCTTCTACCCTCTGGAACACTCACCCTGAAATCCATATGATTTCACTGGTAAATTCTGGTTTAGTTCATCCTACTGTTCACAAAACCCTTAAGAAAAAGCCATCTGACAATAATTCTAAAATACAAAACTGTGCCAACAGTACCATCACTAGGAAAATAAATCAGGTTATTTCAATATCCATCTTAGATTTTTGCTGATATTCTACTAGAAGTTTGAAGTCTTGAACCTGCCTGCATCCAATAATGCACCTTCAAAAGTAAACAACAAAACCCAAGGGACTCTAAAGAAATGAAACCCAAGGGCTTTATTTCCCTTCAAATTGTTTTCCACCATACAGTGTGAAGTGTTGGCACACGTTGATTTGGGGTTTTTCGGGCTTGGTTTTAGATTTCCACCTACATATACAGCTTATGAACTGAGCCAGTAGCAAATAAGAAGTCACCTATTTTGAGGAATAGGAATTCCCTGTATATCTGCATGGTCAGCTGACCCACAGGGACCATGGGAAAGCCTGAATCATAAGGGTGGTTCCTTTTTCTGCCACCACAGTAAACCCTTTTCTTCACTATCTGCCCCAATACATCCACAGTGAGCGTTTCCCCCTCCTGCTGTTACACTGATGCCAGAGCTCACACACAGCTCCTGCCCACACCCAGGTCCTCACTTCTTCAAGGCATTCTCTGAAATGAAATCTCAGTTCATAACAACCTAAAGGTACTTTCTCATAAACGACAGAAATACTTCCCTCAGCTCTGCTACTCCACTCCCACGTACATTCTTGATGTCTTGAGCTACAACTTCATTTATAGAAGATCCCACCCTCCAAAGACAGCAATTGAATTGTGAATAGCAGCACCAAACGTGGCCTGAGAAAAGCAGGAGTGAACCAGCAGATGCTGTCCTTCCCTTGAACTGCAGCTCTTGAACAATCAGGCTCTGGAAGGATTAATTCTTAGAAGCATGAAGGAACAGCAGAATATTTCTGTGCTGGTTGGAATCTCAGGGTGGAGACTTTGTTTGGGTTTATTCAGTGCATGATAGCCACTGGGGCAGGTGAAATATTCTGTGCAACAAGAGGCACCAGGGGAGGGAGGAGGCAGGGGAAAGATGCCACCAGAGCCGCACCTAAAGCACTTGGTTTATTTGGATTTCTTTCCAGCCATCTGTATCTCATCTTTAGAGACAGGAATTGTCTCATCTGCCCTTGACGAGACATAAATTAAGACACGCTGCAAACACAGATTCTATTTAAACAATGGCAGAGATTCTCATTTCAAAGGACATTCCAGAGCCATTCTCCCTCACAAAACATTAGCATATGCTTCTTAAGTGCTCCTGAAATAAAATTTGTATCACCACAGTCACGTGGCGTTACTCTGCCTGCAAAAGCTGCTCTCAGCTGCCTCCGAGTTAAGGCTTGAATCAGAATTTCCTCGCTGCAAATGTTTTCTCTCTAGGGTGGATAATTTTACCTCTCACTCCTCCCAAAAATTACAAGACAATCTAAAAACATCCTCCACTCCTGTTTGTTTGGTGAGAATCTCTTTTACGCCAGCCCTCCTTCCAAACAGAAAAGCAGCATAAATCCCATAAACAGAAGAGAACAAAATTTCTGGGTTCTTCTCAAGAAATAAATACAAGGTTTGATTTTTAATCGACCTTAAAAATAGTGTTATTTTAAGCATGCTTATTAAAAGCAATGAATTAGCAGAACAAAAATGAAGGAATTATGTGCACATTATAATTTTTTGTTTACAAGCCCTAATTAATACCAGTAAATCCTGACAAGTCATTGTGTCTCAACCTGCAGAGCTCCTGACCTTGATCCTGCAATGTCAGAACCACCATCTCCAGAAGTATGTGAGCTCTTGTATTTGGCTTTAAATTACCCAGTGTTTCACCTTCCCAGGACACAGCTGGCTTGATTAAATACAGGTATTCGTATTCATAATATTACTTTAAGAGGCAGGGATAACCCAGCCATTTCTATACTTTCAGACCAGTCTCCCTTCTACTGAAATTCCAATAATAGCTCATGTGGGCTTGAATTAAACTTCTATTTCCCCATCAGCTCTTTAGGAGAGATTCTGTTTTCATATGTTGCAGAATTATGCACTTATAATTAGTTTAAATCTTAAATAAATAGGCTTAATTTCAGAGTCTCAAAAGAAAGCAAGAGCACATTATTTACACACTGTTCAGCAATAAATGGAGATAAGCTCAGATTCTGGTTACTGATTTAGGATCCTGGCAATTCCGTAAAAAACAGGATATTCACTTAAAACAGGCAATTTCCCTTGGGGCTTTTTTCGTGCCAAACATCAGTGTGGAGTGGACCTGCTGCAAAACCAGCAATGCTGAGCAGAGACACCCCCCAAATTTAGGTTTAATCACACTTGAGCAATTGGAAAAGAGCCTTGCTATTTAAATGTGATAAAAAGGAGGGGAACTAGGGGGAAGAAGCCAGTAAAAAGTACAAAAGTAGTTAGGACAGCGTCCATTTGGGAACAGAAAATCATATTTCTTTAGAAAGAGAGTGATTTTGTGCTGCACATTCAACCTGAATGGGGGAGTTCTGCAGGAGTCAGAGTTAATAAACAGGAGTCTTTCACTGGGAGGAAAGACATGGAGCCTTAAGAGCTCAGGACGTGAGAACTGTTCCCCTTTATCTACCACACACCCCATGGATTTCTGCAGATCCACACAAGGCTCCTGCATTTCCTGAGCTGCTCCACTGCCAGGGCTCTGCCCATATTGATTAGAGATAAAACTTTGCAAGGATAGTCAGCAGAATGCAGCAAACATAAATCAAATCAGCGGGGCTGCTTCTGATCCAGTGGAAAGATTCCTACTGAGCCCATTTTGCCACTAATAAGGCCCCATGTCAGCCAGACAATTCTGATTTTGTGCTCATATAATGAAAAAGCACAATAAATTCAGTCATTCGTGGGGGCACAGCTGCTGCCTCAGCAACATGCCTCAGCAACATGCACACCTTTCCATACCAGAATTTGGGGTGATAAATTTACCTTCAGACACTGTTTTTCCTAAATAGCCGTAGTACAAACACCATCAACACCTGGAATATTTAATTGTCACCACATTGATCCGTGAAGCCCCTGGAATACCAAGGATCAATTTCAAACACATCAGCACAACAAGTGAAAAAGTTTATTCCAAACATGACTGCTGAGCAGGGCGTGTTTGTGAGGACACTCCAACCAGCAGGATGAAGACCTCAGAGATGCAGGAGTGTTCCAGTTTCAAAGTGAATGCTCCAAACAAGCAGTTCTCCTCGTGAGCACACACAGAACAAGCCCTGAACAGGTGAAGACTCTACCACGCTTCCTAAGTGTCCACTCAGACGTACAAACAGCTCTTCCTTTAATGATAAGTATCTCAATTCAACACTTTACAGTTATTTCACAAGAAAATAAGCAAGGCACCAGAGAGAACAAATAACTGCTCATATTGTGGGGAACTGAAATATCCAAACCCTTGCCTTTTCTAATCCAGGCTCACTATTTTGCTGTTGAACAACCTAGTTTTCATTTTCATCCTTTTAGTCCAGATGGATTGCAGGCTTGGCTAACAACATAAACCTGGTTAATCAACTTTCATGCTATATTTATGTTGCAACAGGGAGGTTTTACTGCAGTCTGCAGTTTACCAATGCACACTGTGGAACACAGCCAGTGGTTTATGTACCCTTCAAACTGCAAGCTGCAGCCCACTGTGCCATCAGTGACCCCAAACCTGCTACTGACAAGAAGCTCTTTTCTTTGCTGAATACAGATTCAGTTAAATTTAATTAAAACAAAACAAAAATGAAATTTAAAAAAAAAAAAAAAAAAAAAAAAAAAACAAAAAAAAACAAGCCAAACAAACAAACAAACCAACAAACCCCACCCCTCCAGGAATTATATTTCACTCATGAAAATTACGAATTTTCAAACCTACCCATTTTCTTGTGACAGAGAAACCAGTTAAAAGTCAAGAAACATGTATTTCCTAATTGATTTGTTTTGGCATCACTACCCCATTCTTAGTTTTTGGCCATATAAAGAACTCCATTTTACAGAAGCTGCAATGTAACTGTGACTCTGTTTGTTGTGTTTTGATGGTGCTGCTTTGGTTTTACTGGAGTTATTTTCCCCAGCAGGCTGAAGGGCTTGCAAGGCAAAAAAAAACAACCTGTCAAAACCTGGTATGGCATCCTGTGTTTCCTAAATCACTTGTGGACGTTTATGGCAGCAAGGAACTTGGTAATTAAAACTCACATCCTATGGCTGTTCACAAAAGTCAGGACTCATACAAACAACAATTAACAGCCCATATTTGATCCATACCAATTACACAGAGCTGGCAATTAACATTATTACTCATAAATTATAATGGGGAATGTGTTTTGCTTACCATGAGCAAGGAGGAGAAGAAAGGGGAATTACTCATGTTCCAGTTCTGCTGCTCCCCCATCACCCAGGCCTTGGCACCAGCCCAGTTGCCCCGCACCCCAAAGGCCACCCCACTGGGATTTGACCAATGCAATCCAATCAGGTTGTCTCTCAATGGCTCTTTTCACCTGAACACGAGACCTGGACAGCACCAACCTCTCCCAAATGGTGGTTTGGGGTTTGTTTTCTTTCCATTTTTTTTATTCTTAACAGGAGTTTTTATGTTGTTTAGTACAGTTTTGTGTTTGTTTTTCTTTTCTTTTACAATGCAGCTTAGCATAAATCAAGTTCCTATGGAGATTCTATGCAGTATAACTTTGATGGTATTTAGATGAGTACCAGTGAAATATTTGAAGGTTTAATACAATACAAGGTTATTTATCATAAAGCAAACGTAGTTTATTTCATTAGCTTGAAATACAGAGGTAATTGATACCTGCCACAGTAGGCACTGCAGCTTTTTCTCCCAGGAAGAAGCATTCTGCCATTCCCAATGATAAAAAATAAAACTAGAATCCTATTTACAGTTTAAAAATAGTTGCAATGATGCCTTTTCCTGGTCTTAAAATCAAGAGTCAAACATGGTTAGAAGGGAAAAAGGGATTTTACCTTGGTATTTATTTTAAGGATCCTTAGGTGCACACGTCCAGGTCGAATGCACCTCCATGCACACTCCATGCACAAAAGATCTGGTATAACGTTATAGGTGTCACTAATTAGCAGATCTATCAAAGATTCCCCAATGAGAGGCTCGAGTGAGCCCCCCTCCCCAAGGAACCTTCCCCTGGATGGTTCTATCTTGGTTTACAGAATGTGTTCTGGAGAGGACCTTGGGGTCTGGGGCACACTGATCCCTAACTACGAGGCTTCTAAGATGTTTAGTGTCCCAGCTTGACAAACAAGTGCAAGAATGCAGGCAAAAAGCACTCGGAATACAGAAGTTGTAAAAAGGTATAACAGGGGTATAAAAGAAAAGGCAAAAATCATCATGGCATCAGTAACATGGGAGGCCTACATCCATAATCAGGACTAAGTATTATTTGCAGGTGTCCTGGATTAATTTGATTTTGAGGAAAATGGGAAGGCACAAAAACCCTACAACTTTGGGGTAATGGGATCATCTGAATTGCCTGAAAATTTGGAAACTCCACTGGGCTCCAGCAGCAAGGGTTTAGCAGAGAGCGGACAATTACAAAGTACTTTTAATCACATGGCTCTGAATTGTGAGAGATACACTGTTATCTACAAATTTCTTAAACCTCTTCCTACAGCAGCAGTTCCTGAAATTTCATTTTCCTACTCTTTTCCTTCCTCCATCAATTTCTTGTTGCACTTTTTACAGCCAGCCAAGGCCAGGTCATATTGTCTCACTAGCTAATATGAAATTTAGAATACTGCAATGTCACAACAAATTTTGGCCTTTTAGAATTCAAAGATGCACCTGTTTATACCAAACCAGTAATTTTCATAGCTGGACTACTTTTAGTGTATTATGTTTATACCTTTGAAGTACAAGTCAATTGTTTATAAAGCCTTAAAAAAAATTAATTGAAAAAATTGTTTCTTAGAGTTACAGTTCAGTCTAAGGAATAAACCCAGCTGCTGCTGGTGCCTCCTTGGTGCAGGTTCTCAGGTTGACACTGTTCAGAACTGCTACACTGCAGTGGTTTTGGGGCAGTAATGCAATGTCTAAACCCTCTGACACAAGCAATATCCACGGAAAGCTTCAAAGGGATCAAAGTAGTGTTGATTTAATCAAGGAGAAAGGTCTGCTTTGCAAAAATCCTGTGCTCTGCCCAAAGGTGATTTGTTCAGGACACACAGCCCAGGATACTGGGACTGGGCTGAAGGCCCAGTTTTTAGCTGTGACCCTGTTTTTAGCTGTGACCTCAGGGAAAGGGACACAAATCCTCATCACAACCAGTGAAAATCTCCACTTCAGCATGTTTGTGTGATTAGTTCAGGACCAAAGCAAGAACATTAACCATGCATTTATTATTAAAACAAAAGGCGTTTCTGTCAGAGTTTGAGCGATGACTCCAGAACCAGTTGGACACCACTTCCACACGGAGCACCACTTTTGGTTCAGGGTGTAGGAAGCCACACCAGTTCAGCTCCAATAAACCTTTCCCCAGTCACATTTTCCCACTTTGCTGCATTTCTGTCTGCCACTGCTTGTCTTTTCCTTGCACTGGAGCTCCACCCTTCTTCTGTGTCTCTCTCCTTAAAAACACAACAAAAAATCTCTCTTTTATAATCGAAAGAGTTCCACATCATTTCATATTTCCACATCATCACAAACCTGAGCATTGCTCTCCTCCTTTTGGCATTGGGTGAGACATTCAGCTCTTTGCACCAAAAAACCTCAATTTGGGCAAACCCAACCCAACATTCATCTCAGTGACAACCTAAATGTTATTAGTGCACCCTTACTAAATTTAGCAGCGTAACTGTGGTTCAGTAAGGACTCACTTTCAACTCCAAAAATAAACTCCTTAGATTCATCTTATCCTTGTCTGTGAAAGTGAAAAAATCACCTACATGCTCTTTTTGGGAGCTGCTCAGTGTTCAGCTGTGGGGACCTGGGGAGAGACTTCCAATTGCAGACCAACAATATTTCCAAGACCAGGATCTGCAGAATAGTTCAGCTTTTGACACAGAGGCATCCTTGCTGTCAGTTTTCATTTTTTTCTGATCCATTAATCCTAAGAAATCCTATTAGAAATAATGGCAGACACTGCCTTGCAAACCCCTCTTCTCTCATGCTCCAATATCCTCATTTCTACAACTGACTAATTGCATCATTTCATACCAAATTCTTTACAACCTTCCTGTAATAAGAATTCTCTGCTCCTTTACAAAGGGAACTCCTGGATTTAACCAATATTGAAGAGAATAGGTTCCCTCATGGCTTGGTAAGGAATGAGAAACACTGGTTTCAAGTTTCAGTGGAGTTTCAGCTGTGAAGAATGGCAAATGGCATGACAGAAACCCAAAAGCTGCATCTACAAGGCTTAGTAAAATAAGCAGTCTTTTGTCTGCTAAAAATCACTTTTCTAGAATTGAACTAATAAGATCTACCTTTAGCATTGTCTATTTTTTAAACTCTCATTGCTTTTGTCTTTTTTTTTATATATTTTTATTAGTTCTGCTGAGATATTTCTATAATCATGAAGAATATAATATAATATAATATAATATAATATAATATAATATAATATAATATAATATAATATAATATAATATAAATATAATATAATAATATAATATAATATAATATAATATAATATAATATAATATAATATAATATACTTTGTGTACCTGAATGGGAAAGGAGAGGTACAGAGCTTCCTAAATCAGATGTACATCTAAGGAACTCTCAATTTCATAACATGAAAAAAAACCCCAAACTGTAATTTTACAACGGTTTCTAAAATGATCCTCATTCAGCCTTGCACCACATAACAAGCTCCATGAACAAATTAAAACCTTAACCCATATACCCAGACTCCATCACATTAACTATTTTAAATACCCAGGTACACAGTATTAGGAGTTTTCTCCTCCTCCTGTCTGAAAAAAGGATCAATCCAACAAATCAGCCATACAAGGGGGAAACTTAACCGTTTTCAAAGTGTGGTTCTTAGAGCAACATTATATTAAGCCAGACAACACTACAGATAGAGTTTCTTAAAATATCCTCTGCGAGTTTACATGCAAAGATTTCCCCTAAAATCCCAGGAATTCTGCTATGACTTCAGACCAGCCTGAGGGCTGAACTTTTTAATGGCAGAAAAATACTACAGGAGAATAAAAGCAAGTATGATTTCATTCATCTGAGCATCAAACCCACGGCCCCTGTGTGTCAGGGTGGAGTTTGGTGGACAGGCACACACAGAGCCTGATACTTGGATCAGCAGGTTTAGCAGCTCATGTTATAAGGAAAAAGAATTAGAACCAGAAAAAAACCTAGTCCTCCCTAGTGCTGAGGACTAAGCACAACATTTTGGGTGTTTTATAACGCAGGGGAATTCATAATTAAACATCTCATAAGTAGGAGTTTTAGTTGCCTTAGAGGAAATGGGCTGCCATGGGAATCAACAAAGAACATCAACAGGAGATGCTGAGACGCCTCTTAAAATCCCCTACCCCTCTAGAAGCTAAATAATTTATTGGTGATGCAACAGAGTAATCAGTTTCAAAAAAGACTCCAAAGTTTGCCAGATGGTTTTTGCCAAGTAATAATAATGAAAGTATTGATTCCCTTTTATTAATAACTCAGGATAAGTGCAGAGGGCAGAATATTCATCTCAACTTCCAACAAGCACCCAGCTCTAGAGAGAGTGTCCTGGACTATATTTGAGTAGTTCCCAGGTTTTGATGTTGAATATTCTGCTTTTTACTTATGGAAATATCCTCCTTTTTGTATCACATTTCTACTGATCCACAAGCTTCTGCATAACACAAACCAGCTGCAAACGGGTCAGACCAAAGCTGACACAGCTACTCACGTCAGCTTTTCCTCTTGATATGTCAATAGCAATAAACCAAAGAATTTCAACTATTTACAGCCACTTATTATCTAAAACAGTTTCAATAAAATTGATGTTGTTTAAATCATTGGTTTATTTAAAACAAATTTAGCTAAGACCCTTAAAACTGTCTCTAAGTTATTTTACCATGTTTCATAGTCCTTCCCTTGACATCAGTGTCACTGATAGGCTCTAACTGTATAGTTAATATTCTGAGACCACAAAGATTTTAATTTTAGCTATTTCTCTCCTTCTTTTTATCTTGGGTCCACTCTTTCTGAGAACCTCACAGAGCCCTCAAGAAACACTGTATAAGGCTATAAGGCCACAGTTGTTTTCAAATATAAACCCTGTGTTTTAGAAGTCCTACATATGGGTATAGGGAGAGTTTTCCTGATTTTTCCCTGCTCCTGCCCACCCATGGGTGTCGGTATTCCACAGCCATCCCAGCCTCAAGCCCCTCAGCACTTCCATGACCTATCCCTGACACGGATCATAGGTAGGCAGCCAGGATTTCTTTCATCCTTTTAACCAACCAACTCAACTAGAAAAGAAAATCACACTCCAAACCTCTGTTTCATTGCAAAGTGATGAAACTTTCCAGAGGATTACAGCCCCAGAGCCTATAATAACTCTTCCATTATTGCTGCTGGTATTTCATCCCATTGTTTTCCTCCTGGTAGGATGTACAATTCACAGCAGTGGGACTACTTTGAATGAGGCATCTATTCATAGCTGCAGGGTCTCCACAAAGCCAATGGTCACTTTTAGTCCTTTCTATGTCCTACGTTTTTATTATCTATCTGTCTAGCTAACAAGAAGGGAAAAATTATATCAGGAAAGGAGTAAACCCTGATGTTTTAGGATTGGAGCCACCATTAAGTAATAGAAATGAGGAGTCAATCTCCCATTTAAGTGGAAAGCCCCCTATTCCATATTCTCAAAGCAACACTTTTGAACCTGTCCCTAAAGCACAGCTTATCCTTCTCATCATCAGACACAGCTGATTACATATCAAAAGACACTTCCAAGGAGCCCTAAATTATGCCAGAATTTTTACAGCCCATCTCTTCTCAACATCAAACACGTTAATGTCATGGAGAGACCCACAAGTTTAAGACAGTTTGAAAGGAAAAAAAAAAAAAGAAAAAATTGAGGTGGCCACACCTAAGTTGATGCAAGAGCTGGTTAAGTCAGACAGGAAAAGGATGAACCTCTGAGAACTTGCCTGCAGCTATGGAGGGCATTGTCTCACTGTTTGTCAAGCAATAGTGATATTGAGAAGGTGGTTTTGGGATTCAAATGTTGCTAAAGGTTTAATAGCTGTAGTTGCACATCATGCTGGCTTCTGTTTGTGACTCAAGAGAAAAACCTCACTCTGGGTCAGAAGCAGCCTTGCCAAACGTCGGTGTTGATCATCGCTCACCCCTCTGGTGTGGGAGGTGAGTTCTCTAAACACACAGAGGGATGAGGCTGCAATTCAGCCAGGAAACCCCTCCTGTTTTTTCAAGACTGAGAACTCTGTGTGTTTCCCAGCAAGTCTCACAGAGTATTTCCTGGGATGCTGTGTCTCCAGGTGCAGTTTCCCTGGCACAGCCCTCCTTGGACATGATGGATTTACAGCCATGGACAACCCTGGATTGCAGGGCTCTTTCGGAGCTTCAGGGAGCTCTGCACAACCCCTGAGTGTCCTTTCTTAGGAAGGAACTGAAATTTAGGACAGTTAAATGCCTTGCAAAGCATAACCCATAAACTTCCTCCTAACCCTACCTCGTGTGTCTTTCCAAAGGATGCTACAGCCAAAGGCTCTGGTGCACCCTGAGGTTCCTGCACTCCCCGGGAGGAGCAGGGCAGGGCAGACCTGGCCTTTTAAACAGAATTCCATCACAAACGCCTTCATTCCCTCTGGGCAGCAATTTCCAATTTGCCTTAAGCACAGCAGTGGAGTCTCCCTGGCTATTCTACACATGCTCATTAATATTATGATAATATCATGATTAATAATTTTCTTTCACCTCTCTGGTTAGGAGATGCAGCAGTAGGGGAAGGCAAAGGAAATACTGTTTTCACCAGAAGAAAATTATTTTAAGTTGCATCAAGGTTCAACCACATAAATTTAATGTTATAAATATTTTTCACGTGAGGCTGTATCCTGCTCATTCCTGCTCTCATCTCAATTAAAAAGCAACAGCAGGCAGAGGGCCAAAGGGCTTCAAACCCCAAGTTTTACTGTGACATGGCATCAGTTCTCTTACCTCTGTAAGAAAAAAAACCAGAATAACTTTCAGAATACATCATTCTCTCATTTATTTCTTTTTCCTTAGCTGAAGAGCTTCCATGCACAAGCAGCCTTAAAATAGGTACTTTAAGAAAGATGCATCTTGGTGTGTGTGTTTGTAGCTCCATAAATGAGCACAGAGTTTCTTTTACCCTGACTGTTAACGACCAGGGTAGGGCTGATAATAATAAATATACAGCAATGCTCAGGAAGGCAGCAAGGACATTAAGAACTTCTATATGTGGGAAAACAGTCATAAAAAGGGATTCAAAGTCCAAATACCAGAACTATAAAGAATGGACTTAATTTGCTTCAAAGGGATTTGTCATCTAAATAAAGCCTAAAACATCTAACTCTGTAGAGCTTCTAAATGGAATCTTGATCAGTAAATAATGTGGGTAACCAGACCTCAATTTTTTTTTTCCATATTACACAGGATTTTTAGAGACTTTTTTTATTCATAAAATTGCTCAGCATCTTAAAGGGTTTCAGAAATGGGCCCTCCTCCCAAAAAAATACTCCAAACATTTTCGTATAAAGTCAGCAGCATTTGCAGAAATAGTCATTCGACTTATATTATCTATAAATTACAGAAGTATTGGTTTCATGTTCTCATGAAATGCACAGAACTGTGCATGAATTTAAAGTCATGCCATAATTCCACACACTTCCAAACTCACCAGTATTAGCAAATACATTTGCTAATTTGGATATTTGAAAGTGGAAAGTGATGATGAATTAATTGAAAAGCAAGTTTAGGAACCCCTAGTTGTCCAGGCCTTGTGTTTCGTGTCCGTAATCTCATTTATTACAGAAAAAATACCTGCTAATACATGTAACTCATGTGGCACTCATGGAAACTGTAATAGAACTCATCTGCTGTGATTTCCTGTAGAGACCATGATTCATTCTGGACCAAAACCAACTTAAATACTTTCTGCTTTCAGTTAAAAGAGGTTTCTGGCACGAGATGTTAAAATTGATTAGTTTTACTGCACTTCTAACCCTTCTCCTCAAACCAAAAAGCCCTCAAAATACAAGATGCCACCTACAAACTTGGTTAAATCTAATTAAAAAGTAAGAGCACTGCCAGTGAGGCTCCAACAGCAAAGTTTATATTTCACTGAAGGTCCCAGTGCTAAGAGTTGTGGACTCCTTACATGGCAAAACTCTCACTAAAGAATTTAACAAGGACTCAGCTACAGAGAGGTTATTGCATCCAGCCAAAAGCAAAAAGACAAAACGTAATGATTTGGCAGGGAACACACTTCGTTTGTACCTTATGGTACTGCATGTTATTAAAAATGTTTTAAGAATCATCTCCACCAGATTGCTTTTGAAAGCAAACCATAGAGCAGCATAAAACCCTTACATTTTTACACCCAGTCAACATTTAGGATCCCACACCCCCGCACTTGTAAACTAAATATTCAAAACTCTTCCCTGGTCAAAAGCCAGTTTAAATCTTGGGACTGCTCTTCCAACTCCCAGTAGGAATCGTGGAGGGTAAGCAGCCATGAACCCCCCCAAAATTCGGGTTTATCATTACTTGGTCAGCAAGAAATTTTGCAAGGGGACCTTCTAAAGCTTATGGCCATGTCACAGATAAGGGAACAAAGACAGCACATGGAGCAGCTGAAAGTCCACAGAAGGAAAAAAAACCCAAGAGATAGAGACCTACTGGCACACCCATCTTTTTCTTGCATTCATTGCTGGTTTTGTTTATAATTATCGTTGCTAACACTGTCCTCACCACAAATAAACATATTCTCTTACTCCAGCTTTCCACAGAAATATCCATGTGCAACCCAAATCTCCCAAGGTTTCATCTACCAAGGATTAACTCCAACATTAGAAGAACTATTTAATTTTTCATATGGAACTTCCTAGTTTTGTAGTTTCTCTGTCTCCCCTGATTACTTAAATGATACATTGTTTTATCTTTGTCAACATTTATGTTTCTTCTTAGTATCAAAGGAAGCAGAAATCCAGGGATTTCTAGGAAAGATTTTTGTTTTCATACAAGCGTCTGTGCAGCCCCAGGTTTCAGCTGTAGCCCTGCTGCTTTTATTTTTCACATTTGATTAATAAATAAATACAATATTTTTCCTATTTGTAGTTGGCAAATCTCTTCTGAGATAGGCAGCCCTCCTGATGAAAGAAGGAAACAAAAGCACTGCAAGTTTATTGTAAACAGGCTCTGATTTTGGACCTGTGAGTTCTCTCGGGTAATTTAACCTTCTGGATCCAATAAAATTTTAATGATTACATTACAACGAACTAGTAAAAATACATATAATTTGACACAGATACCCATCAATCTTTAGAGTCTTCATTTCAACATATTCATTGCACTGTGTAAATATACTCAAGTGGAAAAACTAAATTCTGGGTTTAGTAACAATGCAGTAATGTATAAACCACTGTGTTTAAAAAGTACTTGAAAATTTTAAAATACCACTAATACAAATAAAATCATGTCTTCTTACATAAAGTAAGTCAAAGGCAACTTCTTTTGTATCATTTATACCTTAGATATGTTCTGGATGCTTCTGGATTGGATCAAACAGCAAAAAATATCCAAGGAAGCATTTGGATTTGCCCTTCTTTGCACAGAATTAAAATTCATTGCAGCCTTTATAATTTGTCAATCACACTTAAAATATTATTCATAGAGCCTTTAAGAAACTTTTCATGGCATACTTACGTGGTAAGTTCACTGCTCACAGCTTTGGTTTGGGGTTGGCACACCTTGTCAAAATCCAGCATTCCTAATTTCATGTGAAGATCTGTACTCTACAAGAGTTTCTCAATAAAACTGGTAATCATCAAGGTTTTCCCACCTCAGCCACCAAAACTCCAATGTATTTTTGAGAATACTGGTCTTGACAAGTATCAAAGTGTTGGAGTGAAAGCTCCTCTGGACTCAGGCCCAGAGGGAAGCCAAAGCACAGGGGTTGAATTAAAACCTTTGGACAAGCTGAGATACATGAAGCCACACCAAAGTGAAATAGAAATACAGATTTTTAACTTTTAGGAGAAATACATGCTAAGTGCCTTAAACATTGAAAAGCTGGAGCAGAGACCTTAAACACAGCTCTGACTGCAGCAGTGGTACCTTTTCACTGAATTCTTTACTTCAGACAAAATATAGATAGAACTGTACTGCTCACATTTTTTTAGATGGAGTGTTCACATGAACAATAAGAGCTGATAGAAACTGTACACACAAATCTGTGTAATACCTGTGTAACACTTGTGTGAGGCTTATGACTGTTAGAATTAGACCAGGATGGGTTAAGAAAAGAAAACTGGAATCGTGTGTTAATCTTATTGGTTTATTAACAAATATAATCCACACTTCTGTAAGAAAAAATATATAGAGAAACTAGAATTAGAAGAAGAAGAAGAAGAAGCTGTTTTCTGCCTGCTGTTTGCTGCTGCTGCTTGGCTTTATCACGTAACCCCCTTCGAACTCTGCCTTCAAGAAAGCTGTGAGACTGTGAAATAAAGAACTCAGCAGAACAGCAGCCTCCTCTGCTCTCTTACCCTGCTCTGAGAAGGAAGGGTAACCCATCCAAACTCAACAACAAAGCACTTAAAATGGAAACCCAGGAATGTTTTGTGTTTGTGAAAGTGAATCAGAATCAGGACACAGCTTCTGCACTGAGAGAAACTCCTCGGCGTCCACAGGAGAGAGCCAAGGACCTGGATTCTCCCAAACCTCCCGAGGCATTATTTAGCTGATGCTGTTCCTTTGTGAGATTCCTTCTGCCATGGGCTGAAGAGCAGTGACCAGATTCCAATGCTTTAATCCCTGGCTGGATTTACTCAGCTGGATTTGCAACCTCCCCTTAGCTGGGTGCAGGAAGATGGCATCGTGGGCTCTTTTCTGCCTCAACTAAACACATCAGCCACTGCTTGGTGCTTTGCTCCAACCCCTCCCTGGCAGAGCCTGCTCGCTTGTTGGGAATGGTCCCTGCTCATGAATGATCTGAAAATGCCTCAGTCTGGCGTCAGAAAAAGACTAAACACACCTTTTTTATTGAGTTTTCACTCTCCACATTATTTTATACACATCTCAATTTGGGCTAGCTCTAAGTCCTATTTGATTATTCCAGCTATATGAAAAAAGGCAAACAAAACAGTCAAAAAAAACCAAAAAAAAAAACCAAAGCAACATTGTTACCTTCATTTTCAAATATCTTTGAATGCTGATTTTTATAGCCTTTACTCCTAAATCTAAATTTGAACTAAGGAAGTGTTGTTAGGTACTCAGAAGTCTTCCTGCTTTGCTAAGGACATGACTTTATTTAGGCTTTGGAGACACACTGACAGCCTGGATAGATATCCCAGTGTTTACACAGTCTAAGGCACTGTAGTACCATAAATGAAATAAAATTTCTCCTCCTAAATCTCATAAAAAGGGCTTTGTTTATGCCACCCTCATCACCATTATTTGTAAGCCATATTATGTGCCACATTACTGGCCCAGAAATAACTCCATAAGAAAGAAACGAGCCCACATTTACAGAGAAGAGCTTCCAGAAGCTTTATCTTACCATTTCCTCGCATCATTTGATACGCTTGGCTGGACCTCTGAGTAAAAATAAATTATCACTTGAAGTTTGAAGGTGTACTTTGGTGGCAGATTAAAATTCATGCATCTTTTCATTTGATTACTGCTCCAGGCTTTCTTTTTAGGCAGCTTCAAAAGGGGAAATATATATATATATATACACACACATATATGTGTATATATATATATATATATATGTGCTTTTTTGTGCTGAGCTGCCTTTTTAAGCTGGACAAATATGAGTTACGATGTGCTTCAAGGGAAACAAAAAAGGAGCACATTAAAAACTGACACTTGTATGAAGAAAATAACTCCTGAAATAGACATTTCCATGTTTTAAGGACAAATTCTTCACTATCACAAGCAGACTTCTTAAATATTCCTCTTAAGTTTGCTGGGAAAGCAAGGCATCTATAGCAAAAAATCCCAACTGCTTTCAAGTTTAAACAAAATTTTGCTAAACATCTAACTCATTATTAGGATCTAATGACTTATGAAGCCTACCCAGTCATAGATTTTATCAACACAAAATTTATGATTTCATTATGATTCAGCAGAATTACCCAGATACCCAATGTGAAAACACTTACAACCTTCAACTTTGTTCCTAATGTAATTCTGTGCATAATGTTTAGTCATCCATGTCTACAGAGAGAAATTTGATCAAGAGAATTGGGACATAGATTAGATAGCTTCTGGAATCTTAATTTGTTTTGTTAGTGGTGTGAGTTTTCACCGTCGTACAGCTCCTGTCCTGCTTCTCCCCCACAGCAGAACCCCAGGATGGGTGAGGCTGGAGGGGCCCCCAGGGGCTCCTCTGGTGCCACCTCCCTGCTCCAGCAGGGCCATCCCAGAGCCCAGGGCACAGCAGTGTGTCCATGGGGCTCTGCAATATCCCCAGGGAGGAGACTGCACAGCCTCTCTGGACAATCTGCTCAGGGCTGGGCCCTGCCCAGGGCAGAAGTTCTGCCTCCTGTGCAGGGGGAGCTCCCTGGGCTCAGGCCCTGCCCGTGGCTCTGGTGCCATTGCTGGGCCCCGGAGCAGAGCCCGGGCCCTGCTCGGAGCCCTCCCCGCACACAGGGACACCCAGGGCTGAGGGCCCCTCTCAGCTGGGGCTCCTCTCGAGGCTGAGCAGCCCCGGCTCCCTCAGCCTGTGCTGGGCACGGAGCTGCTCCAGGCCCTTCCTCAGCTGCGCAGCCTCCGCCGGCCCCGCTCCAGGAGCTCCCTGGCCCTGCTGTGCTGAGGATCCAGAGCTGGACACAGCCCTGCAGAGGTGCCCCCGGGCTGGGCACAGGGGCAGGATCCCCTCCCTGACCTGCTGCCAAGGCTCTTCCCGATGCCCCCAGGCCACCCTTGTCCCCCAGCACCCCCAGGACACTCTGCTGCCTCAGGGACAGCTCCTTGTCCCCCAGCACCCCCAGGTCCTTCCTCACAGAGCAGGTCACCCCAGTATTTTCGTTCCTCTGAATCTACCAGAATGTCGCACTCCAGCAAAAAACCTTTCCACAAAAATTTCTTTATCCATAGGTATGAAAGAGGCTCCTTCCATCATCTCTTACATGAAAAGAACACACAATACTATGTTTTAGAAATGTTTGCTCTCTACCCTACACTCTCTCAACTCACATCCCTCAGGAGTGCAGAGAACTGTGCAAGGCAACTGAGAACCACAGTCAGCAACCAAATTAAGCAAATTCTCTCAGAATAAAAGCAGTTTCACAATTAGTTTTTGGAAACATCTGGAAAGGCAGATATGTCTGATCAGCAGGGATTCATGCACATTCAGCTAAGAATTAGGGTCTATGAGGAGCAAAAGAGGTGAAAAATCTTGAAGGATTGGGCAACTGATAAATAGATTAGGAAGGCAAATTGCCATAAAAAATTTTAGGTGAATAATTCTTTCAAAAGTCTTTTATGCAATATTACTTTTAATGGCAGCTAATACAAATATTATGTTTTTTCAGTAGAGCAGATGGGACTTTATCATTAAACAGTTTTGCAACATTTTTCAGAAGCAGACTTTAGAACTTTACACCAACATTATTATTGCTCTGTAGAGTTGTTTCTGTGTTCTACCAAAAAAGCCCCAAAACAAATAAATAAAAACACTATCAACTCCTACCTCCATTCATGATTGGTGTGAGTATTGTTCAAGCAGACTCTTGTCTGTCTCTGATTTAAAGGGCTCCAAATTCACAAGATCTTCAGAGGAATCACTTATAGATGACACAGTTACCTTCCATCCTCAGCAAGGGAATGGAAATATAACAGGAGGTTAAAACAGCACATTCTGGAACTCTTTGGCTAAATGGCAAACTTCCTTTTGTCTGTTTTTACTGCTGGGATATTTCCAGGAGAATATTTAGTGAGACACTAGGACAGAAGTTCTAAGAGTGCCTTCAGAGCATTTTCTTTTCAGCAGAGCTGAAGTGCAACAGCCCCACAGTGAGAGACCTGTGCAGAATTCCCACTGCTGCACATCTAATTGCAATTATGAGCCCCTCACCTTAGATGGATAAAAGCCTTAAGAAATTCCCAACAGAATCATTAAAAAATAAAATTAAAAATACCTTGGTAATTACCATGTTTCAATTCTCAGGAAAATAATCTTCCTCCAACAGAATCATCTGACAGACGTTGCCCTCTACAAACTCCAGTGAAAAGGGGTCGTTTTCCATGGACAAGATGTCTGACCCTGTTGTTTTGCAGCTGCCAACAGCACACGAAAAGCTCATTTAATTTAGCTGAAATCAATTCTTTTGTCTAGCAGGGAATCTCAGTATTATTTTCCCTTCATCTTCAAAATTATGTGTGACCTTCTGTTGTTTCATTGATAACTACTTATAAAATATAATAACATGTAACTTAAACATACAGGTGATTACTACAACAACTCCAGGTCTGGCCAAATGAAATCCCCAATGCTGCAGCCATGGAATACATGAGCAGGCATCATAAATCTAGAATCAGCTCTCTATGCTGGCTTGTGCAAATAAGTTCAGAACAAACACAAAAGCCTCTGAAATTGAGAGATCCAAAGCAAATGAGGCTTTGGGATAACACCACAGTCATTTAATGTTCTGATTTTATAAATGTTGAATAGCAGAACAGGGAGAGAACTTGCTCCTGACTAATACATTATCCCAGGAGTAATGAGACAGAACTGACAGATGAGAAAGAAAGTCATGCTGGTATTTTCGACAGACACACTGCTCTTTTTTCCTGAGTAAAAGAAAAATAACAATGCTTTCCAGGGAGAAGCCAGTGGTATGGAGCCATTTTTCAGAAAGGTTCAACCAGGACAAAATATTGACAAGACCCAAAAATCAACAAGGAAATCCTAAAAAACTGCTAAGACAGGCATCTGAAATGAATAAATTAATTTTTCTAGGCCCAATAAAATTCTCTGCTCTGTACATCAGACAGTCATTTAGGCCCTACTCCACTGGAGCTCATTAAAGATTTCTTTTGACTTCTGTGATCTTTGGTAGAGGAACTGAGATTTTTGTAACTATGAAAAGAAATCATCCCAGTTTGCACAGATGCAAATTACAGTAAAAGGCAGGGGGAAGAAAGAAGTAAAATTAAGACCTAAATGTATTATTTTATGGCATAAATAATATAACATTTATAACATAAATAACAAATAAAAAATTTAATCTAGCAGCAGCATGCAGATGGCTCTTAAATGAGACCTTCTCCAGGTTGCTGAAGGTGAAGAGCTCTGGGGAAAATCCAGAAGTTGTCCCTCTGTGCTGCTGGATTGCAGTTGTCACATTACAGGACAAACCTCCTTTTCCTGGCTCAAAAAGCACTGAACTCCCCTTTTTTGGTGTATGACCTTGACAATGGTATCTCTACACCGAGCGATTTAACCTTGATAAATCACTTTTTTTATACACACAGCACATATTTAGACCTACATCCACTCATTTGCTGGGCTTGCTGCGAGAGCTGGTTTCAAATTTCTATGAAAAAGTGAAAACATCCAGTGATGTCCCTTTTTGTCACAGTGCTGGTCTCCTTCCACAAGGACTCCACAGCAGGAGGTGCTGGCTAAAACCTCACCCCAAATCGTGTAGGCCAGAAAATCCCCCCAAAGATCATCTAGTCCAGCTCTAGACCAGCTGAATGTCCAGGCAACTGACCCATAGTTTTTCATCCTTTCTCTTTGCTGTCAGTGCACTTCTGTAAAATATGGTTGCCTTCACAGCCCTCTTTTTCCTCAGCTCCAGCTGAGCTTTGACTCTCCGAATTCTCTCCCTGCATGCCAAGGCAATGTCTCTGTGTTCCTCCAGGGTAACTCATCACTGCTTCCACTTCCCTTGTGCCTCCTTCTTGAGTCTGAGCTCCTCACTTATCCATGCTGGCCTCCTTCCATGCTTGCTCGACTTTCAAAATACTTTCCAAATACCCCGTGTCCGTGCTCTGAGGATGCTGTCTCTGAATACCAGGCAGCTGTCCTGTGTCCCTCTGACTCTCCAGGGCAGCCTTCCTTTAAGCTGCCAAGAAGATCCCCAAGTAAGCCAAAATTCGCTTTCCTAAGATCCAAGCTTGTGATCTTTTTCTGACTTTGTCTTAAAGGATTTAAAGCTCCAGTCCTGTGGTTCCTGCAGGGAGGGATGGCTGTGCCCTTGATGTCTTTGACCAGTTGTTCCTTGTTTTTGAGGAGATTGAGCAGAACATCTCCTGTACTCAGCTCAGCATTCACCTGCCTTAAGAAATTCTCTTCTGCTGCACCCAAGCCTATTATGCAACAGATTTTGGGATGGCTGAAGTCTCCCAGGGATACAAGAGCCTGTGCTTTCCTGAACTTGTGAACATGAGAATTCATTTCACTCCCACCAGTGTTTTATCTCTGTGTCTATTGGCAACAGCACCACTAAATCCACTTCCAAAGGTGGCAGTGCCACCACCTTGTCCTGGTTATCCCTGTGGCTGCTGCTCAGCTGGGGGCTGGGCTGCCACATATGCCACCTCCTGAAAGTTCCAGGTGTGAGGTCCTACCAGCAGGTATGGGTGGAATTAATGGAGAATTAATAAAGTACAGTTTTATTTTCTATTAACTTTCACTGCTCATCTTCCCACTCCGGTTGTTAGATCATAACTGTGCTCTGATATGAGATGCTGGGACTAAAAACCAAAATTCTTCTCTCTTGCTCCTCTAACACATCCCCACACAGGAAAGCCAGTCACTGCATTTCACTGCAGCTGCACAAAGGGTGACAGCAACAACGATTCAGGAGAATAAATCCTCTAGGAAATGGCTCTGGGTCCTTTTAGAAGCAAAACAAACACTATTTACTCACAATTTTGTTGAAGAGTATAAACGAGAGTCTTGCAAGCCTTTCCTGTTGTTTCAGCTCAAGTAAGGAACGGTTTTGTCTTCTCACTGCTCTTATCCCTTCATGTTGTAATGACTTTTTCCTCCCTGGTGCTTCAGCAGTGGAATTGAATGCTGAAGAGACAAAGGCAGGTGCAACACCAGACAGTGATTTTAGCCTGATTCCCTGAGCTACAACCCTCCCCATCCAGGTTTTTTAAGTGATTTACTGAACTGCCAAGAGTTTCAAACGGCAGTGAATTCCATTCACACAGTCCAGGCAGATCATTCCCTCATTCTCAACCAGAGATTAATAAACATCACTGGGTTTGGAGGCCCAGAAAAATAAATATTCTTAACAATTTTGACTAGCATATTTCATCTTTGTGAAAGAGGCACCAGCAGTCACACAGCCGAATCCCACTGAAATTCCCTGCTCGTGAGAAAGACAAGTCCCAAAATACCAAGGTGTTTTCAACTACCTTTACCTAAAAGCTCAACAAATCTCTGTGACAAACATTTTAAAGCTCCTTATCTAATGGCAAAGGTGCTGTGCTAACATATCCTTAGCTTTCCAACAAAGGACAATATTGACAGATAATCGTCACCCCAATCTAATAAAGCAACTCATTATTTATTGAAAGAAGATTCAGTAAAGGATAAACATTAGAATCCAACTTTCTGCAAAAAACAATCTAAAAAAAAAAACCAAAAAAATACCTCACATAACCACAAAAAATTCCTTCATTGTCTTGATTTCAAAATTGCTGGCCACAAGAAAAGCTGGTAAAAGTGCCAGAGACTTGCAAAAAAATACAAAGATCAAAGTAAAAGAACTTATAATCTTTAAGGTTAGATTAGAAAGCTAATGCTTGGATCTGAGAATTTAATCAGTAAAGTGTAGCTCATCATTTAATGCTAAATAAAAATATAAATCCCTTTCCTCAGTTTTCCAGAATTTATATTCCTATTTGGATACTGTCACAAAGCTCCCATGAATGGGAACTAAAATGTGAGGATTCTTACTTTGGTTTGGAGCCATTTGAATTGTGTTGGCTGGGAGAGTAGAAAAAGCACAAAATTTATAAGTAACAAAATGTCTTAATAGCTAAAATTTTCATTTCTAATGAAGTATAAATACGTTGGGAATATTAAGTTTGATTGTTTCTTTTAAAATAGCATAGAACTGCATTTTTCTAACAGCAATGGAAGCACATTCTGATTTCCAGTCTAACTCTATTTATGCTTAATTTATATCTGGTGAATCTCATAGAATTATCCTTGTTAATTTAAAATAATCCTTCTCCAAAGTTTATTGCCTATGGATTTTCAGAAGGAGCAGCCATTTCCTCTCCCAACCTTTATTTTGCTACCTAAATAAGTCAAGACCTTTTTATCTGCTCAAATAAGACCAGTTCTTTATTCCCCTCATAAGACTTGTAGTTCTTTTCCAAAACTTCTCCTGTTTCCCTGCATATTTCTAAATGGACACACAACTACTAGCAATAATTTTTTTCTATAGGGAAGTTAATAAAATATTCCAGTAACAAGAAAAATACCCAAAAGACAAAAATACAGCAAACCAAGAGTTCTCCACAGTGTTCATGAGTTGTGTTTGGAAACTACATCCAGACATGGGGATTTTAGTGTCATTGTCTAAGCAAATCTCAAAACACACTTAATTCTAGAATGACTGACAGTGTCAGCAAAGTTAAGCAAAAAAAAAAAAAAAAAAAAAAACAAAAACAAACAAACAAAAAAAAACTCCATGGGGAGGTGGTAGAAATTTTAAATTGAGAGAAAAAAATCATCCATTACAATAAAACAAAAATCTATAAATCACATTTCTCAGTTTTTTCTCTGGTTTTGAAATATACAGAAAGTGCTGGAAATCGATCTGCACCTTTCCCAAGCCCTGTTACACAGCTTTGCTTTGGAAGTCAGTTTTGCTCAGCCTTAAATAAAAGGGTTTAATCTCTGCATCCACTTGGGCCATGAATTTGGAACAGTTTTGCTTTCCTATATTCAGCCTCAGAACGAACTCTCCAGCGATGCCAACATCCCCAAAACTGCAACTCACTTTAGCAACAGCACCCGGGATAATTTCCTCCTCCTCCTCCTCCTCCCCCACACAAAGACCATGGCTGTATTTTATTTTGGAATTCAGATTGTGATAATCTTTAAAGAACCCAAAGTCTTCTCAGGAAAGGCTGTTCCACAGTGAAGACAGCGATAGAGTGAAAAGAATAAAGGCTGAGGGAACAGGAAAGCAAAAAAAGCAAAGTCAATGGCCGTGTTTTGAATATTTTAACATTCTTTAGAAAGGTTTTATTATCATCATTATGTATATTTAGGATGCACATGGTTTAAAAATAAGAGGGACAGCACTTGAAGCAACCATTTTAATTTAAAAAGTATCTAGACTGATTGACTGATGGTAAGTAAGCAATGGAATATAAGCAAGCTGTGTCTTTTGGCTATCAACTCAACTGTCATGCAATGTTTAATAGCAGGCTGAAAAAAGGAACATTTTATACAAGTTTAATCTACCCAGCACAAATGCCTGCAAGCACATATCAATCACTGGAACCTTCCTACTCTTAAATATCCGTGTGCATGTGTGGTTTTATGTAAAAATATATAAAGGTGCTCAATAGTCCAATTTCTCTTCAAACATTACTATGAATTCTGTTTTGCAAGGATCAAGGATCAGTCTCCTATGAATGTATTTGATGCACATTTGTAAATACTCCTTGAAATTTTAGGTTTAACCAAACAGCCCTCAGAACCTGATTTGAAAAGAGTGATGTTAATTTTTTTCCCTGGGGTGAGGTAAAACAGTGTGTAGGATTAGGAGCAGTTCCTTTCCAGCAGGCAAAGTTGCAGGTGTGCCCTCCAGCACACCCCCAGCATCCGACTCCCGGCACAGATCCAAGCGAGCCAAGACTTAGAAATGTAACAGCTAACTCAGAAAGGGGGAAAGGGAATTAATAATAGACATTTTTAGCCTTGTGGAAGAAGCTCAAGTGACATTTCTTAAGTGCCCCATACAGAGGTTGGCAAAGGAATTGAACCAGACCCTGATATTGTGAGCTAGCAGAAGCTGGCACATCCCTGACTCCCTAAACCCATCCCTCCAGTAGCAGTGCCACCTCTCACCCTGGGAGATCCTATCCTGGTTTGCTGTGAGTGCTATATAAACCACCTGAGAATGAAGATTATTTTTCTTCTGCTATTGGTTGGTTCTGCAAAAAGTAGTTCCCCATGTGATTGCTGGGATCTGGCCTATAAGGGCAAGAGTTCAGATGCAGGGTCAAATATGCACACGTCTGCTACACATTCTGCACAGTCCCCTGTGTAACTACAGTGGAAAAGGATTCTGAGAGAGGAGTTCCCTTTGAGATGGGAAATAATGTGGGTATTCTATTGCTTAACAGAACAGGACTCTGAAATTTCATATGAGCCAAGGCTCTTAAAATTCATACAAACCAAGAGCACAGTGGTCCCAGTAACAGACTGTGAGGATAACACTGGTCTTCTACTTGATGAGAATTACTTAGGAATTATGATCTCTGCTGTATGAAGTTCTGCCAGATAGTTCTGTGCGAATTAAACTGTAAAAGTTATGCCTTAATTAAGCCACATTCCTTCCAACTGGTCTGCTTGCCACGAGCCTTAGACAGGAGGACATTTGTTTGTCTCTAATCCTGAGCTCGGCCTGACACAGCTCAGGTACCTTGAGCATCTCTGTCCATTTACCAGGTGTGCAGCAAAGACAAACAACAACTTCATCTCAATTTTCAGAAGCATTCTATGGCTGAAAAACACATTTTTCGAAAGGACTTCCCATTTTTTAACAGACTGTATGAGTATTAGTAGGTTAAGATTAAGAAAAGGAGCACGAAGAAAATATATTTTAATTAACACTGATTAAAATTAAGACGCAAAGCAAGCACATGAATATGAATTGCAATTGTTAGGCAGAAGAATTGTCCTTTGTAAAGTACAAGTAACATAAGTAACATGCACAGAAAAATGTTACAAGAGAAACACATATCCCACCTCAGCTATTGTGCAAAGTTAAGGCCATGAAAGTAACCTTTTTAGTTTGTTATGCCTTCCTAATTCAATTAAATGAGAATGAAACTAAGATGAGGATTACATTTGCAAAGACATTTAGCATCATTAACAGTGTCTTCCAGGGAGCTTTTTTCCTTTTTTTATTTCCTGAAAGAGAAAACAAAAGATCACGGCCTTTGAAACTTTCTATTTTTTAAAGCAGAAAGAAAAGCACTTAATGTAAAACCCTGTATAACGAAATTTTAATCCACAAACAGTTTAATAATTCCATGGGTGAGGAACTCACCTGACACAACCTTTTTTTTCCACAATGGCATTAACTTGTGTTGCCAAAGAAAAGATGAAAACAATGTCAATATTTTCAGTGCACCCATCCAGCAGTGCCACAATTTTTTGTCCTTTTTTGTTGCTAAAACCAGAACAATAAACTTGCTCTCCTCCAGTGATGTGTCCTCAAAAGGACTGATTTACATTAATTTAAGGAAATTGTAGCCCTTCAGGGGTACAACAGACAAGGCTCTTAAAAGGTTTGAGTGCGCAGTGAACTATTGACAAACACGGAGCCAGGCAGCTCCTGTGAGAGCAAACTCCCTGCAATCTGTGCTCCAAGGTGGGACAGCCAAATCAGCCCTTCCCTGGAAATCCCTGGGCGTGAGGGGCAGGCTCACCAAGCTCCAGCACAAACCTGAGAGCACAGCACTGAAACAGAGCTGTACTCGTGTGTGAATGCAAGGAATTCTGTGTGCCAGCCCCGGACCCAGCTCCCCCGAGCATCTAAAACCGGCTGTGGGAACAAAGAAACTCCAGTGGAAGACACAGAAACTTTAGGAAAAAAATAACCAACAAACAAAAAAACAAACCAGAAAACCAACCAAACAACAGAGAAAATGGCAGCAAAACAACAAAAAAAAAAGATCCTTGATATCTACCCTTAATAGTAGAACTAATTACAAGTCTGAACTGGAAGCAATGTATCTTTATTTACACCATTTTCCTGCTAAGATCTCATGCAGGAGCATCTCTCTGCAAACCCTGTAGGCAGCAGCAGCACATTGTGTGCAGACGGCTCTGCTGTCAGCTCCTGCACAGGAATCACCACTAACTCTCACTTTCCTTTTATTACACTGAACAGCTTAATTTCCACTGTTTTTCCCATTTGTTTAAGATTCTTGTAGAAAATGTATTTATAACCCAGATACTTCAAATAAGTGACACTGCATTTCTATTCCTAGAGAACAGAGACAAATAAGATGCATCAAAGTATTTCCCTTTACATTATTTGCTGTTGTGTCTCTTCACTCTGATGCTCCATTCCCCCCAAGCAAGCTGCACATTATGTAATAGTGTGGCTTTGATAATGCTGCAAACAATCTGCAGCAACCTCGGAAAACCTGGCCAAGCAAATCTGTTCCTCAGAAGTTCAGAACCAGGCTAGTGACACCACTCCATCCTCCCACTCTTCCCTCCCTCCGTCCTCCGTTTTTTGCAAAAAACCTTGCAAATGTCTGATGGATACTTAACCTTCTCTTGCCACTCTTGGATTACAAGCTAAAGAATAATTTCCTGTTATTTTATGTAAAAGTGCAGTAAGCAGCACAATAAAACCCTTCTTGATTCTCTTTGGGTGATTGATTTGAACTGCGTAGCATTTCTGTAGACTTGCCAGCACAGTGTCCTGGGGCCAAGGAGGCCAAGGGTGGCCTGGGGGTATCGGAAGAGCCTTGGCAGCAGGTCAGGGAGGGGATCCTGCCCCTGTGCCCAGCCCGGGGGCACCTCTGCAGGGCTGTGTCCAGCTCTGGATCCTCAGCACAGCAGGGCCAGGGAGCTCCTGGAGCGGGGCCGGCGGAGGCTGTGCAGCTGAGGAAGGGCCTGGAGCAGCTCCGTGCCCAGCACAGGCTGAGGGAGCCGGGGCTGCTCAGCCTCGAGAGGAGCCCCAGCTGAGAGGGGCCCTCAGCCCTGGGTGTCCCTGTGTGCGGGGAGGGCTCCGAGCAGGGCCCGGGCTCTGCTCCGGGGCCCAGCAATGGCACCAGAGCCACGGGCAGGGCCTGAGCCCAGGGAGCTCCCCCTGCACAGGAGGCAGAACTTCTGCCCTGGGCAGGGCCCAGCCCTGAGCAGATTGTCCAGAGAGGCTGTGCAGTCTCCTCCCTGGGGATATTGCAGAGCCCCATGGACACACTGCTGTGCCCTGGGCTCTGGGATGGCCCTGCTGGAGCAGGGAGGTGGCACCAGAGGAGCCCCTGGGGGCCCCTCCAGCCTCACCCATCCTGGGGTTCTGGGATTATAACATTTGCTGACTAAAATTTCATTTCCAGTGCTGGTGGAAATCTTTTACAAGCTCCTGATTCCAGTTAGCACTGCCTGCAGCTCTACAGGACACAGAACTGCCCAAGCTAAACCTAAGACAGGCAGCCGTGGCTCTGGGAAGAGGAGGATGCTGTTGGCTGCCTGGCAAGCAGTGCTCTGTATCATCCCATCCCTTCCCTGTCCTTTTCTCCTCATTCACTGGAGGCATTTGTCTGCTGAGCAAATCGAGGCTGACAGGGAAGGTCACTGTGCCCAACTGTAAGTCTCAGCATACAAATGTGCCTTTTGGCTCCCCAAACAGTGACCATGTCCTATTATTGATAAAGCCTTGAAAAGACTAATGCATCTTCATTTCACAAAACAACCACCTTCAAGGAAAGAAAATAAGCAGCCAGAATGCTGAAGAATTCTCCAAGTTGGCGCTCTCCCGAAGATTAAAAGATAATAACACTTCTATTAGAATCACTCTGCTACGCTGTATTGATCTCATCAGGGAGGCCACTGCAGGTCTAATATGAACAGAGCAGTTTTAGAATTAATCACAGGAGTTTTTATTATGGTTCATAGGGCTCCTCATTCAAATGGCATCGTTTGCAATATTTATGGCCTAGATTGGTTGCCATTATTAAGTGCAAGTGTGCCACATGGTGTCTGGCCTGCTGTGTTAAAACACAAAGTCATTCTTCAAAAGTAAATCTTATCTAAACTATGCACAAAAAGCCAATTACTTTTTGATTTACATTTTAATTTCACATTCAGCTTTCCCCTTTATATACAAACTCCTTACTTAATCTTTGTTTTGGATTAACTAGCACAGGCATACAAGGTACACTTCATAGTTTTAAGTAGACTGTTACAGCATATTAATGCACTCTGCTCAAAAAGATATATTTGGTCAGTGACAAGGTACACTCTCTGGGTGAGAGAAGCAAATGAAAAGGTGGGAGAAATAGAGCACCCTGGAAAGTGGACTGGCCACTGATCTTCAAGATAAAACACACTCATTAAGACTCTCAACTTAGACTGTGCACTTGGTAATGAAAAAAATGTTTGTCAGTGTCATAACAAGCCCTCAGTGACCAGATCCAGTGGTGATTTAAGGTACAGCTCCTTAATTTCCATGCTCCTTGTTTTGCTGGTTTGTTTTTTTAATCTTCTTTGCCTCCACTTCACCCAAGCTCAGGTTTCAGTCGTGCTCATTCCTGTTTGCCTGATCCCAACAGCACTTTCCTGCCATGAGGGTGACAGAAGTTGAATCTCAGCAAAGGTGAATAAGCATCTACACTTCTGATGCTAAGTTATTAAATTAGTTCAAGTCCTATGTTGGAAAATATAAGAGGGGGGTTCCTTTTTTGGTTTGTTTCTTTTAAACCAGCAAGAACTTTGGAGAGTCTGGTAAGGCATGTTGAGAATTTTTGTCCTAAATCTCAGACTTTATTGAGTTTTTCGTGAATTTTGGGCAAGAAAACTGCACTGACCTTTGTAAAGCCATACAAGGAATGTCCACACTAATTTCCCATTAAACCTAATCATTAACCTATAATAAAGTGAATAAGAACTGCTTGTACAAACATCTCTGTTGACTTTAAAATCCCTCATATTCTCTTAACTCTATTTGAAAGCAAGCCTTTATTATGACACTCATTTAATTTGAGGGACTAATTATATGTGGTAAGCACACACCTAAATGCTTTGAAGGGTGGAAAAACATTTAATGAACTTAGAGAATAATTGTATTTATCTGCTTAGTCAATGCAATAAAACAGGTCTGCTCATGCTTGTTTCTCCTGACAGCACAAGGTAGGAAGCAGTAATAGAGAAGAGACAAAATAAAAATGAATTGGCAAATGCCTCCCAATCCAAAAAGACTGCAAGGCATATTCACTTACAAGGGATATTCTCTTACAAAGGATATGCATTTACAAGGGATATACATTAGAAGGGATACTCATGTACAATGGGTGCAAAAGCTCTTAACTGGATAGACAAAACCAATGCCAGGTTGTGCTGAGAATCACCTGCTCTCCAGTCCCCACCCAATCCCAGCACTCCCTGCCTCAGCTCAGTCCTTCCAGGATTCTGCTGTGAAGCCTCTCCAGCAATTCCTGCATTCTCAAAAGGACCTGGCAATCAGAGTGACTTTAACAATGCTGTCACACACTTCAATACACACACACATTTATTTTCATCTTGCACCTATTCCAACCCACTCATAACTCCCATAAACAAGTCTCCCAATGAATTCTTTGGTGACAGAGACACCAACCCACCTAATTTCAGCCTGATGGCCAACAACAGTTTATCACAACATGCTGTTAGAGCTGTTTGCTTCTGCTTGCTGGCTATTTTGCACTTAGTGTGGAAAAAAATATATTCATATTCATAATATTCATAGCTTTGTTGATCACTGCACTTTAAAGCCAACAAAATCAAAACTGAGGTTGGAATATACCTCATTCCTCTCACAACATCCTAGGAATCCACTTGTGCTCTTATTTTGATAGCTAGTGAAAAATAGCTGTTTTGTGGTTTGTTTTGGGCTTTCTTTTTAAAGCAACTACCTGTTTACTGTGCAGCAGAACTCTGAAAATGGACTCTTGGATCACAGCACCACCTTATCTACCCATCTTTACCAGCCAGACTCCTGCAATAACATATTGACTATCATTCTCACCTCTGACAGATCTAACCTAAGTCTCCCAGAGTGAAAGATTAGGAAGTTAATCCATTTTGAAGCCTTGCTGCAAGATATTAATGCTTTCAAAAACAAAAGTGATGGATGAATATTACTCAGGTCAAAGAAAATCAGAGTTCTAAGAACAGCTAGCCAGGTTTCAGTTCCAAGAAACAATGTATGATAAAATCAAACCATGAGATAGGGCACCAAATGGGAATTCAAACACTCATTTATTCCTAGTTTAAGGAGATATTTTAATTTTGTAATTGATTTAATACTAGAATGCAGTTTTTAACAAGTTTATTCAAAATTTACTATAGGATGCTTTGGGAGAGATGGCTCTGACACCATCTCTGTTTTCAATACCATTCTTTAATTTCATTTTCATTAATTTGCAGCCTCTCCTGCATGTATGTTCCTACACACACCATGTGTACATATATCCTGATACACATAAATGAGTACCTTTTCCACCATGAAATACAGGTTTCATGCCTATATATTCCCACATATGAAAATACAGCCTTCTGAAATCCTCCAAGTGCTGCACTCAACACCTCAAGTTCATATTTCAGGCTCTATTGAATTTATGCATTTTTTTTAAAGTGAAATTGCCTATGCAATACTGTTCAAGTGGTTGTCATTAATTATACACTTGTATTTATGTCATAATTTAGTGTGCACTTGAGAACAGTAATTCAGATTCACTTAGATTTAGTTCCCCAGCTAAAGGGAGTGAGACTAATTGATACAATAATAGGGTGACACTTTGGCTGGCCAAGATGGGAATCCCCAAACAGACACAACCAGAAAACATCTCCACAGGGCATCAGGAAAGGCTGAATGCATGTAAACTGTCCTGAAAATATAAAGCAGGGCAGCATGGGGCAAATCACCCAGTTCCACCCAAGATTCAAGCATTCTCCCTGCTTTTACAGGTATTTAAAATGTCCAGTTGAGATTTAAGGGGTAGAATACCTGGGAGCCACTGCTATGCTTCCTGTGCCTTCCTAAAGGAAGAAGGGAAAATGGGGAAGGAAGAAGGCACGAGTTCCTGAAGAACGGCCAAAAGAAATACTATCAGACAAATGTTTTCCTTTTACCAAGTTTTAAACAATGTTGCTTTGAAATTCAATCTCTTTCATTAAACATCAAAGAAATTAGCAACAGAAAAGCCCAACCCAAAGTTTAACTCCTAGAAGGGGCATCTATAGAACTAAAGAACAGGCCTGTGCCCATTTCCCCATGAGGTTATTCTCTAGATAAAATGGTAAGGAACTGTAGAACAAGTATAGAAGCACCTGTTCAAAATCCTTCCTTAATTTTCCTCATTTCTATGATACACTGCCCCAGAAACTTCAGGAGACGTCCTCAGTTCAAGTCAATTCTGATAACTCTGTTCTCTAGAATGATTTTCAAATTATCAACTAAAAATCAGTTTCAGACAGAAGCTGACAGGCAAAATCAATCCTTCACAGACATGTTTTTATTTTACTGTTAAAGTAAAATAAAGTAAAATAATTGTTACTGAAAGAAAGAATTTAACAGTTTAAATATGGCAGATAAACACAGCTTACACCAAGACGACATAAAACAGCCCAAGATGCTGAACTTCCATCTGGCATAATTGTGACTTAACATAAGTCAACAGGTAACAGCATCATCCTGTGAGGAATTACTGACAGCACAATGATGTTTAAGTAGGAACAGATTCAAAATACATTTTCAACCCTCACCAAAGTTTCTTAGCTCAGGTCTTGTGGCAGAATAACACAGAATCCCAATCCAAACTGAGTCCCAGAATTCAGAACAAATATCTTCCCAGACCTTCTGGCTTTGCAGGCACCCCAGGAGTAATTGTGGTTTGCTCAGTGTTCCCACACACACTCCATGGCTCTGGGCTGCAGCAGGGAAATGGGCTGAATTCTGCAAGTGGCACAAAGTCTCAGGATATTGGAGCTGCTGGTGGCACTGCCAGACAGGAGGGGCAGGGCTCCTGGGTGCTGCTCCAGGGCACGGGGGTTTGGCTGTGCCATGCTCAGATATTTCACCTGACAGCCCCAGCCTCAGCCAGCCCTGCAGCTGCCACTGGCTCCAGCCTGGCACAGCCACCTGGGCAGCTCTGCTACAGCCACGAGAGCCCAGGGGCAGCAGGGACAGGGGCACAGGGACAGGGGCACAGGGACACAGGGACACAGGGACACAGGGACACAGACACAGGGACACAGGGACACAGGGACAGGGACAGAGACAGGGACAGGGACACAGACACAGGGACACAGGAACAGGGACACAGGGACACAGGGGCACAGGGACACGGTCACGGACACAGGGACAAGGGCACAGGGACACAGACACACAGGGACATGGACACAGACACACAGGGACATGGACACAGACACAGGGACATGGACACAGGCACAGGGACAGGCACACAGGCACAGGGACACAGACACAGGGACACAGGGACAGGGACACAGGGACAGACACAGGCACAGGGACACAGGGACAGAGGGACAGGGACACAGGGACACAGAGACACAGGGACAGGCACAGGCACAGGCACAGGGACGGGCACAGGGGTGCAGGGACACAGGCACAGAGGCACACAGGCACAGGGACAGAGGGACAGACACAGGGACACGGGGGCACAGGGACACAGGGACAGGGACACAGGGACAGGGACACGGACAGTGGCACAGGGACATCAGCACAGGGACAGCACACAGGCACAGGGACACAGGGACACAAGGACACAGGGACACAGGGACAGGGACACAGGGACACAAGGACACAGGGACACAGGGGGACAGGGACACAGGGACACAGGGACAGGGACACAGGGACACAGGGACGGGGCACAGGGACAGGGACACAGGGATACAGGGACAGGGACACGGGACACAAGGACACAGGCACACAGTTACACAGGGACAGGGAGACAGGGACACAGGGACGCAGGGACAGGGACACAGGCATAGAGACACAGGCACAGAGGCCCAGGGACAGGCACTGTCCAGCTCCCCTGTGCCGTCTGAAGCACCAGCACCACCCCCTTCTCCAAGGGTGCTTCCAGGTCCCACAACAGAGACACTGGAAACACCATCCCCCCCATGGAAATATAGAGTTAAGGTTAAATCTCACAGGCAGAGTTAATCCCCAGTTTCTTCCCAATTCTGTTTCAAAGCAAATACAAAATACAGCACTTTGGAGCATCACATGCATGCATCACATTGCTCCACGAGTTATTTTGTTTTAATTTTGGTGAAAAAAAACTCCACAATATAAATGTTGGCTTCAAAGTCAAAGACCACTTTTAGACATACTGGGAAGAAATCCCTGGAATAAGTTGTCTCCAGTCAACTGATGATGCACCATTTCAGAAAAATCATTTTAAACTGTCAGTGATGTGCTTATTACATGCTTGACTAATTCCTTGAACAGAGGAAAGCCCCACATGACTGCAGAACAGATAGAGGAGATGAATGATATTCAGACTCTCTTTCCATAGAATCCAATTGCTGGTTTCTAGAAATATGAAAATATATATTTGTGATACAAGCAATGGCAAAACATGACTTAGCCCCCTGGTCTGTTTGAAAATGCAAAGGTTTTTCGCAGTGAGAAAAAGCCTGGAATGTGCCTTGGATGCAATGATCAACTAATGCCCCAAATCTCTACAGAGTAAGTCTGATTATAAATTTCTAACTCCCATTTAGGGTTTTAATATGGCAGAGATTCACTGGGAATACATGGACTGAGATTCATTTTCATTTTCCTACTGGGAGGTGTTTACTGCAAAGAAGCTCAACTTTTTGTATTGTACATTGATATTCTCCCTAATTATTTTTTATCCCCCATGCCCTCATGAATTCCCTGTGATCTTTGTCGAGGGACCACATCTAAAACCCAGCCATCTTAATCTTTTAGATCAAAGTGTGGACTGAATAGACTCAAAGTCAAATTATGGGATAAACTATTTTCAAAGCTAAAATCATAAATAATAGGCAGGAAATGAGTAGCAGGGGGAGGTTACAGAGCACCTTTCAACTGAAGGACAGGGGATTTTCTGTAGAGTACTCCTTGTGAACAGAGCCATGGGTGAGGACCACCCGGTTTAGTCCCCAAACAACAGGACATCTTTAGAGGGGAGAGTGGAGATGGATCTTGGGGATGGATCGGGGTTAGTTAGACTTCACAAACTCACAGAATGTTTCGAAACCCTAAATGGGAGTTAAAAATTTATAATCAGACTTACCCTGTAGGAATTTGAGGCATTAGTTCATCATTGCATCCAAGGCACATTTCAAGGCTTTTTCTCACTGCGAACAACCTTTGCATTTTCAAAAACTTCTTCCTCAGCCTAGCTTGGAAACTGCATACACTTCTATTTAGGCTGCCTGGCTGCCTGTTCACCTTCCAGTGCAGAAATGTACTTGCAAAGCTGTTGGAATGCTCACGAAACCCTTCCTGCAGCTCCATGCCTGGGAGCAGCCAGGAGAGCCCAGGTCAGCGCACCACAATAACTGTGCAGTGCCTCCACACACACTGTCCCAGAGCATCAGGGGGACAGCACCTTTACACCTGCAGTAAGGTACTCTCTACCCAAACTGCACAGCAATCTCTCCCAGCTTTACCAAACCCCGCAGGTGTGCCCAGCATTAACTCAGGTCTGACTTATCTGGGGCCACCAAACCCTGAGGATTTATCCCAGCTGAACATTGGGATGTTTCTGCACCAAACCCACTCAGCCCCTGCAGTAGAGCTGCACTATTTCTCCCAGATACAGCCTTGGTGCTGCTGCTGGAATTATTAGGTCTTTGTAATCTCCCCAGTTTACTCCCAAACCAGCCCTATTTCGGAAGCCAAAGACCATATACTAACACACATTTCTAATTACTAGAGACAGGAAAATTGTTCTATTCCACCTCCCGTCCCTGACAAGGACACCACACCTACTTAATTTCAGCTTCTCCTGTTTCTCTGGCATGAGCAGAGGCACTCACTCCCCAGAAATGCTGGGCCTAGTCAGTGCCTAGCTGCATATGTCAGATCATCCACTGCCAATTCAGACTGGTTCAATTCCTTCCATCAGCAGTGGTGAATCACTTCTCTTAGCATATGGTTACACATCATGTGTCTAACTCCACTTCTGCCCTCTGAAAAATTTTCTGAGGAGGGATTTACTGAAGTTTTAGATACGGAGAAATTCAACAGTGAAGATTATTGATGCTAGCCATTATCTGTTTGCATACACAGTCGGCAGGCTGGGCAGGGAATGTTCACATAGCAGCGCTGGATTAGTATTTTTAAACTCTTTCTAGTATTGATTTAACCACTTGAAGCTGCTGGAAGCAGAGTTCCTGTCACAGCTGTCAATGCAAGACACATTAGGGAAAATCCCCACTGTGGAGGTGTGCAAAAATGTTCACACATTAAATGGCGAGATTTCACTTTTCATCAGCATCGTGTACAACCCAAAATCCCCATTTTTATTCTGCTTAGCTAGATAAGAAACATGAAAGGGGAAAAGTTTGGATTTTTTTTTTTTTTTCTCATTTACCTTAGTCCTTTCTAAAGACCAGGATCCTGCAGTCTACCCAAACTGAGCAGCACTTTTTTTCCTCAAGTCGTTCCATTAAAGTTAATGCAGCCCCTTGCAGAGTGGGGCTTTTCAAAGAGAGCAGTGGTATCAATGCAGCACTGCGTGATCACAAGGTCATTAACAAGATCCTTAAAAAAGAAGTGGCTTTGTCAGAAGCTGAAATGGACCAGACCATGCAACACTGTTAAAACTGCTCTTGGCCAAGGCAGAGGGCAAATTCGTTTCTCAAGATAAAATAAAAATTAAGGTAACTGACTTCCAGACAACCTGAATCAAGAAAAAAATCCACTTAAGTTTTGTCTTCTCTGCAGCTGAAAATTCATTCTGATTGAGGCAGGATGTTGAGTCATGGTTTAAAAGCCGTTCTAGAAGTTCCACACTTGCCTTGTCTTACTTTGAATAGTCCCTCTCTTAATAACCTAACTCCTGTGCAGAGAAGCTCTTACATGGCTCATGAAGGAAACACTCCAAAAAGTGTAATGATTTTCAAATTCATTGATAAGTATTATGTCCTTCACTTATTTTTCATGTTCCTGCATCTCTATTCTAAATGATTGTTTCATTGATGCCAACAAAAGTTAGCACATTATTGCCACAAATCAAATCTATTCGTTGCCTTGACAGTTCTGTAAACACTTGAAAATGAACAAGTTCCAAACTACAAACAATAGGCCTAAAAATCCTCAAGCACCCAAATCCAAGCATATTTCACTTGTGCAAAATGAGGAAGCAAGGTAACTCTCATTGTACTCTTCCAGTGCCTGAAGGGATCCAAGGAGATGAAGAGGGACTTTGGACAAGTGCCTGGAGTGCCAGGACAAGGGGGAATGGCTTCCCAGTGCCAGAGGGCAGGGCTGGATGGGATATTGGGCAGGAATTGTTCCCTGGGAGGGTGGGCAGGCCCTGGCACAGGGTGCCCAGAGCAGCTGGGGCTGCCCCTGGATCCCTGGCAGTGTCCAAGGCCAGGCTGGACATTGGGGCTTAGAGCAGCCTGGGGCAGTGGAAGGTGTCCCTGCCCATGGCAGGGGTGGCACTGGATGGGCTTTAATGTGCCTCCCAACCCAAACCATCCTGAGATTCTATATATAATTGCAAAACCCCATTTCAGAATATCTCTGTATACTGAATATTTGGGTATGTCTGTGCACTGATTAGTGTGCTAAACTGCTTCACCTGCCCCACCAACATCTGCAGCTCTGTTGGCTTCAAAGACCACTCAAAGCATCACTATCATGGAACAGGGGGCATTTCAGTTCCTACAGACTCCAACTGAGCAAAGCTGAAAAGCACAGGGGAAATGCTGAAACAAATTGCTTTTTAAAAACATTCTACTCTGGGTTTAAATACAGAACTCCTGTGATAAACTCTATGGTTCAGTACTAAGGTGCTAGTATTCTTCTCTTAAACCCACTCGGTCTGTGGGTCCAACTGATATGTAAAATGTGTCCATTGCTGCTTACAAATCCACATCTGGCAGAACTGTGAGTTTGAGAATGATTTTCTATTTGAATTGAAAATAGACAACAACAAAAAATAAAATTAACCAGGGCAGAAATTAGATAATTGCCCCAAATCAGCCACCACTCAATGAATTTATTACACAGAACTTTGGCCGGGAGAGATCCAAAAGTGCAAAGATACAGCATCAGTGAAAGACAAAAATTGGGGGTGTTTCAGTGGTGCTGCTCAGAAAACAGAGCTGCTGAACAGCAGCAGGGCTTGGCTTTATGGTGCAGGAGAGAGGCACCGAACCCCTGGCTCTCTGGGAGCGCTGCTCTTTGACAGTCCCATGCTTGATTATACTCATTTTCTACTTCAGCAAGCAGCAAAATTTTATGAGATCCACCCCCATAGATGTTTGTTCCCTGACAATCTGGTGTACAGTTACAGAAGTTGCTAAATATGATTATTGCCTGGGAAGCAAGGAGAAAACAGAAATATTATAACCCAGTATGCTGATCCCAGTGATTCCCCTCCTGCCCCCCACCAGCAGCAATGTCAGTACGAGGCACTGCCACTGAAACCCCACAAATCCCACAAACAGAGAAGCACAAACCAGTAAATTAAGTTACTGAGTAGAGAATGATTTAGCTATATTTAAAGATAGCACATGGATAATATTGCCTTACGTCTTCCTCCAACAGTAGGTGAGTTTCTGTCTCTTTTAAGCAGAGGGAAGAAGGTTTGGAATTACTCAGCTGCAAATGGGGCACAAGTATCCACTCCTGTTGGAATTCAAAGCTTAACACCCATAGTCACAAATGCCTCATAACACACAGAATACAAAATCATTTGGTGCAATTCCTTCATTCATTATTTCTGTGTCTCTGTTTCAGTCTGTTCTCATCCTGTAAACAAAATTATTCCCTTCTTTCCTGTTTGGCCCTTCAGAGTGATTTAACTGGGAGCACAGCACTGTCCCCCATGCCCTGCTTCTGTCCAGTTATTTTTGATAAATCTGAGGCATTCACCCCCCTGCATCAGGCAGGTATGTCTGTCAGGGATCCTTCTCCATGCTGCATGGAATTACATCCTTTCATTAGCAAATGTTGCCAAACAAAGCAGTTCTCTGACAACTTCTCATTTCCAGGCATATTATAGGGTTACATCTTAGACCAGCTTTACTGTTATAGATTTAGATTGAATCTGCCTCACTAAGTTGTCCCATTCTGGGCTGATGACAAAACCTGAGCTATCCATATGCCTAATTGCAGTCATAAATGCAGCTCTTAGCAGGCTGTGGTGGTGATGGTGCTACAGTTGCTGTTTATGGAATTGTTCTCTAATTCCCTTTTTTCCTAGGCTGAAATATTTTTTTTCCTAGGTTTTGCACATATTCTGATGGAGAATGGTATTTTTCATGAAATGTACTTGGCCTGCAAACAGCAGCAGAAGGAAAAGGGAATGCAAGCGAGAAATAACGGAATGAGGGAAAGAAAAGGTAACTGTGTACCCAGCCTGGGAGGAAATCATCCCAAGCATGACAGCAGCCACAGCCAAGCTCCACAAAAGGGGGAGCAAGGTATCCAAGCACCCAAGGAGCCATCTGGGTTCATTCATCTTGTCACAAACTCCTTCCAGACAGACATTACCTGCCAAATTCCCTGCTATGGCATCTCTTCTCCCTGGGCCAGGGACAGCACCCAGGGAGCAGCTGGAGCTGGGCCAGGACAGGCTCAGGCTGGAGATCAGGGAAGGTTCTGCTTCCCCCAGAGGGTGCTGGGCACTGCCCAGGCTCCCCAGGGAATGGGCACGGCCCGAGGCTGCCAGAGCTCCAGGAGCGTTTGGACAGCGCTGCCAGGGATGCCCAGGCTGGGACTGGTGGGGTGTCTGGGCAGGGACAGGAGCTGGATCAATGATCCCTGTGGGACCCTTCCAACTCAGGAGCTTCTAATGATCTTCACCCACAAAGTGATTGCTTTAAGGTAAATTATCCACATCTGGGATAATTTGATGGGGAAATACACAAATTTTGGTGCACAATTTCAGACCATGTTATTTGTGCTTTCTTAATATTCATTGACATGAAAATCTCCCTGGACTTGTTGCTTACTTCTTGAGTCTTTTCCCTGGTGTACACACAAGCTGTGAAATCGCCCAGGAAATTCTTTAAAGCAACATTTGGACACTTTGAAATTACATTCCCATTTCAAACAGCACTCAAGTAATTTTAAAATGGCAACAAAAGTTTAACAAATAAGGAAATCAATGAGTCGCTTAAACCATTGTGGGTCAGAATAACATAAAACTTAACAGAAAGAAAACAAAATAGTTATCTGGAAAAATTCTTGGTTTGGGTAGGGGAAGGCAATCTGGGAAGAGCCTATTTGTAACTAACTGAAGTGAGAATGACAGAGTGGCTTAAAACACTTTATGAGAATTATTTTATAAAAACTCGTGAAAGAACTCAAACCCTTGAAAAGCAGTCTTCAAATCAAAATTGTTACTGAATTGCTTCATCTGGTTAGAGTGATGCTTTCAAAACTTTCAAAATATTTTAAAAATCCAAACAACATTGAAGTTTCTTTGCCTCTCTGCTGTGCTGGCTGCCTCCTCCTCACTGTAGCAATATGGGATTTTATCAGTTTGGGTGTAAATACATTCCTTACAGGTGATGAATTCCTACAGCACTAATGGTCTTCAGAAGATCTCTGAAACTACGACTGGCACATCTGAGAGAATCCCATTCCTCTCCCCCAGTACCACTCTGCCAGAGGGGATTGGCCAGTCCTGTTCTGCAAGTTGAAACACAAATATTATCAAAATTCTCCTTTTCAGTGTGTCACAGCTGGCAGGATGGTTATTCTGTTATTTGCAAGCTGCTTAAAGCCCTCAGCCTATCTCTGCCACTGTGAGCTGCCCAAAGGATGTGATGGCAGCAAGACCTGGCTGCCTCAGGGAGAATAGAGTGCTCATTTATAAGCTGGTCAGTGGGTTTAAAGGCACTCAGACATGCGTTTAATCCTGTCTGAGACAGGAGCTTGAAGTTAATTTTCAATTGATTCTGTCTTGCAAATGCAACTTAAGTAAGAACCTCAGTCTTTTTCTTTTTTTCCCGTTTTTTCTTCTTCCTCCAGAAGGCAGAAGCTTAACTAGGAGGATACCACTCTGCTTTGCTTCTCCCAAAGAATGTAACTGCCACATTATTGTAATCATTTTCATATGTGGACCATACTTGAAGTAACTTTAAGAATTTAATTCCCTACAAAAGAATGATGTCATTCAGTGCACAAGCTAGACCGTAAAACCCCTAAGTATCATTGTTCACCTAAGCCTATTTCACCTTGCAGATTTAATGCTTTTCTACTGAGAAGGAACAGGTTAGGGAGAGTCAATTCCACAATTTTAACATATAAGCAAAAGAAGAGAAAAATCACTACAGCCCGAGAGGTGGAACCGTATCGATTTTGCTGTTTTTCACAGGAGTGCAATATCAATTCTGTTTGCAATTATTTTGCATTACTAATCAGCTCATTACCAGTCAGTCAGACAATGTTAGTTTATGCTACAATACACTCGTGGGTCATTTGCCAATAGCAATAAAGTTTCACAATGTAGCAGGTGAAATTTTGTGTCACTCGTGGTACCTGTGGAGGCTCATCTGCAGATCTGCTTTATTGAGGATGAGCAAGCTACCAGAGACAGTAAAACCATGGTGCACATGAGGAAATATCACATTTACAAAGGAGGAAATGTCTTCTGGAGTGGAAATTCAGCAGCTGAAGAGCAACAAGGAACATCCAGTTAAAGGGGCTTAAATTGAATAACTATTCAAGCAGCAGCCTGGCTTTAGTAGGAATAATATATAGCTTAAATCTGGATCCATAACATGCAAAGCTCAGGCACGGCCACTGGAATTGTTTTATTTAATCAAAATACCAAGACTGTTAGCAATAAAAACGTGGCCTGTGACACTGCAAGGGCCACATGGATGCAGTACATTACAAAAACCATCTTGCTAAGCAGCATCTTAAGATGATTGGGAAAATTTAAACCTTCTTCATAAATGTATAATGCTTATACACAGTTGTGTTTGGAAGCTTCAGGCACACTTTAAATATGCTGGAATTTTCTATTTTGTAGTCCTGCAGTATTATTTTCTCCACAAGAAAGAATGGAGCTTTCAGTACAAAGCTATTCTTTAGAATGCAAAGAAGCAAGCAAAAATTGGTATCTTAGGTCTGTCCTTATAATCCATAAAACTTATGAAAAACCAGTCTCTTGAAATTTATTTCAACCAATGACACAGAATATGATGTGTAAGGACAAATAGTCCACTGCACAACTCTATTAGAAAATAAAATTTATGTATATATGTAAATACTCTCCCATAAATACCAGTTAGGATTGCAGAGTCCTTTCAGCATGGGGTTTGTATTTAGAATTTTCAAGAAGAATTATTTTCAAATTTGACCATAAAACTTATCCTCTGTTCTCTTCCATGTGTGTTGAAAATCTTAATTACTTTTTTCAGTATGTATTTTTTACTTCAACATTTCTAATTTGGTTCCCAGTATGATACCCATCTTTTGAGAAGCAATTATTCTATATTTCTCCTTATTACCTGCTCCGTTTTATTTATTCCTCTATACTGAATTTGCTTTGTAAATGAACCTCATCACTGTAACTTTGTGGGTTTCCAAATAATTTATCTTTATGAGAATACTCTGAGTCAGAAAGGTGCTAATACCGAGATTAAAGTCAAAAATGAGCACCAGACTATCCAAGACACCTCAAGTAAAAGTGCAACGTTCACTTCCCAGTGAGTAGAATTACAGGAAAACCAAGAATTACATGAAAAACCAATAACTTTCAGTAATATTAATACCCAAAATGTTTTAAGGCAGATTTGAACCCCCAAAACTCCCAAACACACACACAAATTTGGAGTCCTGAGATTCAGCAGACAAATTCCTCCCTTTTTTCCAACAGTCTGCCTTTGCAGTGGCCTTTCTGCTCTTGAGAAATTCCTTCCTCCACTCTGAGTGAAGATCAAGGTTTAGTGGGCAGCACTGAGAGTTGCCAAAGTTAAACCCTGGCAAGTTCCAAAGCTCTGCTGAAAAGAACAGGGATGTGTTTCTAGAAAAGGCCAACAAGCACATGCTTTAAAATCTCTTTTTTCTGGCTTGGTCCTGACAATATGCCTGCACATAAAATTGTCCATTCAGGTAAAGTTTTCCAGAATAGTCCAAGCTAAGGCTCATTCCCAAGCAGATGAAGACAGATATCCCTCAGGGGAATATGGCCCCAGTGAAGGGCATTCCTCAGCACAGGCTCCATTTCAGGCTGCTTAGAACCAGATTAGCTGCCTGTCAATAGCTTTGGAGCTGTTATGTGAGTGTAGAACAACCTCAGGCCTTACACTAAAGTGACGTGTCTTTATTTCAGTCCTTCTCCCAGCTCTTTTATTACTTTTACAGGCTCTTCATTTCCCCATCCTGAATGAGATGTACTGAGGAACAGCATCAGTTTTCCAAAAAAATGAAGCAATCTGGATGCCAAAACCACTCACCCAGGTTCAAAGAAGCCTTAAAAGAAGATGCAGATCACACCTTTACCATCTGGCACTGGGCTATTTTGGCCTTCAGACAGAGCCACTCAGCAGAAAAGCTGAAGAATGATGTTCCTCATCGGGCATTTATTTGGAATTTCTGATCATGTCCCTGCTGCTATTAAGATGTACTTTTATTGTGCCCTGTAAGATTGCAACTGCATGCTTTACAATACCGTTATATATTTTAATATTGTGATATTATCTGCTAGATACCATCCTTATTAGACACCAGACAGAGCATTTATCACACTTAAGTGCTCCACAGTTCCCAACCCTGAGTGTATTTTTATTAATGTATACAGGTGATAAGAAATATAGAAGAGAGCAGAAATTCAGCTGAGAAGCAATGTTACCACCCATTTCAGCCTTCCTAATATTTTTATCCATTTTGAGAGGTGATTTGCCCTGAAATGAAATGTTTATCTTGGCTAGCCCTCCCTCACAGCAGTAGCCCTTCTAAACGCTCCTTGAAAATACTTACAGATATTATCTCACTCTTATTCCTCCTTCCCCTGTTAGATTCTAGACAAAGATTTGTTCTTCCCGTTCCGTGTTCGGTGTGGATAGACTGCTGGTATGAAGAATTCCTGCCCTGGATATTATACCCTGCAAGAGGCACCCTGATGTTTTCCTAACCCCGGGCTCCATTCAGTGCCACAGTGCCAAGGGGCTCCCTGGAACAGCCCTGCTTACCTAGCAGAGGAGAGCAGGACACAGGAACAGGTATTTTAAACTTGTTTGTGCTCAGTAGTCAGAGAGAGAGAGTCAACAAAGAATCCATGGAAGCTTTATATAACATTATCCCTCTCTCTTCCTTTTAGGCAATTGCCTGCACTTCCATCTTTGCACAGAACTTAAACATTCAATGACCCTGCTGCATAACAAATGCCTTTCAAAGGCTCTCTGCAGTGTTGTGAGGGCTGAAATATTCCATTTACTGTGGAAATACATCTGTTTGTTAGTGCTAGTGGGCTATGAACACCCACACTTACCAACTACACCAAAGAACAAAGAAAGATTTTCTTCCACACAGAATTTCACAGTAAATAATATATTTGTAATTTTCACATTTTACTCTCTTGGACTTTATTTTTCTCACTGTCTCCTTTGCACTGTAAATTTGGAGTGCACATCTAGAATTTAAAAGGCACAGGACACACCAGACAGTGATTCTCACTCCTCTTCCCAAGTTCCTGCCTGTGTGGCACAGCCTTGGGCTTCCCATAGCACCACGACAATAAAAGAGAACAACAAAAACACCAAAAAAATCATGCTAGATCTAGGAAAAAGCTCATTTTAACTTGATTATAGTTCAATAACTGGAAACTCAAAGTTGGTCAGGTGCAACACTAACCAGACTTCTCCATGTAGCAATCACAGCACATCAGCACACTTTGGACTGATCTACGATTGCTTACGTGGTCAGAAAGACTATTTTTCCATAATCAAAATAAAGACTCAATGAACAAACTCCCTGTGCAGTAAGTCTGCTTTAGGATAAAAAAGGGAAAAATTAACTTTGTGTGAGAGGCGTCGATGAGGTGATTCAGTTTTAAATGAATTGCACTGTAACAGCAGCCTCAGCAGTGCAACCCCTCAGCAGGGACAGCACAGCTGGGGTCACAGGGACAGGCTGTGATCACTCACCAAACACACCCTGAACGGGTCAAATGGAGATGCAGGGGATTAAATTGACAGTTCCCAAAACATTCAGCCATGCATCCCCAAAGTCCTCATAGCGAGCTGCCATGGGATAAGGAAGACCTCCCAGGACAGGAATAAGGGATAGATTTTTTCAGTGGGAGGAAGAGCACTGCAGCAGTCTGGGCCACTCAGCAACACTCCCAGGGATCAGTAAAAAGGACTGGTTAGGGAGCAAAGCTCTTGAGAAGCTCCTGAGAAGTTACCAAGGGTAGTGGGCATGGGATTGCAGCAAGCCCTCCCAGTCCCCACTGAGAGTGCTGAAAAGCCCTTGGCATTATAACAGATCCATTCAATGTTCCACAAGGACAAAAAGAGAAATCAAAGCCTTAGAAATGATAAGAAAAAGACCTACTGAATATCCATGTGCAGTCACATCCAGACTGCTGTTTACTGTTTTGTTCCCCTATCCCCAAAAGGCTCTGGATTCCCTGGGCACACAGAAAGGTACAGAGAAGGGCAGGAAAACCAAATGAAGGTGTGAAAGTTTCAGTGTTTAGCAAAACAACTACATGTGCACATGTGATGTATGTCCAGAATTAACACAAATATTTCCCTTGCTCTCACAGAAGTTAAGTGGCACATTGTGCCCCTGGATTTTAGGAATATTAAAAAAAAAAAAAATTCAAAAAATCCTTTAAAGTAGCAAACCAAAAATCTGTCAAATGCCTTTAAACACAGCCACAGAGAAAATCCAGTGCTGAAAGACAACACACCAGAGCCTGGGAGGCCTTTCTGGGGAATCAGCACTCCATGTCTATCCTACTCTCACACAAGAGATGAGGAAATTGTGAGAGGGCAGGAAGCCTTTGGTGGAACACACAGCTGCCAGGCTACAAATGCAACCAGCTCCCCAAGTTCCAATCCAGACAATCGTTATTGTTTCTCTTTAATTCATTTTGTGAGAATGCACGAAACCCACTCTCACAATGAAGGGTGGTTTCACATTTCCCATTCTGTTTTTATTCACCATTCATATGTTCACATATCTGTGCAGGCAGGGCTGCCCACTTCTTACCCAAATAAAGTGGAAAAATGGGAGGTCTAAAGCAATTAGTTGAGGTACTCTGCCAGTGTTTAAATGAACCATCTGTTCCAAGGTATGTAAGAGCAGCATGCTTGGAGCCATGAGGCAGCTCTGCAATATGTAGCCCTGCTTTGGAAAGGTTCTGTGTGTGGACGTTTCAGAATTAAACCCAGAAAGGGCACCAGCATCAGCCTCATCTGCCACACACAGATCCAGCTCTGCCAGAGGCTCCCTTGGGCTTGTGGAGATCGGGGTTTGGCAGAATGGGGATGGAAATGAACACCCAGAACACCCAGAAGTGGGTGGGGAAAGCCACTCTGAAAAGTCTTCTGAATGTATTGTGCAAAAGGAGATGAAAAATTAAAGGTCAAGACAGTGGAATTAACAGCATTTCACCATGGCACAATGGAATTCTTCTTCAAAGAAATTTGGCCTTTGCTGCTCAACTACAGCTTTTCTTTTGGATGGAAAGGGGAGGCCAAGGGGAGGAGATTGGGGTTTTGTCTCCTCAAAAACAGATCTAAAGCGTGACCACCTCCAGCATCCAGTTCCAGGAGTGTTTTATTGGTACGTGGCTGACATTTATCCATGCCAAGTCTGAACATGCTCATTTGGACTGTTTATTAGACAAAAGGCTACTTGGAGAATGATAATGAATCAGTTGGCATTGATTGAAATTCTTAATGAAATGAAGCATGAGCTGTTGAAAAATAATTGAATGTAATCATAAAATCCATGAATCATCCATAGAAACCACATTTATTAAACCAGAATTCATAAGTAAGATATTTTGTCTGGCTGTTTTTCTCCTCTTTGGATCCTGTCCTGTTGGATAAACAGGCAGCTGTTCCTCCAGCACAGCTCCAAAGAGCAGACAACAGGTGAATATCCCATGCAAGAGCAGAACAGGAGTCCTGATATGTGAATTATTACCAAGCTCAAAGAGTTTTTGCAAGCCAAAAACCTAAAACCTGGTATTTGCCATGAAAGTTCAGGAAAAGCAAATCAGTTTTATGCTAAAAAAAACATTAAAATCGTATGTCATACATGAAATCCCTATTTGTGCTTGGTCTTTGCATATTAAGTGCCTTAATTAATTTGAGCTTAATATTTTTAAATTGAATGTTAAAATCAATCCATCAGTCCAGGTACAATAATCAAGCTTTTATGGTCTTCCTGTGTTTACTGTATACCTTTACAAGTGTTTTAAGATGTGTGGAATGTATTTTTTTGTTTTACTTGTATCTTGGTTTCAAGGCAGATTTTAAAAAAACCCCAGTTGCAACAAACAGCCCAGCCCCCCATAAGCACATGACCCTTATCTCAACTAATATCACCCCTCTGACCAGGAGGAGCCATTGGTGGACAGAGGTGGTCTGTCAAGGGGAAAACACCAACCGCCTTGAACCAGGGGGGTGGACTGTGGGTGGGCTGTGGGCGGACTGTGGGCGGAGCAAAAGCTATAAAAGGAATCCAAAAGACACGCCCACTCTCTTCTCCCTTCCTCTCCAGCTTGCTAAGGCAGTGCTGGAGAAGCCTACCCCTTTCTAGGGGCTTTTAGAAATAGATTTCTTTTTGACCAGCCTAAACTGCAAGTTTATTTTTTTTCTCTACCTGAGGTTCAGAGCTGTCTTAAGCCTAAAGTTCCTGAATCCCTGCGCTCCTGGGGCATATCTCTCGAGCCATCTGGATCCCAAATTTTTATATTTTGTTAGTTTTTTTTTGCAATTTTTCATTTTTTTTCTGTTTTAATAAATTGTTTTAATTTCTACAAAGAGTTGTCTCATTCCTCACAACTCTTTTGGGGGCTCTCCGGGATCCTATTTTTGCCCTAAAATCCAGGTATTTTGGTTAATTTTACTATTTTTGAATTTTTGCGATTTTTTTGATTTTTCTCCTTGGATTTTCTGGGCTCCCACAAGGATTACTGCAGCAGAGAAAGGACACCTCCGGTGGAGAAAGACTTGTGGTAAGGCTTGAACCCTTCTTAAAGGGAACTTAGTTAGGGACTTACCCTTTTTAAGGGCTATTAGTTTTTGGGGAACCTCCGAGTGGAATTCCTTTTGTGAGAGAGTGTGTGGGGGGGTTGGCCGCCCCCAGTGTGTGTGTGAGTGTGCTTGAAAGGGTTCATTTTTAAGGGCACCACGAGGGATCACCCCTTTAGAGACACAGAGGGGAAGATCGAGTGTGGTGATCAGCCTTTCTGGGGGGAGGTTTCCACGTTTTAGGGGTGTGCGCAGCCCCAAATTCATTTTTATTAGTGTCTCAGTCTCCTCGGGTCTAGAACTGAGGAGAAACCTCATTTTAAACCCCTCTCTTTTTCTTTTCGCCGCGTGGTCGGCGGCCATTTTGAAATTTCGGGCTGCCGCGTGGTCGGCGGCCATTTTGAAATTTCGCGCCGCCGCGTGGTCGGCCGCCATTTTGAAATTTCGGGCTGCCGCGTGGTCGGCCGCCATTTTGAAATTTCGCGCCGCCGCGTGGTCGGCCGCCATTTTGAAATTTCGGGCTGCCGCGTGGTCGGCCGCCATTTTGAAATTTCGCGCCGCCGCGTGGTCGGCCGCCATTTTGAAATTTCGGGTTTCCACGTGGTCGGCCGCCATTTTGAAATTTCGGGCCGCCACGTGGTCGGCCGCCATTTTGTGTCCTTTTAATTTGAACTGCACCCCTTTTGCTGTTCTAAGTGCATGTGTGAACTTGTTTTAGCTGCACTCTTCTGGTCAGTGCTATCTAGCACCTTTATACTTCCTGTTAGTTTGGAGTGTTTGGGTTATTGGATTGTAGTTGTAATTTGCTTTATCTGCTTTAATCATAAGACACTACTTTGATATTTTGAATTACTGTTTGTGTTATTCATTATAATCTTTTTCCTTTAATTCGATTATAAATATTTTAAATTTATCTCTCCTTTGCTAATAAAGACAACTCTTGTTTCTTAAATTCTAAGTATATATGTATAAAACTATCTAAATTTCAGTTATACTTTAACCAATTTAAATATTCACTAATTATTCTTTTTATAATTAAAATTAATATTTTCTTGCAACATATTTGTTTCTCACCAGCCTACCATATTTAATTTTCCCACAGATTCGCCATCATTCATTCCCTTATATATCTACTAACCCTGCTTGCTTTTCTCTATATTAGTTGTATTGTATTTTATGCTTATAACTTTATTATCATTTTTTTAATTGTGATAGTGTATTGAATTTAGGTTATTTTGTAACATTATTTCCTTATGCAATATTTTAATTGTTTTATATAATACAATACTTTGGTTTATTTAATTAATAAAAAAAAAAAAAAAAAAAAAAAAAAAAAAAAAAAAAAAAGGAAATTTTTTTTCTTCTGCACTAGCTACTTGTTTGCTTCCCAGTAACAAAATGGGACAAGCAAATAGCAAAAAGAAAGACCTAATGAAGAAATACAAAATTTTCCCAGAGAGCCCGTTAGGGCAAATGCTCCTAAAGTGGGAAGAAAATCTTTTAACTAAAGAAAAAGACCAGTGTCAAATGATTAGGTACTGTGTTTTTAAGTGGCCAAAACATAGAATTAACAAAGATGGACTCAGATGGCCCAAGTATGGGTCTTCTGAAAAATGGCTTTGTGAGGCTTTGCATTCTTATGTACATTACAAAGCTCCAAAACATTCTGATGAATTAGACTATGCTAAAATTTGGTTAAATTATTGGCAAAAACAAAATGAAGACCAAAGCAAAAAATTAGAATTGGAAGAGGAAACTAAATCTAATTCAATTGGACTTAATAAAAATTCAAACCAAATTTTTTCCATTGCAGAAGAACACAAACAGAAAGAAAAACAAAAACCTAAATTAAATAAACCAAAGTGGGACCCCCTAGACTACCTTCCTCCAGTAACTCCTCCAGAAAGGAGGGTCCAAATTGAACAAGAAAGGGTCCTTCCTTCATCAAGCCACCCAATCGAAAGGGACTCAGAAAATGAGAATGAAAGTGAAAAAGAAAATTCTGTTCCTTCCTGCTCTCACAAAAAGACAACCGGACAAAGGATTTCTTCTAGCCAGGATGGCCCAGCATCTTGCACTAGAAAGAAATCATTTAAAACACCTGACTGTCCCACCTGCCTTAGCACTCCCCATGAGTCTAAAATTTTACCTCTTAGGGAGGTACCCATGGGAAATGCTCAAGGAGGAATTGGTTACGTAGTTGTACCTCTAGCTTCATCTGAGGTACGGGAATTTAAAAAGGAAATGAAAAGCCTGATGGCTGACCCCATTGGTCTAGCTGACCAATTTGATCAATTCCTCGGCCCTAATATTTATAATTGGGGAGAGATACAATCCATCCTTCACTCCTTATTCACCATTGAGGAAAGAAAATTGATTAGAGCTGCAGGAGTGACAGTCTGGGACAGAGAAAATAATTCTAATCAAGGCCCAATTGGAGAACAAAAATTACCACTGACAGACCCTGAATGGAACCCAAATTCAGAAGAGGGCAGGAGGAACATGAAGGACTACAGAAATTTAATTATAAAAGGGATTAGAGAAGCTGTTCCTCGAGTTAATAATATGAAAAAAGCATTTTGTGGGGAACAGGAAAAGGATGAGTCCCCAACAGCTTGGATGGCTCGGTTAAGGAATAACATTCAACTTTATTCTGTCATTGACTTAGACAGTGAGGGAGGCAAAACTATGCTAAAGGTACATTTTGTACTTCACTCCTGGCCTGACATCAGGAAAAAATTGGAAAAATTGGAAAAATGGCCAGAGAGGGAACTAGATGAATTACTGGAGGAAGCCCAAAAAGTCTTTGTTAGGAGGGATGAAGAGAGGATGAAGGCTAAAAGCCGAATAATGAATAACAGTACTAATGCTCCAATCCACAATCCTCCTACACAAAGAACTTCCCAAAGGGGCATCCCACAACAGCAAACCCAAATCTGCTCTCAGCAACAGCCACAGGTTTGTGTTTGCAATAAACAATCTACCCCAATTGTTCAAAGACCTGAGAGGTTAATTTGCACATACTGTAATAAACCAGGCCACGGGCAGTGGTACTGTTTTAAAAAGCAGAGAGATCAAGGAGTCCTTCAAATAGAGGGACAAATTTTGAACAACTGAAGGGGTCAGGGGCTTTATTCTCTGGGGCAAAAACATCTTAAAGAGCCCTTGATAAAATTAGAAGCTGGACCCCAGAGACAACAAGTGGAGTTTTTAGTGGACACAGGTGCTGAAAGAACCTGTGTCACTGAAACACCTCCAGGATGTTTTATTTCTCAAGATACATTAGATATATATGGTGCTAATGGTGAAAGCTTTGCTGTTCCTGTAATTAAAAATGTAACCCTTTCCATACAAGGACGTATCCATACAGGGGATGTGCTATACCTACCTCAAGCTGGGATCAATCTTTTAGGACGTGACTTCCAAATACCTCTGAGGGTTGGGGTGGTACCGCAGGGTGGAAAAATGACCATTAAATTGTTTGTGTTATCTTTAGTAGATGAGCAACACATTGACCCGGTGGTGTGGGCCAAACCTGGCAACAGGGGAAAAATGGACATCACACCTCTAACAATTGAGTTGCTCCCAAATAGCCAGCCAGTACGTGTACCACAATATCCCCTCTCCAAGGACAAAAGAAAGGGCCTGAAGCCTGTTATCATGGACTTATTACAAGATGGAATTCTTGAGACCTGCAAATCCAGTTACAACACTCCAATTTTGGCTGTCCAGAAACCAGATAAGTCATTCCGGCTTGTACAAGATCTGCGTGAGGTCAATAAGAGAGTCCAAACCAGGTACCCACTGGTGCAGGACCCCTATACACTCCTGAGTCGGGTACCCCCAGCACATGCCTGGTTCTCTGTTATTGACCTTAAAGATGCTTTCTGGTCATGTCCTCTAGATTCTCATTGCAGAGACATCTTTGCATTTACCTGGGAGGATCCAGACACTGGACGGAAGCAGCAGCTGCGCTGGACTCGCCTGCCTCAAGGGTACACCGAGTCACCCACACTCTTTGGCCAAGCGCTAGAAGATTTGCTAAGTTCCTTTTCTCCACCCGAAGGGATTCAGGTAACTCAGTACGTAGACGACCTGCTCCTCTCTGGGGAACAGGAGTCTACGGTAAGAACTGCTACAATTCAGTTACTGAATTTTCTAGGGAGGAACGGGCTGAGGGTGTCAAAACCTAAATTACAATTTGTGCTACAGGAGGTGAAGTATTTGGGACATCTAATTGGCCATGGCACAAAAAAACTCAGTGCTGAAAGAGTAGAAGGAATCCTAAATCTACCACCTCCAACTTCAAAACGAGAAATCCGGCAATTATTAGGCCTATTTGGATACTGCAGACTGTGGATTGATCAGTATTCACAATCTGCCAAATTTTTATATGAAAAACTAATAGAAGAAGAACCTTTTAATTGGACTAATTCAGACACACAAAAATTACAAAATCTGAAAGAGAAATTAACAAAAGCACCTGTTTTAAGCCTTCCTTCACTAGAAAAACCCTTCGATCTATTTGTTAATGTGGAGAAGGGAATTGCCTATGGCGTCTTGACCCAGGAGTGGGGAGGAGTCAGGAAGCCAGTGGCTTTTCTTTCCAAATTACTGGATCCAGTGTCCAGAGGATGGCCCGTCTGCATCCAGTCCATCGCCGCAGCAGCTGTTCTGGTCTCGGAGAGTCAAAAACTCATTTTTGGTGGAGACTTGACAGTGCATACACCACACTCAATCAAAACCATTTTAGCTCACAGGGCTGCAGAGTGGTTAACTGACCCAAGAATAGTCAAATATGAAGCCATTCTCATGCACTCAGACCACCTGAGGTTAGTTGTGTGTACACACCAAAATCCAGCTCAATTTCTTTATGGGACCCCATCAGAAAAAGAAATTGAACACAATTGCATTGAGATAATTGATATCCAAACAAAAGTCAGAGAGGACCTGGTGGACTGTCCCCTCAATGAAGGGGAAATCCTCTTCATTGACGGGTCATCTCGAGTGGTGGATGGAAAGCGATGCTCTGGCTATTCAGTGGTCGATGGACACCAAATGTGTGTGCTAGAAAAGGGCAGATTGCCACCAACCTGGTCAGCTCAGGTCTGTGAGCTCTATGCCCTAGAAAAAGCACTCCACCGACTAGCAGGAAGCATCGGGACCATTTACACTGACTCCAGATACGCTTATGGCGTAGTCCACACCTTTGGAAAAATCTGGTCCGAAAGGGGGTTCCTAAACACCAAAGGGAAAGATATCCTACATAAGGAATTGATCCTAAAAATTCTAAAAGCACTGCAACTGCCTCAGGTGATCTCAGTGGTGCATATTCCAGGTCATCAATCGGGAACCACAAAAGAAGCTCAGGGGAACAACCTAGCAGACTTGGCAGCAAAAGAAGCAGCAGTGGAAGAAGAGGTAAAAGTGATGGAAGTAAACCAACTTCCAACTAACACCACCACATCTGACACTATTCCACAAACTAACATTTTACCCACGCCCATTTTTACTGATCAGGAAAAACAGAAATTAGTTTTAATTGGTGCCAATGAGGATTCTCAAGGCCGCTGGTATTTACCAGATAAACGCCAAATTTTAAACAAAAATTTAACCCGAGAAATTCTACAAAATATCCACCAAAGCAATCATTGGGGTTCAAAGGCTCTGGCGGATCACTATCTCAGAACCTTTGGATGCACTGGTGTTTATGAAATAGCCAACCAAATAACCCGGGACTGTGTAATCTGTCAAAAGGTTAACAAAAAGGTAATGAAAAAGAACACGGGCGGAGGAATTGAATTAGCAATCAGGCCTTTCCAAAACATTCAAATTGACTTTACAGAAATGCCTCCTGTCCAGAGGTGGAAATACCTATTGGTAATCGTTGATCACCTTACCCACTGGGTGGAAGCTATTCCAACTGTCAATGCAACAGCCCAGACAGTGAGTAAGGTGATCCTCGAGCAAATTATCCCCCGTTATGGGATAGTCCACCGCATAGATTCAGATCGAGGTACTCATTTTACCTCCCAAATTGTACAACAATTGGCTCAGCAATTAGGAACAAATTGGAGATTACACACCCCGTGGCATCCACAGAGCTCTGGGAGAGTGGAACGGATGAACCAGACAATCAAGAACACCCTCACAAAATTAATGCTGGAAACAAAATGGACCTGGGTAAAATGCCTTCCACTTGCTCTTCTTAGAATTAGGACACAGCCAAGATCTGATTTGGGTTGTTCACCATATGAGATGTTGTATGGATTACCCTACCTTGCTACACCACAAGAGTTGAATGTGAAAGAGTGTGGAAACTCCAATGTACAACAATATGTACAGATAATTGCCAAAAATCTAGAGTTGCTAAGGGAAAGAGGTTTTCTACCACAAACTCCCCCACTTGATTTTAATTTACATCACATCAATCCAGGTGACTGGGTGTTAATAAAATCCTGGAAAGAAAAGTCATTAACCCCATCCTGGGAAGGTCCATTTCAGGTCCAGCTAACCACTGAAACAGCTGTCCGGACATTTGAAAAGGGCTAGACGCATGTCAAGAGGGTGAAGGGTCCAGTAACACCACCAATTGAAGAGAAGAAACCTCCAGACAAACCATCAAACTAAACACCCTGTTTGAAAGCTCCACTCAGCATCCCTCACTCCAAGTTAATAAAATCCTGTACTCCCAGTTCTTCCCCAGTTATACCTCAGTAATAAGTGCTAGCTACAAGTTGTTAAACTAAGTTGAAAATATTTTGCTGTTAATTCTGTTCTTTGTTATTCCCTTTTACAGATTCTGCCTTCACACAACCTTATTGTCACATCAACTGTATAGTAAGGCTCCATTTGAAGCCAGCATTCTCTTCCAATAACAGTCCAATCAGACTCCAAAATTACGGGCACGATAACTCTAATCTTTGACAAGGCCAACCCTAAAATAACCATGAGTTTCCAGAAGCCTGAGGTCACTGAAGAACCATCTGAAGGTGAGATGCCTAAAGAAAGGACGAAAGAAGCAAAGATGACAAGCCCCACCAGCAGAGGCAACCCAAATGCTGACAGCTCCTCTCGGGTATGCCTAAAGGGGAAAGTGAGCAACATCCTGCTACTGAGTGTCATCTGTCTCTGGGTCCTCTGGCCTCCCTTTACACAAGCAGCCGACAGCCGCTGTAACAGATGTTACAAGACTGTGTACCAGGCAGAAAGAGGCTCATTTCAAATTCGACACTTTTTCCGAGCACATACTTATGTTAATCCATCTTGTTACAACATAACAAGGTTGAGTATCTGCTCAGAAAAAGGTCACAAGTACTGGATTGGCAAAAACATTGGCACCCAAATACATAAGCAGAAGGGAGAGTGCCCCTCCCAAGACGATTGGCTCTGTTTCAATTTTAGATACATAACCAAGACAGAAGATTTGTTAAAAAGAAAGACCTATGACACTGACCTGATCCAAGAGGTGGTCATAGAAGAAAAGGAAAAACAAAAAGAAAACAATCCTTTGATGTCAAGGAAAAACTTGTTTATTGACCTGGCAGAAAGGATTGGACAACAGCTAAATTTAACAAATTGCTGGGTGTGCGGAGGAACTTTAGAATCGGAGAGTTGGCCTTGGCGGGGAGTCAGTCTTGGACCCCCCGATTTACTCCGACTGAGTAATCTCTCCCCCACAACCAGACATGACAATGAAACCTGGCTGCTAAGCAATACTGTTATTGGAGAAGAATGCATCTGGAGGAAAGGAAGAAAATTTTTAAAAGAAGTTGGTGAGACAATATGCAAAAGGTACCTGGTAACTGATGGGCAAAAACATTGGTGGATACCTCAAGAACCAGATGTATTCTGGTCTGCAGAAAAGGTTAAAAACAAAAATTGCATTTTGAATCCTGTTAAAAAACTCTGGCAGTGCTGGGATCAAGGAAATCCATATTCTGTCCTGCCACAAATTTCCAAGTACTGGATTACAGCAGCAAGTATACAACCCCACTTCTGGGAAGCACCACAAGACCTCTACTGGATCTGTGGTAACCGAGCTTATTCCAACTTACCACCTCGCTGGAAAGGGAGCTGCACTCTTGGAGCCATTCAACCAAACTTCTTCCTACTTGCTGAAAACGCTGGAGCCCACCTTGGAATCTCCCTTTATGATGAACTTTTCCGTACTAAGAGACATGTAATAGGAGGGACCCAGAGATGGGGAGAAGAAGAGTGGCCACCTGAGAGGATCCTAGAGACTTATGGACCTGCAACATGGGCACAGGATGGGAGCTGGGGGTACCGAACTCCCATCTACATGCTAAACCGGATCATCAGACTGCAAGCACTAATTGAGGTAATCACTAATGAGACCTCTCTTGCTCTTGAACTACTTAACACACAGCAAGGGCAAACTCGAGCAGCCGTGTACCAAAATAGGCTGGCATTAGACTATTTACTAGCTGAAGAAGGTGGAGTATGTGGCAAGTTTAACACCTCAGACTGCTGCATCCATATTGATGATCACGGCGAAGCCATCACCAAGATTACCCAAAACATCAGGAAACTAGCCCATGTTCCAGTGCAGAAATGGCAGCCCTTGATCACTTCTGAATGGTGGGAAAATATTTTCCAAGGACAATGGTGGAAGAAAGCTTTAATTATTGTTGGACTTTCCCTTACAGGACTTATTTTTCTCCCTTGTTTAATCCCTTGTTTCATCCGTCTAATCACCACTGTCGTCCAAAGCATGCCACTGATCCAGGATCTTCAAGGACAACAGCAGCGTCCACCATTCGCTCAAAAGATTATGCATATCAATAATAGTAACAATAAGAAAACTAGAAAGGAGAGAAAAATTGCCCAGCAAGTGTGGGACAGTTTTAAAGAGCTTGAATCTATCCCTGAAGAGTTATCCACCTCCACTTAAATGCAAAGACCAAAGATGTGAGCATAAGAGAAAAAGGGGGGACTTGTCATACATGAAATCCCTATTTGTGCTTGGTCTTTGCATATTAAGTGCCTTAATTAATTTGAGCTTAATATTTTTAAATTGAATGTTAAAATCAATCCATCAGTCCAGGTACAATAATCAAGCTTTTATGGTCTTCCTGTGTTTACTGTATACCTTTACAAGTGTTTTAAGATGTGTGGAATGTATTTTTTTGTTTTACTTGTATCTTGGTTTCAAGGCAGATTTTAAAAAAACCCCAGTTGCAACAAACAGCCCAGCCCCCCATAAGCACATGACCCTTATCTCAACTAATATCACCCCTCTGACCAGGAGGAGCCATTGGTGGACAGAGGTGGTCTGTCAAGGGGAAAACACCAACCGCCTTGAACCAGGGGGGTGGACTGTGGGTGGGCTGTGGGCGGACTGTGGGCGGAGCAAAAGCTATAAAAGGAATCCAAAAGACACGCCCACTCTCTTCTCCCTTCCTCTCCAGCTTGCTAAGGCAGTGCTGGAGAAGCCTACCCCTTTCTAGGGGCTTTTAGAAATAGATTTCTTTTTGACCAGCCTAAACTGCAAGTTTATTTTTTTTCTCTACCTGAGGTTCAGAGCTGTCTTAAGCCTAAAGTTCCTGAATCCCTGCGCTCCTGGGGCATATCTCTCGAGCCATCTGGATCCCAAATTTTTATATTTTGTTAGTTTTTTTTTGCAATTTTTCATTTTTTTTCTGTTTTAATAAATTGTTTTAATTTCTACAAAGAGTTGTCTCATTCCTCACATCGTAGCAGCCTTCAAAAGGAGTGAGCAAAGTTTTCATTGTACGAGTGAAAAATTTAGAATTAAATCAGGATATACCTGGCTATTCTTTCTCAAGACCACTTTCTGATGGGACGAATACATAATGCAATGTCACAATTTCAAAAGCCTTGGCAGAGGTGTCCCTTTGGACACAGAAATTCAGCTGCTGGGTGGGTTTTTTTAAATCTATCATTAGCTAAACACAGATACAGCCAAGATGAATAAAGCCCCCAGCAGAAAAAGTTGCTGACCATATTATCATGGAACAGATATTTAAGAACTGAGACTGGGTTCAAAGGTAACCTCATTTGGTGAAGATTGCAATCAAATAATGTTATATAAATTCTGCTTTTAAATTTCCTAAGTAACAATGAGTGCAACCATTATATGAATTAATTCCCCCTAACACTGATTGATACTCAAGTAAACATGAACTTTGCCCTGAGAGAAGCTACAATATTTACACAACAGGCAAAATCGTAACCAGTTAATCCCAAACGTTAGATTAGACAAAAATACATCTTTAATCATGTAACTTTATACTTAGCAAACTAAAAAGGCCAATGTTTTAATAGAATTTCAAGAAGAATTTGTTTCTATTCACTGCCTAAAATTAAACAAAAATCCAAAGTGGGAACAGACCAGGTGCTGATTTGTCTGTTAAACCACAAAAACCTGTATCAGAACGCTTGATGCACACAAATATTTCTGTTGCAGTGGATGATTTATACCAGAAGATCTTCCTTATCCTGCTTCTCACACCCCCTGAGAGCAGGAGCAGTTCACCAAGCCAGGAGAACAACTCCTCCTGCAAACACTGTAGTCACAACTGAGATCATGGGTGGGACTAAGGCTGGCAATGACTGAAACCATCTTTATTTCTGCCTGACATTTCTCCTGGATGAAGCAGCATCTTCTCCATAGGCCACAAGCCCCTGTGTTTATTACAGACTGTGACAAAGCCCTTAATTGCCCTCCCTCGTGGCCGGCCCAAGCAGGAAGGGTAAATTCCACAGCACAACCTCTGACCTCCACAAGCAGCATTTTATCATCCACCAGCAATGCAGAGCACTGCCCTGGTACTGCTGAAAAAGCCCTTTCCAAAGTCCCTGTGAACAACAAAACAGGGTCATTCGAAAAGCCAGCTGAATAAGTGGGAAGGAGGGGAAAACACGTCTGGAAAACCTTGTGCAGCACAGGATTCCCCAGGCAGCAGCATCCGGTCTGCCACGGGATATCAGCACTGCTCCCAAGGCAAGGGTGTGGCAAAGGACACAGACAGGACTAAGATAAACTAAAATAAGCCAGGACTAAGATAAACTGGTTGTACTCTCACAGTCCCTGGCTGTTTTCTCCCCAGTACCATTTTCCTCTGTCAGGAGCACTCAGCAAAAAGTCCTGAGCTCACACCTTATGAAGGAGAAAGCATTGGGGAGATTTTAATTATTACATTAAACAAAAAACTCCCCACCAGAAATTCATTTAAAATACAGCTGAACCCTACAGAGGTAGCAGTAAATCTACTAAAACAAGCTTTTGGAGCAAAATCTGATTTTTGTGTGATTTTATTTCTGCTGCTGAGCTGCACACCCCCTCATATACCCTCTCTGATATACACATCAACCCTTAAACAGACAAATATTAGCGTGACATTATTTTAATAGGATGCTCAAAATAGATCTAAATGAATCCTTAATATGTGGCACCCATAGAAGTTAACAACCCAACTGATAATTTTCTGTTGACACGGATTTTCAACCCCTACAACAATCAATGAAGAAAGTGATGCCATCGAACTCATTTCAGGGAGATTTGAGGGGACACCACTGCTTTTATGCCATTACCAAAAGAGCCACGATGGCAGCAGAAATAGTGCAGCAGCTGCTGGAATTTTGGGTGGTTTTTAGCCATTTCTGTGAGCAGAGTAATGTGACAGAGGGATTTTTGCCAGCCCTGATAGAGCATCTACAGCAGGACACGACGGGCACAGGCCCAGCCTGCGTGTTACAGATAAAGACAATACAAATGCAAGCTCTAGGAATAACCTCTTGGAGAATTTTATCAAACAGACTTTGTTTCCATGCATTATTTATCCACATCTACATTTCACTGAAAATGGCCTCATTTGAATAAATTGATGCTTTCCTATGGGTATTTGTTAGAAATCAGTATTACACATCCCCTGGTTTATGTTATATTTGTAGCTTTGTGTCATCACAGGTACCCAATAATTATAAGTTCAGCTATTTAAGGCAAATAAATAGCAAATAAAGACTTCATCCACTTGTTTCAATCATCAAATAAATGTTGCAGGGGGGTTTTTTGCAGAAGTTTGAGTAACAAATGTACTGCTTTTTTGGTCCTTCCCCTGCTATTACTTCTGAACCAGTGCATTTGTTTAAGACAGAGTGTTCTACAGTGTTAAAAAACAAAATGAGATAGCTCAGAAATTAAAAATTTAACTTGTGAAAGATGCTGCTATAACTAGAATTCATAAGGATTTAATAAAAGTCCTCATAAAGTTCTTTTAGTATGACAACAGCAATTGCTCTTTCTCTTCCTCATCAGTGATCTCCCCCTCACTTTCACAGTGTATATTAAACAAAGCAGCCCAGTTTTATAGGGAAAAACCCCTTACAGGTCCCCTTGTCCAGACATAGTGGACGCTGTGCCACCCCACTGTTTAAGTCCTCTCAAATTCCTTTCCTGCCCCACCACAGGCCAATGATTAATGGCTTTTCCCCAGGTTTTGAATTCATTCAAGCCAGAGATGAAGGTGCAAAGGGATTTATTCCCATTTCTGGCCAATTATACCCAATGTCCCTCAAGAAAAAAGCCTCAGCAACATCCAGTGTGCCTTAGTTGTTTGGTGGAGCCAATTTGTTATCTCTGGTCATGTAGCAGGGAAAAGGAGGCAGCACTGATGATGTTTAAGGAATGATTCTTGAAAATTAGAGCTCCTAAATGTCAAATTAAGGACAGACAGAAGTAAAAATACAAATCCATATTTGCAGCTTTTGAGAAAGCCATATTAGAATGAAGTTATTGAATCACACAAGACTCGTGTTCATGTCTGTGCTCTGATTTTGTACAACACCACCCCAGACACCACAGCTGCCTTCAGCTTTTGTGGGAAGAGCCAGAAAATCTGTGGATGTCACTGCTTGGCTCATCCTGCAAGGAATGCAGGAGGGAACAGGGAGCCAGCACTCCTTGGGTAGGGCACAGAGCACAGCCCCTTCTGGAGGAGGATGCTGGAACAGGAGGCACAGCAGAGCTGCCCCAGGGGCTGAGCAGAGCCAGGAGGAGAAGCTCAAAGGGAGGGAAGGATTTTCTTTGCAGCAGGCTATGGCAGCAGCACCCCACCTTTAATGCAGGGCACAGTTTGGGTACATTTCGTGTGGCTTCACAGCAGTATCACAGGTGGGTTCATCTGAGGAAAACACTCTAAAGAGTTTTAAAGGTTTAGAGCCCATTGGTGGGAGATGGCAGGGGCACAAGGGCTCTTCATGACCCTACATGTGTCAAAATACTCTGTGTTTGTTTCCAGCTCCCCTCCCTGCAGCAAGCATGCTGCCTTTGCTCATCACCTTGCTGCTTGTGCCCTCCTCCCCACTCAGCTTCTCTTTAACCTCCCACAGCTGTGGAATTTGGGAAGGTTACCTCCCCAGCCTCCCAGTACAGCACCATCATTTCCCTGATGCTCCACAGGCAGCTCTAGAATGGTGAAACATTCTCAGTGCAGGATGAAGTGCTGCTCTCCTGATGTTATTTCCAGCCTGACAATGGACCTTTGGACACGAATGGATCTGCTGGAACACCACACGATACTTTCTGTGAAAGCTTTATGTATTTCCCTTTGAATAACATGACAAACTCCTCTGTGTGCTTCCAGCAGCCCCAGCCTACCCTCTCTGCCTCCACACCAACCTGAACCATGCTCTAACTCCCATTTTCCATATGGAGCCAATATGATGCAAAGCAGTTTCAGTGTTTACATCTCTGAAAGGGATGAATATCACAATGAACACCACACACATCTCACCAGCACCCAAGGAGCTGTGCTCCTTGTCTTTTAGACTGTCTCATGTCTCTAGCACCAGATCAAACTGTAGCAGGGATTTTTCCTTTCCTGGTCTGAGACTGAAACACCACATAACATTGTCCCATGGCAAAAATATCATCCTGCTTTTTTAGGATTTTTTGTTTGTTTGTTTGTTTGTTTTTAACTCTGCTGCTGAGAGGGTGCTGTGCCCAAACACCCAAGGTGGGATTCTGCTTCTGGGTGTGGGAATGGAGCTTAGGAAGGATTTTCTACCCAATGATCTTTGCACAGCTCCTGTGCTGCACAACCACTCCAGGTGCTGAAGGAGCTGGAGCTCCTGCAGCTGGGAATGCTGCTGCCTCGTGGGAAGGGCATGACCTCTGGGGGAAGGGAAGGAATTCTGCCTCAAATCAGGACCCAGGGATGAAATAAAGGAACTGTGCTGTTGCTGAAGATTATCTGCATTCCCTGTAGCTCAAGTGAGGATTCATTATCATCTTTAGGGAGTCAAACCTGGGAAATACTTTGTTTTATAGAGCTGATTCTGATCATATTGTGAAGTTTAAAAAGGGGGATGAGGAAACAAAGTGGCCCCAGCATTCAGCAGCATAACAAACATTACTCTTCTGTAAACAAGGGCAAGAGCTTCCATTATGCTCTCCACATCAGTATCCAGGGGGTTACTGCTTTTCCTCCATTTTATTTTGAAGGACAGAAATGGAAAATAGTCTTCTTACAGTCCATGGGGTCCAAATCAGAAAAATAAGGTCAATGATATTCATACAGCTACACATTTGCCTCAAAAAGTGGAGAATGTGTTCCTGATAATGGCAAATCAGAAAAAGAAAATAAAAAGTCTAATTCTGAACGTGTTCTCCTTATGAATAAATTGCAAGAAGATAATGCATGTTCTCCTTATAAATAAATTGCAAGAAGATAATGCATTTCTCCTATCTATTCCAGTGCTAGCAGTGCTGCTCCCAGCAAAGCAATGAAAGCTGCAATATTAAACTTGCTGCTTACTCATCAATTTTCATGTGAGTCTCATTGGCAAGAGTCCCAGGCACAGAGAGGATGCTATTGTAATCACTATTTCTACCCCAAACAATGTTGACTATTTAATTATTAAAGTATTTCTTTCTAAGTAATCATTTTCCACCACTGGGTCTGACAGAACTGAGAGAACTCTTCTGTGCATAGGTTTGCTCAAAGAAAGGTTGATCACTGAAAAGTAACTTCAATTTTCATGTTTAAAGCTGGCTGTGTCCTTAAATACAAATTCACAGTTCCTTTGCCAGCAAGAAGCTGATATGAAGCATTGAACTTGTTATCAGGCAATGAAAAAGTTGAAGTCCCACGTCTCGTTCCCAATTTCAGTTGTATTTTCTCTCACACTGCATTTTTCATTCCCCTGTTAAGTGAGGCAAACAATATTGAGAGTATTCACAAAGGTTTGGAAAACCGTTTCTGTTTGTGAAAATAGGCATTTGTTTTTGCCTGACAACCCTGTGTGTCTTGGTGATAGGCAGGAGAAAAGAGAATTAAATGCACAAATATGCTATTAATAGACAAAAGGTTTTGCTTTCAGCTCTTTCTGAACCTGCCAGGTAATTTTAAATCTGGGATCCATGCACGCAGTCAACGTGGAAAGGGAAGTTTTTAAGCATCTAAATATTCTTTAGACTTGCTCATGTTCTGCTGCCTGGGTCAGTGTTGGGAGCTGCTGCTGTTCCAGGTGACAGCAAAAGGCTCCTCACAGAACCCTTTTCTCTACAGAGCAGGATATGCAGCCAGGGACCAGAAGCAATCTCCATAACAATTTAGATCTGTGGCAAAAAGCTCAAGCTACAATGCCTGTGCAGTATCAAGAATCTTATTCCTTCCGTGCATTCAAGTATTAAATTAGTTCAGCCTCTGAAGGTAGTGGCCACTGTCTTTACCAGAAAATATGTAATTTCAGCACCCTCCACTCTTGCCAAAGAGCCTCATTTATCCTGATATTAATCTAGAATAGACTCCTCATTTCAGGTCTGCCTGGACTGGGAAATTCCAGTACCTAGCTCAGCTCCTAAACCATTTTGGGTGTTTGGGGGTGTTTCAGCAACAGCTGACCAATGGCCAAAGCTCACAGCATTTTAACAACCCTCACTCAGCTGTGCTGCAGCAACAACCAGAGTATGAAATAAAAGCTCTAGGCACTCTTATTAGCACATATATTATAATTACTACATTTGCAAAGGATTTAAGCTTATCTCAAGCTGTCAACTCCTGCCTTTTGTGTCGTTGTGCATTCTGCTGTGTGAGCCTGTGCAGCTGGGCAGTGCCAGGCCCACAATATCAGTCCTGAATAAACAGGAGGTCACAGCACTCACATTCTCAGAGCTATTACAGAAATTGCAGGCTTCATCCCATCTCAAATCCCAGTGCTCACTTAAAAGATCCAACCATATAATTAAATGTAGGTCAGCTTAAAAGTGGACAATTCTTTTCAGGCTTTCCAGAGCGCTCCTCAGCGAAGCCTTCAGCAATTCTGCTCTTTTATCTCAGAGGGCTGACAGATGGTTGTCAAAACCAGGGGCTTGCTGGCAAAAAGTTTTAAGGCAGAGAAAAAGGTACAACAGTGTAGGAGGAGATACTTAAAAGAGAATAAATCTCTAGCTTGCTTTCTTCAAAGCTAGAATCCCTCCCTTGCCTCAGACACACTGAGGACAAGTTTAACCCAGGGTAACTCTTCTGTAGTCTAATGGCCTTACACCAATGAGTATTTTGACCCAAACTGCTTGAGACATGCCTGGAAAAATAACCTTCTATTTTGCTCACAGTCCTGCTGCACAGCAGGAAATCTTTCTTGTCACTCCCTCCAGCTCTCACTCTTAAGTTTTGTGTAGAAACTCTCCCCTGGCTTCCTTCAGCCCTTCCAGCCCCTCCTCACAAGAGCAGGCCAGATGAGCCTGTCCTTTGCTCCTGTGGGTTCCACTCTCAGATATATTGCTGCAAGCGTTGGAAGAACCTGGCCTTGGCTTTGGGGTCCTGCCATGGCTCCTTTTCTCCTCAGAGCAGAGAGGGACTATCACAATAAATCAATTGCCTGGCTTGAGGCGCGTGTTCTCGGACAGGTTGGCACTTCTACTGTGTGCTCTGAAAGCTAAGAGGCACACAGTGTACTCAGGTTATTTTTCGGAAAGGAAAACTCTTCCTGGGACTTGAAGGGGAGAGGGGGAATGCCAGGGAGGACAATGGAACCCTGGCACGGAGAGAGAAGCAGCCTGCTCAGGAGCAGACACACTGGGGTGGGGCTGTACAAGGCACAGCCCAGCTTGTTTCTCACACTATTCTTTTTCATCTCAGATCTATTTTAATCTCAATGGAACCTGGCTTTTGTTCACTCAGCACAGCTAAATCAACTCTATACAATAAATGAAATCATATTCATTTGCCATACTTCAATATATGAATTTATGTTTAATATTTTTAGTCATTAAACTATTCTTGAAATTGCTTCAATGTGAAGAGAACACACTCATTCAAATTCCCTTTTACATTAATCTATACCCTTTTCTTATCTTTCAAAGAAAAAAGCCCAGTGTGTTCTTTGTGTTAAGTAGTCAGATATTCATTATCAATCTATTCTAGGAGACATCTACACATCTCTTGTTGTGAAATCAATTCATAATTTAATTACTGAAGATTAAAGACTGCCTAATATAGCTGTAATTTTTTTTAGTCAGTGTAAAAACCAGTGAGACACTGCACCATTTAATGAGAGAATCCAATTCATGGCAATAACTAAGAAACATCATTCAAACCAAAACAACAAAAAACCATTTAAGTGGACACCTATGCCTCTCAAATTTAGAGTTTTCTATTTCAGTTTTTTTATCATTATTCAGGAAAAAAAAAAGCATTTTCTACCCAGTTTAGCATTCAGATAATTATCAGACCAAGGAGAAAAAAAAAAAAGACAAAACCAAACACACCCAAACCACTTGTCCTTTGTACTGGACAATTTTCATTTCCACAAGGAATTTACAGCTAATGACATGACTCAAGACATTTAGGGCCAACAGATTATCCAAGATATGAGCTATAACCAAGAAAAGAATCCATACTTAAGCAATTGTTTCTCACCCCCTTTGCTCTCTCCCTTTTTGCAGCACATGGCTCTCCTTCCCCAGCACTTTTATGCAGCCAAATCTGCTCTGGATTTAGTGCTATCATAGTGACTAATCCATATTATTTCTGTATTACTTAAAGCAAATTCCACATTTTCCACATATATGGGCATGATGCAAACCTCTGATGTCACGAGCAGGATGATTTAACCCAGATTCACACCAACTGCAGCTTGATTTTTTTGATTCTTGATACAAAAGTCTCTTATTCATGCAAATATATCAAACTTGAGGAAAAGACTTCATTTCGTACATCTGTGTCCAGGACTTTCCAGGGAGATGTGCAAACAAGGAATAAATACATGCAGCATTTATCTCACTCTCAGAGTAGCCTGACAGTCTGGATCCATCCACAATAAACCAGCACAGCAGGCATTGCCCAGAATTCCAGGGAATCATGCAAACACGAGTCAAATCCAGAGCCCCAGGCCAGATGTTGGTGACAGGAGTACAAGCACACCCCGGCCAGAGCCAGGGGGAATGCTGAGTGAGAGAGAGGGGAACATCTTATCCTTCCACTGCAGCAGGTTTTGACAACTTTTATTACTTTAGCATTGCATTCCATCCCCGTGCTCACCTCTTTCTTTTCATATCAGTATCAAAACCCAGTGTGGACCTTTTCAGCCACCTTGAGCACAGCACGGTTGCACAGCCTGTGGGACACCTGAGCTGACACCTCACACCGCCAGTCTCTGCTATAGAGGTGAGACATCTGATGCAGGGTTGGAACAGTGATTTCTGCTGGCTCAAGAGGAAAAGAGCCAATTCCTGGCTCTCCACAAGTCAAACACCTTCATTTCCCACCTCCCCAGCATCCCACAGACACAGCTGGCACTCTGCTGTCTGCCACTCAGCCCTGGCCACCCTCCTTTCCTCAGTCACATGTTAAATTGAGCTAAATAAGCTCACGTTTTCCTGATTCCCAACTGCAAGGTGCTTTCTTCTTCCAGACACCTAGAATTGTATATAATTCCAGCCATAATTCCAAGCAGCCCTTCCTGATAACAAAAACCCCTATGAATATTGACATGAAAGACATCCTGTACACTGAGCTCCAGTTCTGCTCCTCGAACACACTCCCACTGCTGTGAGTGGGGGAGAGCAGATCTGCCAAAGCAGAGCTGTAACTGGGATAGCTCAGTGAGGCCCAAGTGGAATATACACTTATTTATGCCATTACACAGCAAATATTGAAATGTTGAGAGGAAGGGGGGTCAAAAGTAGTAAAGCAGAATCGGTGGGCTCTGTTACTCCTCGGGCACAGATGAATAGAGCTTTATCAGCAGGTATGTTATCTGTACACTCAGCAAACACTCCTGTGCACACCTTTCATAAAGCAGCTCCTCCTTTAATAAAGCAATTAACCAAATTCAAAGCATCACCCATTTCTTCCAAGTTATTTTTGCCACTGGAAACATAAACTATGAGAAACTTCCCAACACTGTTTGCAAATAGTGATCTTGAATTTCCAAGTTAGGCACCAATCCATGGAAACAAACCAGCACAGAACAGAAATCCTTGTGATGTATCCAAACATCCTGCAAGCAGCAGGTGTCCTCTCAACTGGTGCAGCATCATTCACACACAAGAAAAAGCCTTCTCATGTAATGGAGATGGGCAACAATTCAATATAGTGGTTCTAGCACTACTTGTATGCTGTTAATCCTGCACTTAATAGCCACAGGCACCTGTGGAAAGGCTCAGAGCACTCAGTATTTGGGAATTTAAGTGAGCTGGAAGCTGGGTAAGTGGCAAGCCAGAAGTAACAGCCAATATTAATCTTGCTTCTGATTCCCAGGGAATTAATACTGAACAATGTGTACTACTAAGATTTGCTAATTTGGGGATTTCTTCTTTTCTTGGTCCCTCACTCGTCTTCAAATATCTTTGGAAAAAGACATATTCTTCCTGTCGGAATTTAACATCTTTGTTTCAGCACAGAGCTGAAATTATCACAAGGGCAATAAATTAAAGTCTTAGATTTTTGAAAACCAGAAGGGAAAACCTAAATTTCGTAGCAAGACATGAATCCCTTCTTGCCTCCCTCACCATTGTTTATTTCTTAAGACAGAACAGAATCTACTACAGTCTGTCTTTTCTGTTCTATTTACAGAACAGGGTTGGTCTCCCCACACTCCTTCCTTTGGCATTCTCCTTGGGACACACTGCAGCTGGCAGGATAGAAATCTCATTAGGAAAATATTTCATTTTAGGGAAATGAAAAGTCAGATGCAGAGAAACACAAACATGAGCTGTATCTCTGTATTCCAGCAGCCAAGCAGCCTTCAAGGAAACCTCTGAACCAGAGTAACAAAGGTAAATGAAAACTAGAAAATGGACTTAGAAACCAATATTTATTTTTTTCAGAACTCTTGAGATTCTTTTTGAAGATAAAGCAGCATTTTAATTCAAGCTATTAATTAAAATTTTGCATATGACAACTCTGTTCCAAAGGCTGGGGTGTGTGCTAGAGCCCAGTTATGTTTTGTCTGACTGCTGCTATCATTTAGTCTCTCGGGATCTTCTTCAAAATACCGGGAATTGATGATATCAGGAAACCAGTTTAGCATTAAGTGTTAACGGTAGAAAGATTAAATTATGATTAGGTAAACATAAACAAATCATAAACTCCTCTGCAGCAGTGGCTGCTCTGCCTGCCTGCCAATTTGCAATCAATTTTTAAGTAATCTCCCTGGGCCTTTTTGCAATTTTCCTGACAGACACCTGGTGAGGGCAGCACTCCTGAGCCTGCTGGGCAGTGCTTGTGTCACTTCCAACAAATTCCACGTGCTTTTCCTGCTAACATCTACTCGAAAGGGAATTCTCAGAGCACTCCCAGGTCCCACTGATCTGCACCCAGGTGGCAAAGCCAGCAACAAACCCAGGTGAAAAAGGACTGCAGCTTTTCCAGGAGAAAGGAATTATGTAAGCCCTTCCCATGGACCCCATTTCAGCAGGACATGAGTTATATTACAAATTATTCAATCTTCATTCCTAAAAAAATAAGGAATGGACTTTAGATGGTGCAAAAACCCACTGAATGATTTATATTAAGTATATATGGTACAAACAGAATGGTTTCCAGCTGCATTGTTGATTTTATACCCAGCACAGGGTCATGGAATGGTTTAGGGAACTTGGAGATCATCTCATCCAAACCTCCCTCCAAGGGCACAGTGAAGTGAAAACTTCATGGGAGCCTCTCAGGAAAAGCAAAAGAGAAAACTACAGAAATTTAGTGACCCAAACCAACTGCAGTGGAAGAAAGGATCCATTCTGAAAGGGCGCAAAGTTAGGAGGATGATTTACATATGATTTACATAAATACATTATTTACATGTGAGTCTCAATTTAATCTTTAATCTATTTTCACTTTCTGTGGTCTACTTCCATTCCTCTTGCTCAGAACCCCAGACATTTCAGCAGTTTCTGTTTCTCAACATCAAGGAAAAAAAATCTATAATTCTACTTTAAAGTTCTGGTAAATTTGGGTTTCAGTTATCACAGGGAAGAACTTAATTTATTCCCAGGCCAAAAGGGTGCACTCAGAGTGCATTAGAGTTTCATAAAATGGGCTCCATATTCAGTTCTGCAGGAGCCTATTGATCATGACCAATAAGGGACCATTAACTGAGTCTCCAATTAGTTCTTCAATCCTGCAAAAGCACGTGTTCTTGTCACCACAAGAGAAGAATTCCCCTGCATCACTCCATCTGAAGAGCAAAGCACAAAATTCTGGCCACAAATTACATTTGAAGAAGAAAAGTGTGGAGTATGCCCAGCCCCTGCCCTGGAAGGAGGAGATAAAGAGATTGCATAACCTCCCAGCAGAATCCCCTTGGTGAGGGTGAGAGAAAACAAGAACCATGCTCCTCTGGGAGACCCTGTGTAGACTCCTTGTAACCCATTGGCTTCTACCTGTTGGAGAATGGTTAGAGGATCAGGGACATGGGTTATTGATAAAGGGTACAAACTAATAACAGAACTGTACAAGAAAAAGCCTGCAAGCAAAGGCCTGCATGAGAAAAAGCCTGCATGAGAAAATGCCTGCATGAGAAACAGGCCTGAGAACCAAAAGGGAGTTTTTAGGAGGTACAGTGCTGTTCTGATAAAGATGTGCTGACCATGAGAAGGGAGGAAGGTCTTTGATCTCTCAAGACAAAACATAAATAATAGAAGTTTGCCAAATGTAGCCTTTTATCTAACCCAATTATGTAGAAGTAAGAATGCGCTTTTGTAAGCTTAAACCAATCAAGAACTGACAAGCGTATATATTGATACTATATTAGTGCCTCTGTATTGCCAATAAACAAAGCTTGCTTTATCAATCACACTGATTGTCTGCATGTCTTCCCCCACCAAAAGTCAGAATCTACCCTCTCACACCCACCCTTGTATTCCTATAAGATCCACCCTTCTCCCCCTTTGAGTTCGGAGAGCTCATCCCCTTTCGCGGGGTGTGCACTAATAAAGCTGCCTCATGCGGAACTGCTAAACGAGCGTCTCATCTCTCTCCTCTTGGTCCAGCCTGGGGTTTGCCTCGCAGAACAGGAGCTGAAATCCCTCTCACTGAATCCCTAGAGAGCTGGCAGCCTGCTGAGACAGGCACCCCTCTGCAGAGGCACCCCGGCGGCCGAGGGATCGCCGCAGAGCTCTGGGGTGCTGTCCCTTGCGGGACGCTCTCTCTGGTCAGTCACGGCTTCCTGGGTCTGAGCCACAGACCCCAACCCGCAGGCAGGGGCTGGGCACACCCACAGAAAAGGAAAATATCTACTCCCAACAGAGAGGAATTTCTATTTTTTGTTAAAAAGATTATTCACAAAATTTCTGTTACAAGTACTAAGACTAGTACTTGTATGGCCCAGTATGGCCAGCAATAAAATTATTCTTACAGAACAGAATTTTAAAAAAAAAAAAAAAAAATTTAAAATGACCAGCTATACATAATCAAAGGGAAAATAGAAAAAATTAAGATTTTTTTTTTTTCAAAACTATAAAAAAAAGGTAAAGAAAAAGTTGAATTCAAGATTCCATTCATCAACCAACATTTCTGAGGTTTCAGCTTAAATAACGTCTGGGATGCCACCACCCTGAGAGATTTAAGAATCCACCAAGAGTCCTGCTCAAATTAACATCAACATTGGTCCAGCTGTGCCTCACCATGGCCAAGCTGAGCTCATGTCAGTCAGTGCTACAAATCAAAAACTTCATGGACCTTTCCCAGCACAAAACACACAGGAGAAATTCAATACAAGGGATCAAACTAGAAAAGTCACACTAGTGAGTGGTATTGCACACTCACCTTTAACACTGCAGTCAGCTGGCATTACCCAGGACAGGGGGGTGGATTGGAGAGTAGAGACAACCAGAATGGGTTTATTTCTGATATTAAAGAATAAGTTTAATACTCAGAATGAAAGAAACACTGGAAATGGAACAACCTTCAGTATTTGGTGTTAAGTACTGAGTTTGTCACTTAATATAAGTTATTCTTTTTTCCTGCTCTAATACCAGCGTGACTGACATTTTTCCATTTCCATAGCATCAAGCCTGTAATGCTTAAAGTACCTCATGAAATACAATGCTCAACTTTGTCAACTCCTGAGTTATCAGCATACAGGGAGAATAGCGCCTGTGTCATCAGCAACCTTGTGTGTCACCCAAGGGTGAAACATCCAGCCTTCTTCCTTTTCTCCACCTGCTTGATAAATTAAAAAACGCAGGCACTGATCATCAGTTTCCCAGAATTATTTCTTTCACCTCTATGGACTTGCTCAAGTGTGAGAAGGAGTCTGAGATATTTGTGTGCTGCAAACAAACCCGTCCCCAGCTGGATCCACTTGGACATCTCTTGTTGCTGGGACACATTTCAGGAACAGACTGGCACAATTTGTTTTTTCACAACGGCGTAAAAAAGATTCCTTTGGAAACTAATAAACAATTCCACCCCCTTTTCCCTGGAAGAAAAAGAGTGAGAATGCCATCCCTGTTAAAGGCTGCTTTCCTAGGCCTCAGCAATCCCCTCCAAGTGCTTTATGCTACATTTTCCTTCACCTTTTGGATGATGCAGATGGCCAGGACAACAGGAGGAGGGGAAGAAAATGTAAAAGAAAATTAAAATAAAAATGTTCTTTTCCTCCCCAAAATTCTCATTTAACCTTCATGCAGAGGGAGAGACCTGCAGGAGGCTTGTGCAGCATCGTGTTCCACAGGCAGCAGCTGATCCTGGAACACAGACTTGGGGTGACACTCAGCCTCAGCCTGCAACTCAAACCTAAACTTCACTGGGGCACGTTTAAGTTGGACATTAGGAGGAATTTCTTCATAGAAAGGGTGGTTGTCTCGGGTTTTGAGATAAATCTTCAGGAGGAAACACTCCGGAGTGAGTGTCTCCTCCGAAGGGAAAAGGGCCTCCCCTTTTCCTCCATCAATGAGACAAATGGGTCACAAGAAGTGAAAGTGGGGAAAAGAAACTAAACTGTTTATTAAGAAACTGTTTATTAACACACAAACAAAACAGAGTAGAACAGGATTAAAAAAAAAAAAAAGAACAAACTCAAAATACAACAAATTCCCGGAGAGGGAACAGCCCCCCGGGCTCGGACCAGCCGGGGCCACCCCGCAGGCTCCCCGGACCAGCAAGGAGGGAAGGGAGGCAGTGAGGCAAGGGGAAGGAAGGGAAAGAAGAACAAGAAGAAAACCCAACAGAACCTTTTCCCAGCTAGCTGGGACACAAAGGAAACCCAGAACAGCAGCACAGCACTCCCAGCGCACTCCCTGCCGAGCCTGCCGAGCCCCTGGAGCCGCTCCCCGGCCCCCTCGGGCCCGTGGGCCCGGCCCCGGGTCCATCCGAAAGGAACAGCGGCCTTGGGCACTGAGCGCACGGTGAGGGAATAAAGCGGCTTCACAACAGCACCCCAGGACAGTGATTCAATAGTGAGGAGCTGCCCAGGCAGGTTTGGAGTGGCCGTCCCTGGAGGTGTCCAAGGAAGGGCTGGAGGTGGCACTCAGAGCTCTGGGCTGGGGACAAGGTGGGGATGGGACACAGCTTGGACTCGATGGTCTCCAAGGTTTTTCGGATTTAAATAAATCTGTGATCCTGGAACATAGCCAGGAGAATGAAGACTGAAAATTTTGTCTCTCACATGCAAACAGGATTTGGTTCCTTACACTGAACTCCTGGAGACTTCAAATCACAAATAACTGAGGCCAGCCTATTTTCTTCTTCTTTTTTTTTTTTTTTTTTTTTTTTTGGTTTTTTTTTGTTTGGTTGATTTGGTTTGGGGTTTTTTTGTCTTTTGGTTGTTTTTGTTTTTTTTTTTTTAATGCATAGTGATGCTTTAGGCCTGTTTTCCCTCATTTTCACCTGAATGCTACTTCTCTGCAATACTAATTGCCGTACAACAACAAATAAGCTGTCAAACCACCTGATACCAGTAGAACTGCTCCTAAACCTGTTTCAAAACTTTCTTAAAGTGTGTGGAAAACATTTAAAAACTAAAAAGCCTACTAACATTCTCTTCCTTTGAGTCTCCAATCCCCCATAAACATCCTTAACCTCTTCTCCTCCCCACGTACCTCAGAATGTATCCTCTGTTCAGAGCAGAAAATTACGTATGGGAAGGAACTCTTGTGCAGCTGAAAACGTGACCAATATGATTCCCTTTTTTTCCCTCATTCCCTTTCCACCAAATGTAGCTGCAAATGTGTCCTAAAGGGTACAAATGCATCAGGAAAAATAATTAGCTTGTGCTGTTCACAGGTGTTGGGTACAGCTACCTCCATGGAGGAGTTTTATTCCTGCCTAACAAAAGAAGGTGAAAGCACATCCCCAGCACAGGCATCCTCTCAGAGGCTGCCTCTGAATGCTGCATTATCAAATCTGTATGGCACAGTGATCTTGGGGACACCAGTGACTCACAGCCACCAACATGAAAGAAAGAATCTAATGTGACACTGCTCATTTCAGCACACCCAAAAATGCATTTTAGGAAGATTGGTAGGAAAAGGAGCACCTTGAAACATCATGTGAGAAATTAAATTCTCCTCTCCCAGCAGCATTAGATAAATAATAATGAAAGCTGAATTACAAAGCAATTATTACTCCTAAAATTAAAAAAAAAAAATAGAAAAGTACCATGTCTGTTTCAAAGGCCCAGGTGTTACAATTTGTCCTTACTGAAGTCAGACTGCTTTAATTTTTGTTAGCTGACAACCTTACACAGCTTTAATGCTTGTAGTGCATTGAAGAAGATTTTTGCAACATGCACAAAAAGGTCATTCTATCCAGACTCCAGGCATGCTCACATCAACAGAACTGCCCTTATTCCAGAACAGGTTTCCAGTGGCTAATCAGAAATCTGTTAAAATTTACAAACAAAACATTTTACAGAACATCTGCATTTGGAAAGTGGTTTTCCCCGAGTTCTCCAGCTTTTACACAACAAGGTTCTTTTTACTGCATGGCTTTATTTCATTAGAACCCCAGAGTGGCTGGAGTTGGAAGGACATTACAGATCATCTCATTCCAACCCACTGCCATGGACTTCTGCTGGACCAGGTTGCTCAGAGACCCATCCAGCCTTTGACAACTCAGTTTCCCACTTTTTATATAAGCTATTTATAATTTCACAACATAAATGTAAGTTATAAAGGGTTTTTTATAAAGGCTTTGCACAGAACGAGGATCCCCCACATGACACTGCAATGCACATCTATTCTGTTTATTGCTTCCAGCCCAGCCAAGGGGAGATTTTATAAGAGGAAAGAACTTGACAAACTGCCAGTGAAAGCCCAAGATAATCTTTCCAGGAATTCCTTAAAAAAAGCAATAAAAAAAAGTTTTCAAGTAGATGGAAAGATGTCGAAGTTCATAACAGGTTTATCACAAAAGCCAGCTGAGAACAGGAAAACAAATTGTAGACAAAAGTAATCCCAAAGGAAACCTGAGCTAAATCCCCTGTCCCGTGGCTAAGCAGCTCCCTGTCCTCACCAGGTGACATTTCAGTTCTGTTTTAACTGTGAAAGGCAACGGAGAAGTGAAACACACCTTAAATGGGACCTGTAACATCTAAGCCTGGCTTGCAGCTTTCGGCTCCAACAACTAAAGAGCCAAAAGTGCCAGCCAAGGTCAGGGTGGGTGCAGGAGCAGCTCCTCCCTGGCATGCAGGAGCACAGCATCTCTGACATTCTGCAGGCACCACGAACTGGAAAAACGAGGCAAATCTTTAGAGCCTCATCCTGCTGAGCCCCAAAAGCCTCACAAGGCTGCGCAGGACGTTTATCTTACTGCAATGAGTCTCATGGGAGCGCGTTTAGTTTCAGTCCCTGAAGTTAACACCATTAGAAGATACATTTCCTTGATGATTAAAAATTAACCACAAAAGTATTTCAAAGCTTTTGAAATAACTCTGAACTAATGAAGGACTAATTGCTTCCCTACATGTCTTCATACAATAATGTATAAAAAATTGGTGTCAACTGTCTTATGTCAACTCCTGCATCAGTTAATTACATGTTTGCCATCAGTCATTCACAGTCACAATTAAAACAGGGGAATATTGTTATAATTAGTTTTCTGGTTTAGAGCAAGAGACAACTGAAGGAAGTGTTAAAACTTGGTTGACTTCTTTTTGTTGCTAAGTTGATACAATCATTAGCACCATTTTAGGAATCAGCTCCATGGGCACCTGGCTGATGGGAATTAAATCTCTGAGCCTTGATTCACCTTTAGAAAACTCTGGGGGGTAGCAACTATAAGTCCAATATTTTTTTTTTTTTTTTTTATGAGAAATATCTAGTTATTTATCAGATTAAATACACTGAAATTTCTTGTGGGAAAAAGTCTAACACATGAAATTAGCAGGCAACCACTACCCCTGTTATCATGGAATTAAAGCCAAGTAGGACTGGAGAGGAGGAGCCTTCATCCCCTTGACTGATGGGGGAAAATCTGCATATGAGAAGTTTGAAATCAGATGTGGCAACTGCCCACATGCCATTTGAGCCCTACATCGTGAGCAAATCCCATGGAAACAGCTCCACTGAATTCCCTGAGTTTCTTACATACATAATTAGCTTGATTTTAAAAGCTCATTTGTTTTCTTGGGTTTTGGTTTTTTGGTTTTTTTTTTTTAAACCAAGCATGAACACATTACAGCATCTCTATCTCAGAAGCTTCCCAAATACTAATAAGCAATTTCAAGAGAAAAGTGGTCTATCAGAACTAGAGCTGCTGCTCTGGCTCCAAACTAAAGTTATTGCTCCAGCAAGGCTGGAAGTCAAACCCAGCTGACATTAAACAGATAAAGAGAGACAGAGAACACCAGGAGCTGTTCCAGAGCCAAGGAATATGGCAAGGCAATATCTTGGACTTTTAGGCATTCCCTCCCAACCTTCCAGAGAATTAAATCCTTACAACAAAATAGAACAAAACATACACAGAACAACAAAAATCACCACCACCACAATAAATGCATGCATATATAAAAATAGAGATGTTTATTTACAGAGCCAAGCCTATTTTTCTCAGAAATATCTTACTCTAAAATTGTTTCTGCAAGGAGACAGTTGGGACCAAAACTGGGGAGGGTGGAGTTTTGAGGTTAATGGAATTAGAAACTAGGTAGCTAAAAACTCCACACACAATAATTTCTACATTTTTAAACACAACAGTTTATGTTTCTTTTCAGTTCCCTAAAAGAGAGTACTGAAATTTAAGGAAGATCATGATTTCACACAGCAACACCATTTCATTGGCAAAGCTAACTCAGGAGTTTTTCAGATCCCTCAAACAAACATTTCTGCCATTGAAATACAACTGCCACGCAGAATTTCTGAACTCAACCTAGGCAGTTACCTTAAAAAAAAGTAGTAAGAAAAAAAAAACAACAAACAAACAAAAAGAAATCCACCTTCATGAGGGTATCCTCCCTCACCCCAAAGACCACCTGGAAAAATAAAATGAAAGAGAACAGAGGACACCAGGTCCTAGAACTCTACGAGCCTTGAGCACCTCAGTACAGGCAGGATTTCTAAGATAAATAAACCAGGCAGACTCTTGTCCCCACTCATGCACCTGAGCACAAACGTTTGCAGGGCTCCAGCACAGCCCTGGCCCCTCTGCAGGGGATGTGGCTGCAGGACCAGCATGACCTCGGTCATGGGCCAGGACGGCTCCTTCGCCTGTGCCAGGAGCTGCACCCATCACTGCACACACAGCCCAGCTCAGCTCTGCAGGGCCAGAACTAAACAAAACCCTTCCTACCAGCTCTGAACACAGCCTGACACTCGGGGAGGTGAGCTGAGCACAGCGATACCTCACTGCAAACAGTCACAGGGGCACCTGTGCATCAGATCTCACTTCAGAACGACTTTTTTCTCTTAAGAGCTTTTACAGGTTTGCTCCTCGGGCCTCTGGAGAATGAATCCTTTTCAACTGCCATGGAATTCCCTGGAATGGACTTGAGACATGATGGGCATGAAAAGGAATAACAGACTGCCTCATGTGCAGTTGCCAGCAGGGATGTGCACCGGCAGAACCCCGCTGTGTTCGTGCTTCCCTCGCGGGGCTGTGCTTGGGGCTCAGCCTGTCCTGGCTGGGCTGGGCTCAGGGAGGACAGCCCAGCCTGCTCCGAGAGAACATCTCAGTTACTGAAACCAGTTTTCACACAACAAGAACACTCTCCCCAAGTTTACATGACAGAGCTGCTCTCTACAGCGAGGACGTGAGTCTCTCTGGTGCAGCAGTGGGAACCCCTCCATCCCTGCACACACAGCCTTAACAGAAAAATATCATAAATATCATTAATATAGATAAATATCAGCAAGCAAAGCCTGTCTCACATTTTAATCTATCTCCATTTTAAATCAAAAGAAAGCAACTTTATTGCCATGTGCACATAAAGAACCTCGTGGGTACTGGTTTCACTGGACTGCAACACAGCCAGATCCTTCTAACACATTATGTCATTTCCTCACCACCTGAAGCACATGAGCTGCTCAGATGTCACTTTTTGATGATAATGAATTTGAAACTTTCAAAAAGGCTGAAAAAAATCACCAGAGGGAATGTCAGAATCGGGCAAGGGGAAATCCCTGGTGTAAGCAACTGAACACACTACAGCTTCAGATGCTTGCATCCCTCAATCCCTCAATCCACACTTGGTCATTGTCTAACATATTCTTGTAAAAGCAAGGTTTGAAAATCAGAAACATAATTAGAAAAGCTGTTTAAAGTGCTCCTCTCAACCTTTCCTCATGTTTTAAAAAGCTTCTCTGAAGAAAAGATTTTAAAAAATCATGAAGAAGCTTTAAACACTAAATGCTGTCTCTATTTAGAACTACAAATTATTCATTTTACCTTCAAAACTGTACATTCACTGTGAGGGTGCAGTACATAAATCACTACGAAATCTGCTCTTTCTCTGCAAGGTTGAAATTCAGTAATTTGAATTGCTGTTACAGGTAAACTTGTTTCTGTTAGTAGCGCCCCGAAGAAAAAGCCATTTTAAAATTTATATCTAAAAATGCACAGCCTTGGCTGGGATTTGTCCTTGTCATGGAGCACTGGGGGTGTTAATTCCCCCAGGGAGCAGGAGCAATCCTGCTTTTGGTTCTGCTGTTGAGGATGGGACACTCCAGAGGGGAATTTCACATGTAATACATTGATGACAATTCTCTGCTGGAAGGATCTGAACAGAAGAAACTTCTTGGATAAAAACTTCTGATGACTGATGTTGCAACACTGAAGTTGAGGAGAGTTTTGACATCTTCATTTATGAACCCAAAGTCAAATGATTCTTGTTTTTCTCTCCCTTTTTTGTATTATTTTTTTTAGCATGCAAGTCATAGAAGTTGTGCCAACAAGAACTGCCAAAAAAGTGTGCTGAACAAAAATGTGTGTGGCTCTACAGAGAGGCCTGAAAACTGTAGATATATTAATCAAAATGGGGGTTTAAGCTGAGAATGTATAACTGAGGGAGGGGAGAACAGAAAAATGAATGTCTTTGCTCACTGCTCGACAAGTTAAGAACCTTGTGTCACCACAGCCAGAATGCCAGAGACGAATCGATCTTTATTTTAAAAACAAGGCATTCTTTTGCTCTCTTCATAAAACTGAACAGATGTTAATAGCTTATGCCTTTGGGTTGAAAAGTCAAATACAACAGATTTTAAAAAGCCAAACAAACACAATTCAAATGTCCCTGTGGCTGGGGCAGCAACAGGTACAGGGAAGCTCTGAGTTCCACAGGCTCTGGGGGATTTTCAGCTCTGTGCCATCCACTGCTGCTCAGAGCCAGGGCTGCTTGATGGAAGTGGAATGGTTTCCAGTGTCTCCCAGCGCCAGTGCATCCACAACTGCTGCTGTGGGAAAGCCAAATGATGAGGAAAATGAAAATAAAAGCTTTTGCTATGTAGCCTGTGCAATAAACCACATTAAACTGACATCGAGCATCTCCACCAGCAAAGCTTCCTTGGATTGCAGTGCCTTACTCCATCTACTCATACTCAGTAACTTGAATTTTACAATCTCTGAATGAAGAAAGAGAGAAAAATACACACAGAGAGATTTAATAAATTAAGCTGGAAACATCCCCCAAAATAATGCAATTCACAGATGTAAGAAGGAAAAAAGAGAAGAAAACACATGAATCGTTTTATGTCATGTATGAGAACAATGAGATGGAGTTGTGTAAAAATAGATCTAAGATGGATCATTCGAGTACCCAGCTTAAAAATCCTAATAGTCAATAATTACAATAGTTGTCCCAACTTGCTCTTCTTATAATTAGCAAGTCCTTTCAAGTAAACATCACCAAACAGGCAACAGCATTTCCTGTGTGTTTCCTCTGAGAACAGTTTCAAAGATCTGTTTATTGCCAATGAACAATTTGGTGACTAGAGATCAAAATATACAATAAAATTAAAAATTGTGATTCAGTAAAACATAAATATTCGTCCTCTTAAAGGTCCTCTTTCCCCCACCAAAACAGCAGAAACCCCTTAAATAAACCAAGCCTGCACTATATTTTGTGTTTATTTACATACCTGACTGCATCTGCTGTCACAGTTTTGGGGTTTTGTCCCCCAAGAAACATCTGCTTCCTGATATTTGGAATTATCATCTACAAGTAAAAGTCCTTGGTGTCAAGGCCTAGAATGTCAAAAAGCTGCTGCAAATATTAAATGCTAATATTCATGTCCTGCTATCAAAACTAAAATCTCATCAGTAAATACATCTTTTGAGTTTTATCAGTCCAGTCCTGCTCCTTTCTGCAGATGAGGAGTTACTGGCAAATCCTTGTCCTAGTAAACTCATTAAGGATTTGGAGGTTGATTGCAGTGGAAACAAGGGGCCATAGATTCTTTACTCCAGTTTTACTGATATTCTTTGCATACACAAGATCTGGCCTGTATCCCAAATTTCCAACTTCTCCAGTTCTCAGGACAGTTCATTCAAGGTAAAGGAACCCAGTGCCACACATTTTACCAGCTTTTGGTGTGATCCTCAGAAATGAGATGCTCAGTTCCTTAAGGGAACAAGGTTTCTTTTGCACCATAATTTAAAGAGCTGCAGGGCCCTGCTGTGAGCTCAGCCATCTGTGTGCCCACAGTGGGGTCCTGGCACTTCCTGCAGCAGGAAAACAACCCCAAAACCAGCCTGCAACTGTAGCTCTGCATTATTCCCCATTCCAGTAATTAAGCCCCATCCTGCTCCTTAATAAATAAATAATGAACTGCAGAGAACTTTAATATGAAATTAAAAAGTAAAGTTAATGCTACCTTAAGGGACATTTCCTCATTACATTTAAGGTTACTGTGAGACCAGACACGGATGGCACCAGGACAGTCCCAGTGTATTTGACTAACAAATTCTCCTTTTAACAGCAAGGCATATTTGCTTCCAGCAGAGACACATTTAAGAAAGTCTCGATGTGACACAGTTGTTGCCCTCAGGTGCAATTCCTTAACCTTTATGAACTGCAGGATGTGAAGCTAGGATTGCTATTCTGCAATTAAAATAATTGTAAAATAGTGCGTGTGCACCATGAAGCGGCTCAAGGTTACAAGGGCAAGCTAAGATTTTTCTAATTCTTAACCTTTAAGACCTAACTTTTAAAAAACTTGTAAGACTGCAAAGCAGTTTTTTAACCTTGATATTATGAAGACAAAAGATTTTTCCTAATATGTATTTAGAGTTGGCAAAATACCTATATCCAAGCTTGTCTCCTACAGCGCTGATTAGAGACGAGGTGCTGTACATTATTGGAACACTGCTGTATCCTGCAGATAAGTGCTGGCAAAAAGTGAGCAGATCACAGCTCCAAGTCCCAGATGAATTTTGAGATGAGGACTCTGGAGCACAATGCCCAAAAGAAGCCAGGACATACCGTGTTGACAAGTGTCAGACACTGATTCACGCACCAGGCCTGGTGATTAGAAGGGCACAACACCCAGCGTGCTGCTGCCTCATTTCCAAACTTTGGCTTTTTAGAACTCCTCCTTCTTCCAACTATTTGAAACCCTCTCCAACGAGTGAAAAGGAGATGCTTTAAGCTTGGCAAGAGGCAGCAGTAATGAGGACAAGCTGTGATTCCTGTTCTGTGGGGACAGAGAGTGACACAGGGAGCTGCTTTTCCCTGCTGAATTCCCACTCACAGGCGACACTTGGGGAACGGCAAAGGAGCTGCTGCTCGTGCTCCTGCACAGATGGACGGGACAGGGGCACCGTGGACATCCCCTACAGCTGAGTTAGGGGCTAAACAGAGCCAAGAAGAGGGTTTGTGGTGTTACTCCCTCCCAGTAAGGAGCAATAGCAGGGTTTTAATTCTCAGGCTGAAATAGCTGAGTGAGGTGGAACATCCAAGAGCAGAGCTACCAGGCAGTGCCAGGGCTTGGGCTCTCCTCAGCCACACATTCCCACCTCCCTCACTGGGGCTGTGCTGGGGCAAACAGCACATGCAGACATCCTGGATGGGAATGATCCAGCAGAAAACAGCCCATCAGCAAAGCAGAACCAGTCAGGCACCTCCTTGACTTGTACAACACTGATTCCACTATCAACAAGAGCAGAAGGCAGTGACCATATGAGAAAGAAGGGAGAGCAGGGCCATGGCTCTGGAGCCAGAACTTCCATCAGGAGTTATGTGTCCCAGTGGATCTGGTAATCCTGTCTGGAATCACTACATTTCAGTAATATTCCTTAAAGAATGTAATTTTGATGGGTGTTTCTCATGGTGACCCAGGACCAAATTCCTGATTGAAAGTTTGCTTTCACCTGTGCTTTTAGACCACACATGGTCTGAATTCTTATATTCAAACCTAAATATCCCAGAACAGTCAGACACCAGGCACACCATCCAAAACAAAACCTGGGAAGGAGACCTTTCCCACATGTGCCTGCTTAACATCAAGAAATGTAATATTTTTGTAAAAGGTTTTGAGATTTTATATATATATATATATATATATATATATATATATATATATATATAAAAAAAATTGTATAAACCATAGAGTAGTTTTAGGAAATGTCATCTGACCATGCTAGAGACGTGGAAGTTAAAGCAATTTCTTAATTCCCCTCTCAGACATAATTTTTGGAAGTACCCTCTGTTTTGGCAGTTCTAATCTTGATTGGGGTGTCTGCTGGCAGCCCTTGAGCAGGTCACTCCAGGATTACAGTGCTGGGATTTACAGCAGTGCAAACAAACAGGGCCAAGGGCTGCTCTCCCTTCCCTCCCCGTGCAAATAGAGATAAGGGCTCGGGCACTCCTCTTTCCACGGCACAACCCCAGTGAGTCTGTTCAAGGTAAAACTGCTTCAGCTGCCACAAATCCACAGTCTGAGCCTGCCTGTACGGGGCTTTTCACTGCTGCAGCTGTCAAATCAGTGACAGTTCAGTGTGGCTTGTGGATGTGCTCTCCCAGAGAAGTACGAACACGGCAGGGCCCATCTGATCTCATCTCTCCTCCTTACACTGCTCAGAACTGACACTCTGGATGTGTTTCCTTCCAACACTTCAGGGGAGTGAGAACTCCTCAGTGGGTCTGAGAGGTTCAAGATAAGTTCATTAAGCCAATTTGTTAATCATCTCCATGAACTGTGCTCTCATTTCTTACAAGGATTTGTGTAATAGATTTTATAAAACCTTAATGAAAATCTAATTAGAGCCAAACGTCTTGCAAAGATTTCATTCTTTTTTTTTCCCTTCTTTCTCCTCCTCCTATTTTTTTCCTCCCTTTTAATTATGAATTGGAGGAATGGACAAAAAGGGACAGTAAAGGACAGGACAGTAACAAAGAACACTGCAGATTAAGCTTCAAACTTTCAGCCTTTTTCTTTCATATTCATGGGCATCCACAGCAGCAAAGCTGATAAAATTCATGCTGTTTCTCTGCACTGATATTGCACTGCAGGAATGGCTGTGATGGGAGATACTCACACAAGAGTATCTTCTGCACCAGACCCTCACAGCTCTTCTTCCAACAGGTCAGTGTTCCACTCAATGAACTCGATGAATAAATAAAAATGTCACTTTTCAAAGATGCACTTCAAGGATTCCACTCCACAGCTCGCTCTGGCCTCAACAGCTGAGGATCAGTCCCTTTCAAAACCCTCTCAGTCATTACCACTTTCCTCCAGTCCCAAACTCTGCACCAGGTTTTAGGGTGGATATCTAAGCATGCAAACACAGCCTGGGGGTCCCAAACACACTGCTGTGGGATACACATCATATAAATAATCAAATTGGGCACCCTGGGACAGTGGAAGTTGTCCCTGCCCATGGCAGGGGGTGGAAACAAGATGAGTTTAAGATCCCTCCCAACCCACACCATTCTGTGAGTCTCTTTGAACAGGTGATACTAAATAATGGAAAGAGACAAAGCTGCTGATTTTACCTCAAGGAAAAAAGAATCAGCGACAAATTCAGTCTTTAAGATATTGATTTTGCAAAACACCAGTATTTTGCAACTGATATAAATATCAGCTCACAACATGATTCACCAGTTCACATATGTATGCCAGGAGATACAATTACTTCAAATATTTGCAGATTTCATGTAAATATGGAGAGGAAATGGGTTCTATATAACATAATTCTATGTGTCATCACACCCAAAAATAGAAGCACAAAGTAACTCTTTTCTAACTCTTTCCCATTTCACTTCATACCTTTATTTTTAAACACACAAACACAGAGTCTTTAAGAGCACAGATTGGTTTCGGAGTTCTGGGGTTATTTTGTTATTCCCCCCAGAAGTATCTGCGTGATACAGGGATTTTTCACCTGTTTTGTTTTCTTTGGAAGGTTTTCTCCCAACCTGCCTGAAAAAGGCAGGTTTTTCAGCAAGTTTTTATGATGAAGAAGCTCTTCAAAATATCCAAACATGCATTTAGAATACAAACAGAACAAGCTGATTATTTCTTATTATTAAATATAAGAAACTAGAGAGAAAACTGCCAGGCTTTACACCTCCCCTAAACAGTATGCAAGATGCCAAAGAACCTGAGGGACCAAAATAATTAAATGAATTTGTCCTATGATTCAATACAAACAAATGACAAATAGTCTCAGCTGAAAGAAACAAACAAATGCACCGACAGGGAACCAAATCCTGAGGTCTTTGTTCAGACTTAATCTGGCAACTCCCACTGAGATCCACTGACTTTGCTGGGAGATGCGAGGAGTTTCAATTGAACAAGGCCAGGAGGATTTTCCCCGTGAATAGATTGCATGCAGGAGCATCTCAGAGACAGAGCTGGGTGTCAGGCTGGCTAATGCACTGAGTGCAAGCTGACAATGAAACCCTGGCACAGAAAAAGTGATGCTATTTAGGTCACAGCACTGAGTATGTAAAATAAGCACGATTATCCGAGTCCCACTGGATCTCAGCCAGAGTGCCTGTGTTTGGGAGCAGCAGGCTTGGGAGATGGACAGATCAGAGGGACCTCAGAGAAAAGCATCTCACATGATAAAAGCTTTGGAAAATAAAAACGGCACTCCGAGAAAACACCACGTGTTAAGGAAACTTTACAAAGACTCTGAATGGGAAAAAGTAAGGAAGTTGCTGCAACAAAGTTGTCAGGGTTCAACTTGATAAAAAATTATTTTCTAAACCATTTCCTGCATAAAAAGTCACTCGTGCCATGCAGGAAAATATATAACACTAATAATATTCATCTACTGCCCGAGATATCGCACTTCAGTTGTCAATTAAGACTACTTGGTGTTACTCTCTCCTGTCCCATCCAATCCACCAATTACCCAGATGGAGAAACACAGCATTTTTCTGGAAATAATGCTACAGAATACCAAGTGTAGTGGGCTGGAGCCTCCTAACCTCACTCCACTTTAAAATCACAGAATCATTTACATTGGAAAAGACCAGTCAAGACCATCAAGTTCAACCACTAACCCAACATTGCCAAGGCCACCACTAAACCATGTCCCCAAGAGCCACATCCACATGGCTTTAATCCCTTCAGGGATGGGGAGTCCACCCCTGCCCTGGGCAGTTGTGCCACGCTGGACAATTATTTCTGTGAAGAAATTTTTCCCTAAAATTCAACCTGAGCCTCCCCTGGCCCAGCCTGAGGCTGTTCCCTCTCCTCCTGTCCCTGTTCCCTGGCAGCAGAGCCCGACCCCCCCGCCTGCCCCCTCCTGTCAGGGACTTGTGCAGAGCCACAAGGTCCCCCCTGAGCCTCCTTTGCTCCAGCCTGAGCCCCTTTCCCAGCTCCCTCAGCCGCTCCTGGGGCTCCAGACCCTTCCCAGCTTCCCAGGTTTTTAAGATTTGCAAAACCTGAGAAGTTTAAAACTCCTTTGAGCTCATTTTTGAATCTCCAGAATGAACAGAGCTGTTATGGCAGGGCAGTATTTGCATGCTGAAAGAACAGAGCTTTACATTTACCCTGAACAATTTTTAATTTTTAATATTTAACCCCTTAAAGCAGCAACTCAGGGCCACCCTAAATCCCCCTCAGAGCTCTGCCAGCTCCGAGCTGCAGCCCTGCTAATTAAACACAGAAAAACAGGAGGGAGGGCCTCAAGACAGACTAATGAGATCAAGAGCAGCATCCCACTGGCGTGTCAATACTTTGCCTGGGCTTTCCCAAATACCTCTGTGCAGTAAAGCAGAGAGAGGCTCCTTCCCAGGAATAAAGTGCTGTGCAAAAAGGAACTTTCTAATGAGGTGGGAGGACGCAAACAGGACACCCCATCCAAACAAAAATCAGACTGCGTTAAGGCACACATTTTAAGAGTCAGGGCAAGCAACCAGTGAAGCAAGCTACCAAGAGGAATGACTAGAAAACTTCAAGACATGATTTCCTTCTCTTTTCCCCTCAAGGTAGAGTTGCAGACTCACATACAAATGTCCAGCCGGGCTCAACACAGCGATAACTTACAGATGAAGTCATATAAGAAGAGATAATAAATTTTCTACATCCTTCTGGCCTCAATACTCACTAACCTAAATTAAAAATGTATTTGATGCTGTGCTGCAGGTCTGGAAAAGATAGAGTCTTTGTTACACTGACTGCAAGCACAGGGAAGTGACACATTGCTTTTTAAGTGCCCTTTCAACTGAATACAGGAATACAACTTGGTGTGGGAGGCAAATTGAGAACACTGCAATATGCATGATAGGAATAAACAGCAGCTGTCTACACACACACAAAAGCCCACCACCAAATTACAGCACAGGATCCCAGGCTGCCCCCTCTCCCTGCTGTGATTTGCTTCCTGCGCGTGGCAGCGTGAAATGAGGAGGTACTGGAGGACACAGTGCTGGCAGAGCACAAGCAAAACACTTATTTCCCTAGGTATGGATGAGAAGCTGCATTATTTATACAGCAGACATGACACAGAAGGCATTGTCATAATAAGGGGCTATTTTAGGATATGTGCAACCCCATCAAAACTTCTCTATGGCCAGACCTCGCTGCTTTCCTGGAACTTGAGGGGCTGCAGTTGGCTACACCTTTTCTCAGCACTTCAGGAAGTATTCTCTGTTTGTTTTGTGTAGACTTCAATTGGCCCCCCCAGCGGGATTTTAATTAGCAGTGCTAAATCTCTCTGCTTGTCAGGCAGCTGCTCACTCACCCAGCCAAGCAGGCCAAAGGCAGAGGGGCTGAGCACCTCCAAGAACGCTCTGCTCTCCTGTGTTGAAGCAGGGCTGCTGCAGCCAAAATGTCCTGAGCCCCAAAGCCCAGCCCTCTCTTGGTTACATAAGGCTGGTAAATGCAGCTCTTCCCAGCTCCTGCCTTGCCTCAAGCAGATGGCTGTGCTATGAAAAGAGCAGAACAAACGGGTTTGTTTTCTTAGCAGAGTTTTCTTTAACCCACATTCATGAGCACAAAAGTCAGGAAAGGGCGTCCAACAGTCCCCAAGCCAGATCACTGCTCCCCCAGTAATCAGTCGTGGTGCTCCTCACTGCTATTTGTAGGTTCAACATTCAGAAGCAGAATACTCTGATTTGTCCTTTGGAGTAGTTTTGGGACAAGGTCCAAGGATTCTTGTGGTGACATTCTGTATTCACAAAGGTACAATTCAGAGGATCTGCATCTCGATTTATACCTACGGTGTGACAGGCTCAAAAACCCACAGCTCATGTCCCCAAGTGACTGAGGGACAGAATAAGATGTCCCAGTTTAAAACTTGAAAAATACACTCATAAAGGGAAATCTGTGTTTAAAACTTTCCCATAATCCTGTTCATAGAGTGTTCAAGATTGGAACTAACTCCATTTTAATCTAAAGCTGACCCAGGCCTCCTAGTTGTGACCAGTCCTGGAGAACATGTCTTGTGAAATGATTTTCTCCTTTTCAGTAAAGACCTTTGCCAAAACACAGGTGTTCCATGTTTCCTGGGGATACAAATCAGCAATTTCACAGCTCCTTTAACATTCCAAGTGCAAAACCAAAGGCTTGGATCCAAGGAAATACATACATCTCATTATTTTATTTTTACCACCAAATTAAAACTTTACAGGTTATTATCCATAAACATCTTCACTATAGTAAGCAGGAGTATAACTAAATCAAGTCTTCTGATAAATCTTGCAAGATCAAATGAAAAATCTCAATTGTTAAGATTCTGAGATGCAGCTTAGATTTGTGCTGTCTTTTGTAGCAGCACACATTTTAATTTTAAGAAATATCTTACCTACGTGCATTTATGTGTCATGGATATTTTGCTTACACATTCTTCAGTCTGCTGCAAATTAGCAAAATATTCCTATACAGAGGACCCATACAGATCCAAACCAGACAGAAACCTCAGTGAAAATGTGGGAAAAGTTTGACTTGCATTTTCTGCAGTCAAAAAATATTAACATCTAAGAATAAAAATGAGAATTATGAGCACTTATGCAAAAGTTTCCCTGTGATTTCAGTAATTCAGCACCAGAAAGGCAAAGGGCCAAGTAATCAACATTTCTGCTGCCTGCCACTATTCCCAGAAGGAACATCACACAATGTTACCAGTTGCTACTTGATTAAGTTATTTTAGAGATTACCTGCTGGTACAGTATCTGCCCATTATTCACAAGATATTTCAGGTAACACATGATGAATATTTCAGTAGCTTTTTTTTGTACGTCAGAAGTTTCTTGGGAAGTTCTCTTGACAAATTTTATATATTTGGTAGTGTACTGTGTCTATGCTAAGTGCACCTTAAGAAAAAGCTTAGAAATAAACTTACCTTAAAAAAAAACAAAAACAAAAACAAACAAACAAACAAAAAACCTAGTCAAAACAAACCAACAAACAAAAACAAAACAAAATGAAAAAAAACCAAAGCAAACCAACAAAAAAAAACCCCACGCCAAAGAAAACAAACCCAAACCAATCACAGAATTAATCCCAAAAAATCTTTTCAAGTGTTTTCAGTAACAAGGAGCAGTTGTTTGTTGTACTTGAGGACCCCTAATCTCTGTAGGTCAGATGGGATGTTTTAACAGTTTGAAATGAACTTCTCAAACGTGAGGAACTGAAAAACCATTGGCTGCAAGTAGGGGAAAATGCAGACAGGAGCAATCCAGCAGAAAAAGGCCTATCCCAAGCTAGAAAAACCTGTGTACTTTTGGTTTTTTCTGTTATCAGTGTTGTATTAACTCAATGGGTGTGTGTTGAAACAGCAGAAAACGAGATGGCCACCATGGTGAAAGGCAGCTACGTTTCTACATCACTGGTGCCAATTTTAAAGCCTAATTTTTAGGTTGCACTGAGTAGCAGCCTCACAAACCCAGGTTCTGCACGTGCTGGCTGCTCTCTGGAATCACTCAGGAGGTGAGGAACCCCTGCACAGGAAGAATCAGTCAGAGCCACGAGTTCACAGTATTATTACATTTTCAATTTCTGCCCAAGTGCAAGTGTGTGATCCCATACCCTCTGGATTTCAAAAACCCTCTTCATTAAATCAAACCCCAAGAAGGCAGATTAAATATAAATAACAAAGTATTTTAACAGAGCTCTGAAGGAGGCCAGAAGAGTCTTGAAATATGTTGTTTTCAGTGGTTCCACCTGTCACTCAAAGCCCTGAGGAGAAGAGCAAAGCTCACATGAGGATGGTGCTGCTGTTACAGAGACATCAGTACAGCAACTGCTCAGCTCTGCTTACAAAACCTGGCAGGAGGGAAGACAGAAGCACCTTTTAACTATGAAATGCCACAGAAAGATGGAAACCACTTCCACAAATCCTTGTCTCTGGTTAGCAGCAGCCCTGGTGACTCTCACATCACAATTCTTGGTGGATTCACTCTGTACTTGACGGATTTAGCGAATTTTGGTGCAGTAAGATCTTCTTATCCCCATAACAAAATTAGGACCTCGTTTTATTTCATTTATCTTTTTTTTTTCATTTTCATGCCAGCAGATAATTTTCTGTGCTGCCCAACAAATCAGAACTCGGGGCACTGTTCAGTCCCTGCAGCTAAGGCTGCTCTGCTTTAACGGGTGGGATCTGCTGCTCCAACCAGGAATAACCAGAACAAAGGAACAAACCTGCACAGTGTCTCTGAGCCACTTGGACCCCACTGGAGAAGGGCCAAGGAGCGTCTCTGCAGACTCCCTGGGATGCTCTGAAGCACATCTACCCTTTCAGACATATCCTCTTCATCAGTGAGCCACCACCCCTCATGGGAATCTCTTCTGAGCAGGAAGGGCCCTCCTCACACCCTCACTGGGTGATCCCACTTGGGCTCTCCGGTGAGCTCTGCAGCACCAGCTGCATTTTCTCACTGAAAGCCTGATGAGAATTGCATCTGAACTTGTAAGCCACAAAGATAAAGTAGATGGGAAAAATAAAGAAAGGGGAAAATTTGGCAGAACAGAGACTGCAAAAAACAGGAGGTGCTCAGCACATTCCAGTACATTCTATGTGTGCCATGTGCAACCTAAAAGCTCTGTGGGGCTCCAAATTATGCTCACTAGGGTTGATCCCTGAGCAATCCTATGACTGAGCAGATATTAAAGAAACATAAGCACAAAATAATTCTTGACAGAGTTTTTCTGAGAGAGATTTCAGGAGGTTGTGGGTTTGGGGGATAATGGTTGTGGGTTTAATTTTCGGCAATTCCATTGCCAGGAAGTCTTACACAACAGATAGTGTACAATGTGTTATATTCTATAACAAACATTTCCAAATATTTTTATTTTTAGGGCAGACACTATCACCTTTGATAAAGGAAGCAGCAAAAATAGATACTGGAATGCTGTACCTATCCAGTCAGAAGCTCTTTCAGGACCAGATTTGAAAGGAGTTGAGGAAAGTTAATCAGAGTCTCAGCAGATGCTAAGAAGGAGAATTCTGCATGGGTTGGAGAACACATAGGAACAGGAATCCAATACACCTCAGTGCTAATACCTCCTTCCTGGGAGCTTTGGACCAGCAAACCCACAGCAATGCAGCAGATAAAAAGTTGCAGGACAAGCAGATAAAGCTTAAAACTGTATGAAGGGATTCTGGTGGACAGGAAGAATCTACACACCTGACATCATGGTCTACCTGCTCAAGATGTTTCCTGTAGTGACTGCTGCAAACAGTGGGAAAATGTACAAATATACAAAACACCTGCTAACTCCTCCTTTTGCCTCACCTCTCATGGCTGGGTAGGGAGCTGCACACAAACCACAGCCCGGACACTGCACTGCTTCCTCCCTCACTGCTGTGCATTTCCTTGGATCTCAATCCAGCTGCTGCCCTTTCCCTTTCCCATCCCCACTCCCTGCACCTCTCAGCCCCCTCAGATTTGTCCCTGTCACCTCTGAGGTCCCCTGACCTGCGGGCTCAGTGCTGCACTCACCCCCTGCTTCTGCTGCAGCCTCCTGCCTGGGTGCTGATTCCCTGCAGGGACAAGTGCCGCCCTTAGAAACCAGGATCTCAAAAGGCAAAAGGAAAACCAAACCCACTCCATTCCTAGACAAGCTCCTGCTGGGTGGGGTCTGGCAGGAGACCTGCTGCTTGTACAACATGTTTCTGAGCAAATGCAACCTCAACCCAGGGTCACTCCCCACTCCCAGGACACAGTTCCCTGGTGAGGTGCAGGAGGAGCAGTGCTGGCACCACAGCACTGCTAACAGGGTGTTGGATATTAAGCATGAAAAGCTGAGAAATTTATGAGGTTTAAACCTGAGAAGGGTTGAGTGCTACTGGTTGGTTCTGGGTGCTTGGTAGGCATGACAACTTCTTTTGTGATTAATTCTAACAATAACTTAGTTTTAGGATCCTCTGACATAAAAGTCTTGGCTGCTACAATATTAAATAGGAAATAAATCCAGGGAAAAGTATTTGTTACTAAATCTTTTCTTTTTTTTTAAATCATCTTTATAATACTGCCAGATGAAGATCTCAATTTGGAAAGCACTGATGCATCTGGAAATTTTATCATTTTTGTCAGGACATAGCAAAAAAAATTTATGGTTCCTGGAACCATTTTTTTATAACCATGTACTATATTTTCAGACTGAAATTCTCCAGGTAGCACACATTAAGGCTGAAATTTTACAGCTGCTTCACAATGTGAGCAAAATTCCGAAGGGGAATTAGCTGCAGCCATCACAACTCGGGACCCTGCTCATCAAGGACAACTCTTGTGTGCTTGTGCCCAGTGCTCTCAGATATTGTGACTGAACAACTCAAAGCTGACCACGCAGCTTTGTACCTCCCCAGAGACTCACCAGCTATAGAGAAACTGCAGCTACAATGAATTCAAGGCAAATTCTATCACAAGCAGCAGTGAGAGGGAACTTCAGTCACAAAATAGACAAGAGATCCCTCTAGTTACAGCCTTACCTGTTCTCACCTTTCTACCAGAGATTTTTCCCAGGTGCATCATCTTTAGAACCCCCAGGCACAGCTGTGCCTTCCCTCCCTTGGCATGCCGGCATCTGGATATCAACTTTCAGATTTAAAAATGGGGCAAAACTCCCTACACTGAGCACCAGAGAGAAGCAAAGGTCATCCCCTGGAAGCCCTGTGCACAAAGAGCAAACAGACACAAGTCTGCATCACTGGAGGCACAACTAAAACACAGGGGTTTATGGTAGAGTCTGGAGCAACAATTTTGCTTGGAGCAAAATACCTGAGAGCTTTGACATTCTCGAGCTGAAGAGAGTGGACATTCCTAACTCTAGGTGCCCCTGGACCTCTGCTCTCTAAATCTAGCATCCAGCTTGACGAAATCCCGTGGGAATTGGGGAAGGGATGGTCCCTAGCTCCCACCCTGCAACAAGAAGTGAATGGCAGAGGTGATAACTGGGTGCAGATGTTTTAAAGCACGTCAGTGAGGTTTCCCAGAGGATGTTGCAGACCAAGGTGACAAGCCAGCACTTTGTCCAGTTGTTTAAGACTTTATGGAATCATAATGCCAGCACCTCCCTTCCCAGTGCCTTCCCAGTCTGCTGGACAACACTAAAAAAAAATCTAGAAACCCTACATACCTTAACAAAAGAGATGTTACAACGAACCCTCAGTCCTGCAACATTTTAGATAGTAATGATACACATCTATCTGAATTGCTATTTGCTGCTCCACAGAGATAATAGGCCAGGGAGAGAATTGGATAAAAAAGAGAAATACATGTATAATTAATAGCTCAAAGCAATTTCTTGTTAAGAGATGGTGAGGGCAGAGGAAGGTTTATTAGGAGAAATTACTGAGGCAGAAACACCATGATGATTGAGGAAATTTTTGGTTTGCATTCCCTATTTTAGAGATAACAAGAAATGAAATAGGTAAGGAAAGGTTTCTTACACACATTTTCTTATTCTCTCATCTATATCTCTTATGTAAAAACAAACAGTGCTATTCTAACTCAGCAGTTGCATTTCTTAATGCATCAAGAGATCAGCTGGTTTATTATGACAAAGCACTTAACCAGATTTTAAGGAAAATTAAGTTTCTTTGTTTTCACTGCAATAAGAGGAAACTGTAGTGGCATCAGCTGCCACTACACAACAATGCACAAGGATAATAAATTCCTTTTTTTTCTCAAAGATAAAATCCTTTTCTGAGATAGTAAGCAGTAAGAAGAACTGTTAAGCTGTTTAATTTAAAGGACTGGAAAGGAAAAGAAGGTCCTTTGATTAAAAAAATAGAAGCATAAAAACAAACAAAAAAGCAACACCTCAACAATCTAACCAACTAAATAAAAACAACCCAAACCCAAGAAGCCAAACAACAGTAAGGGGTTTGTGCTAAGTATCCTATGATAATCAAAGTGTTGTAAGCTGACCCAAAATCTGCAGGGGCAAGGCTCTCCACCTTGTTTTGAACAGTCTTAAGAGCTCTCAGATCTAAAGAATCTATTTTATTTCATTTTGTGAATATAATTCAGCTCTTTAAATGTCTTTAACAAGATGAGAATTCACCAAAACACCTTCATTTAGTCACAGATTAATTTTAATCTCTTCCAAACTCCACGAGCAAGTTTATAACCATCACTTACCACTTTCGATTTCATTCATTTTGTCACTAACATGCAGACAATAAATATTGAACTTCCAGAACATTCTCCTAATTAGAGCTGAAAAGAAAAAGCCAAAGTCCTCTTGCTGTAAAAGGAAAAGGGACACAATAGTTTGTCCATAAATAAATGGCCCCACCCAACTCAGGGGCCAACAGCTCTGGAACATTTTGGTTTTTACACTCAGTGTGTGTTTTACGGTGCTAAACTGTCTTACAGCTCTACACTGGTTTCTGGTCAAACACAGTGTCCTGGGTTGAGGTGTATTCTATTACCATCCCCATGAGCTGTTGAAATCAGGTGGGGCAGTGTTTCCTTGCCTCCTCCCCCCAGACTATCTTGCTGTTAATGGCCCATCATTGTCCTGCCCCATGACTCAGAGATAACTCCCTCCGGACTATCTTCTGTTAATGAGCCTAATCAACACTTGGCCTCATGACTCATTACCCCATTGTGAGATGCTCCACCCAGAGGGAGGAACCAAACATCCCATCGTGGATATAATCTGGGACTCTGAACACCAGAGACACCCTTTCCACTGGATTTCCAGAGGACAGGAGCTACAGAGCCACCGCTGGACTTTCTGAGGAAGAGCAGACCCCTTCTACCACAGGATCACTGCTTCAGAGGGCTGCAGCCACCATTCTACCAGACTGCAGCCACCACCCTGCCTAACAGGGACTCAGGCTGTATCTTGACTCTGTCAGTGTTTTCTTTTACTTTTCTTTTCCTTTCCTTTAATTTCCATTAAATTGTTATTCTGACTTGGTGCCTCCCACTGGTTTGTTTTCAAACTAGCACACACAGGTGTCTGGGTTAGAACAACTTCAGAGATGTAAAGAAAAACCTTCTCCAAGGGGATCCCAGGGATGTCCAACACCACCAACCAGGATCATCCATGCTGGGCAGAAGGCAGATGGCTCAGACCTCTTGAGCTGGCTGGAACGGGTTTTGACCCTTGAACTGGGAATTGAGGTAACCCCTCCACAGACAATCCCAGCAGGGCCTGGGACAATCTCCAGCACCCCTGGATTCCAGGACAGGTCCCACCACTGGCCACCCCGACCCAGAACTGCAGCTCCTTGCAGCTGAGAAACTGAGAGTTGAATATGCATGTGATCATTATTTTTTGGCAAGTCCCTACGTCACATCTGGCCAACAGAACCCTGAGTGATGGTGCTCCAGCAGGAAGGTGCTCCTTTCCTGATGAAGCAAATGGCAAATTGGTAAAATCCTGTGACACCAGAGCAGTCAGAGCCAGCACCGCTCGCCTGCCAAGCACAAACCCCAGCTCCTGAACCTCAGACCTGCTGCTGGAGGCACAGAGACATTTCAGGGAGTAGGAGGAGGATGACTGATGTAAGCACATCCCTCTGTGGCCTCAGGAGTTCACTGGCTCGTAGTTTATTGCTGGGTGCTTGGGCTGGTTGAAAGAACAACTTTGTTAAGAAAACCTCTTTGAAAACAGGTTAGATCCACTGCCCCCCTGCAGTGTTTGGAGCAGAGCTGGACTCTGTTTGCAGGCAGGTAACAGTGATTTCAGATGGTCACAGAACCTGACACCAAGGGGTGGTCCAAGCACGAGAACAGGACAAGCCCTGCAGAGGCACAGACAGTCTGGAGGTCAGGAACAACTCATAACACAGCACAAGGGTGGCTGTGGATCCCTTGAGAAGATACACATTTCTGTCAGTAAATAAAATGTACAGAAATGCTTCTCTATCCAAGCATTCAATGTGTAAAATCCTAGTTATTCACTGAGCAGTAGATTTTGACCTTATATGCAGAATAAGTTGTGTTCATCCATTTTTAATGCAGAACAGTCCTTGCACTCTTTCTGTGTCCCACAGAGTGCTGGGGGCACTCTGCTCTAGTCCTGGTAAAGGTCAATTAGTTAAAATTAGTCACAGTCACAGATCACAGTCACAGACCTTCCTGAGTTGGAAGGGACCCACAAGGATCATCAAGTCCAGTGCTGAAGCAAATGGCCCACACAGGGCTTGAGCCCACAACCCACAACCTTGGTGTTATCAGTACCGTGCTCTAATTTAACTTTTTCTGGTTTTTCTTTTATGTCTGTCTTGTGAGGTTTTTTCTGCTGTTTGGGTTGTTTCTGTGGTATTGGGTTTGTGGTTTTTTTTAAGGAATGGGTAAAATTTATTCTTGCTATGACTTCCTATGCAAGGAGGTAGTGAACCTTTGCATGCAAGTAGATAAGGACAGATGGATTACATGGTCTGGATTCCAGTCTCACACATCACATTGAGAGGTTAATCAGCAGGGATCCTTTACCACAAAGCAGAGGCTTCACAGACCCAACAAAACTTCTCTTGCCTTCACTGACTTCTGCCAGTTGCTCTTTCTCAGACACCAGACACAGCACAGAAACAGGGCAGAAGAAAACCTCAAAGATCATTTCTACAGCTTAGCTGAGAGCCACCCATATGTACTCTTTACATTCCTGGCAGGATCCTTTTTCTCAGAGAGCAAGCACTTCCACTTTCTCTTCCAGTGTCTCCAGACGTCACCTTCCTCCCTGTGGCTCTCAGCTCTCCATCACCCTCACAACTGCAGCTTAACTACAGCAGCAAATTAACGAGTCAGCTGTGTCTCCACCACTGCTCAGAGCACAGCATGAGACAGAAGAGACTTTTCCAGTGCTGAACAAAGATTCCCCTCACAAAGAGCTGTAAAGGCACCACTGCTGCTCTAAAGACAGTCAAAGTTCCTAAACAACAGTTACCTCCCTCATTAACCAAATGTTTAACTAAGAAGAGCAGCACCTGAGCACACTGTGCATGTAACATCCTTCAAGTTCTAAGGATGAAACAGGGCATATGTTAATGGGTCTTCATTTCAGCCAAAGATTTATTTTGTGTGGGAGCACACCAACACCTCTGCTGGGAAGTTATTCTGAATTATGGTTTGATCCCAGGTCTGCACGTATCAGATGTGGCGTCAGAAGAGAACAAAAAAATGCTACTTCCTTCTGTCCTGTCCCAGTGTTCTTCAGTGTGAGGTGCATTATATTCCCTGTATTGCACCTGCAGTACTGCCCATCACCAGGGCAGACCAGGGTTTCAAACCTTGCAGAGAGCTTTTAATGAGACCTCCTTGTGTTTCCAGCCTGCCCTGTAGAGAGACATTAGCCAAAATTCTGCCTCTTTTCATAAAGAGCCAGTCTTTCATTACACCTTGTAGTATTTTTAACATTTCCCAAGTCCTGAATGCATAGAAGTATGTGTGAAAGTCTCTGGAGGAAAGCAAAACCAACAGTTCAGACACTTGAAAGCACTCACCAATTTGGAAACTGAATCCTCCTAAAAAAAACTCATCACGGAAATACCCATTTCCTTAGCTGAAAGTTGCTTCTCACATCATCTCACCCATCCCTAACTCTCACAAAACTCTGGCATTCGTGGCACAGCACTTTAAATAATCATGTACATCCATGTGTGTGCTGTCCTCAGCTCTGGAGCATCCCTTCTTTGCTGAAGCTGTGCAGTGCATCAGCTGAGCAAGAAAATGCCTCTGGACTCTGCTCACAGCCTGGATGTGCTGGTGCATTTCCAGGCACAAGGTAGTTCTAAAGCCAAATCTGGATTCCTTAAACACAAACCAACACCATGCTTTTGAACTGTCCACTGATTCAAATGCAGTTGCTGAAAATTTAATGTTGTAGATAAGCTATATCACAAAGTGCCTGGAGACCACTGATCCTGAATTATTTGAAGCAGACAGAGTGAATAATAGAAGAGGTTTCATATGGTTACACCGGTTCAGCAGAGATCAAATGCCTGTAAATGCAGCCCAATTTGCTCAAAGGCTGTTTCCCACCTGCCTGCTGGTGGAGACTGACCAACAGAGAGAACTCCTCCCTGCAGAAATCACTCCTGCAGATACTCAGTTTTAGCTTAAATCTCTTCAGTTCTGACTGGGAAAAAAGAAACATTAGCACTACTGAGTACTCCAGATGGAACAGTAGTTTAAAGGAAAAAAAACAACAAAACAAAATCTCCCACAAGCCTCACATATCCCACTCCAGCGTGGGGGCCTGAACTTACAAGTGACAGCCAGTTTTGGAGCCTCTCCATCCCCCAGGAGCAGCTGGAGGTTCCAAGGCAGCCTCTCCTGCAGCTCTGCACCAGGGCTGGCACCTGGCAGAGCTGGCACAGGCACAGCCAAACCCCCTCTTGCTGTGGGCAAACCTTCAACCTCAACAGCCTTAACAGCAAAGGTACAGAGAACTTCAGAGGCCTGACAAATGTCTGTAGGATTTATGGCACTGGTCCTTCCCATCCATTTACATCCCAGACATCTGTTTAGTTGGAGACTCATGGCTTGATGAATTCGTTTATTATTTCAGATGCATTCAAAAACAGGATAATTGACATTTTACATTGTAACTATTCACCAGTTTGACATTACCACGCATTTTAATTAATGTGAATACCTAAAGCTTGGGATTGAAGAGAGAGATAAGTCCTATTAAAGTCTGTAACTGTCATCTTTCAGTTCAGATGCAGACACAGAACAAAACTAGACGTGTCTATCAACGCTGATGCTTCAACACCGCTGGGTAAAGGGGATGGGGCTGATGCAGAGTTTTTAAAGAGGCTTTCACTAAATTCAAAAGCAGTATTCAGTCCTCTTTAAAGAAATCTTAGGCCAAGCACAGTACCTGTGCACGTTAACTGAGCTCTGTTAAACCCATCAAGTCAGCCAGCAAGTCCACCCGGTTCCATCAATCAGTGCTGAAGTCACACAGGGGGCAGCTTGGCCACACACAGCCCTTGTGCACACAACCCCCAGGCAGGGGATCTCCTCTCCAGGGCACTGGGGTGAGCTTGAGCTGCCAGGCTGAAATCAAAAATAAAACCAGACCAAAGCCCACCACACCCGCAGCACTCCGCCCTGCACCTCCCGAGGCAGCGCAGGACTTCAGCAAAGGAACACCGAATATCCTCCAACTAAGGATGCATTTGGATTTCTCCAAAGGAACACTGACTACATGCTTTAGGCACAGGATGTTTACATCTTGTGTTTAAGTTCCCCTGAGTCAGTCTTCCTTTGGTGAAATCTAAATATATCCTTTAGGAAACCCTTCAGCTTTCGCTCACTGACAGTGCAGCTCCACTCTGGATAGTTTTTCTCCCTCAATAACTGTTCCAAGCACAAATCCACCTCCTACTTACTACGTTTGGCTCCAATTCATGCTCTGCAACAAACAGTCTTTAAAGATAACTTGACAACTATGCCAGTTAAACACCATAGGAGAAAGATGCACATGCCCTCATCTACAGTTCATTATTTAAAGGGGGGAAATAGAATTCTGAAAATATAAATTTTAAATACCAAAATGAAATAAAGGAATTTTTTGTTTTTAAGAGTATGTTGTGCCATCATTAGGTTTCTCATGGAAATGTACTGGAGGTAAATTATGAATTTATGGAAAGAGAAACATCCAGTGGTGGCTGTACTAAATTTTCCATGGAAACACTATTATATCTAATAAATTCAGATATAAATTAGATGGTTAACATGCTATTAAAACATATAAATGAGTAAATATAATTAAACAAACACCAAATTTGCACTGAGAGTGACAGAGGAAAGGAGATCAGGGTGGTTCCTTTTAGATTAGGACTGTAAATTTGCAGTGAGACTGGAGAACAATTCTGGCCAGTCTGTAGTGTGGTGAGTGGGCTCTGCCTTGCCCAGAGTGCCAGCTTTCCCTTCAGCTTGCTCCCACACCCACCTCACAGCTCCACATCCACACAGGGCTCCCCTGTACCAGTGCACTCTTACACCACAAATTTAGGGAACTCACCACTTAATTAAGCCATTGTGATGCTGGAAAGATAATTATTTTAAAAAAATCATTTTCAAACACACCAAAATTTGTCTCCTGAGAAGCACAGGAGTGCAGGCCAGGAGGGGTTTATAAAGCAGGAGCAGCATCCCAATCCCCCAACCCAATCCCATCCTCCAGCCCCGTGGCCATCCCACAGCAGCCCTGTCCATCTTCACTCACTCCCGTGGCTTCTCCCTGCAAATCTGATCCAGCATGACCGGAGCAGGAGCTGCTGAGCCGGGCTGGGCTTGTGGCAGCAGCAGAGTCCCACACTGTGCATCGTGTTCTCCTCTAATCACTGTTTCCCCACGGTAATAAATGAGGTGTGCTTGCACCATTAAGAAATGCTAATGAGGGTAAACACCTTCCTGCCCTAGAGGAAGCACATGGAAGGGTCCCAGGAATATTCTCCTACCTTTCCTCTTACAATAAAGATTTATTATCCAGTGACATAATCGCAGTGTTGTAGCTTCAATAGCCCTGACCTTTTGGTGTTCTTTACTTTCTACTCTAAATTCCAGGTTTGCTGTCCCTGAGCCCAGGGATTTTTTTGCTTCCAGAGCATTTTCAGACTTGTTATTATCCATTCTGCTCCCAACTTTGCTCAATAAGAGTGCAAATCACTTGTGGGCAGAAAGGTTGGCGGAGAGCAAGATAAAACATGCTCTCCAAGGATAGCTGATTATGGCTGGAAGATACTGTTAATGAGTATCTGACTCTCTGGGCATTGACTGGGCTTTAAACATGTTTGCTTGCACCTCTTTCTTCAAATGGCTAAATCATCACAGTGCCAGCAAACTGCAGGGATGGGGCTGCAGAGCACCCTTGCAAGGGACATCTGGGGATGGAATAGCAGCTGTCAAATCCCGTGGGTTTGTATTTCCCACCTGAAGGGAAGTCTGAGAACAGCCCCACCACATCCCAACACAAAAACCATTGCAACCTTAGCACGAAAATAACTTAAAAAGTGACAACAGAAAGCAAATGCTGCTGGTGGAAAACAGGTGAGGTTTTCCTCCAGTCAAACAAACAATGACAAATAACCCACATTTACAAGAATTTCTTAAATAGTTTGTCAGGTTACAGCTCTCTGCATTTGGAGTAGTGCAAATGGAGTTGCTCCACTAAATTCTTCCAGTCAGCCGGTTCAAATCTAAAACATCTCTTGCAGTCCAGATGGAAACCTTACCACCAAGTGACAGCAAAATCTTGGAGTAAAGAGGTTGTCATTGCTGCTTACATCAAGGCCAGGCATAAGGTTAGCAGTCTGCTCACTTCCCAATTAATTTTTTTATAGCCACGGGCTGTCAGGTGCTCTTTGCTTCTTCCTGAGGGAAGACACTCCTGTCACAGCAGCAGCTGTGTTCCCCCGAAGCCACATGTCAGGGGCACAGACACAGCACAGCTGCCAGGGCTGGAAATCCTCTGCTTTCACCAAAGGCTGAAGGAACAGCTCCTTCCCCAAACCAAGACTCATTTCCCCTTTTCCCCAGCTGTTTCAAACACACTCATGGGGGTGTCTGGACTCTCCAGGTGAGCACGGCACCAGCTGGGTTAAAGAGGAAACAGAGTGGAACTGTCTTAGCAAATGCCTCACACTCAGGCCAAAATCAATTAATTTTTTTCTTTTACCATTTAAGAAGAATCTATTCCACTGTTTTGAGCTATATATTTTATTTACTTAAATGCTGCACCAGAAGCTTACAATTACCATAGACCAAATGAAGCCTCAAATTAGCAACCTCTTGTTAATATTTACCACAACTGTGATGTTCTCTCTTCTGGAAACCTGTAGGTAAAACTCTGTTCATTATGAGTGAAGGAAGTTAAGAATCAATTGTTCCCTGGGAGGGTGGGCAGGCCCTGGCACAGGGTGCCCAGAGCAGCTGTGGCTGCCCCTGGATCCCTGGCAGTGTCCAAGGCCAGGTTGGACATTGGGGCTTGGAGCAGCCTGGGACAGTGGAAGGTGTCCCTGCCCATGGCAGGAGTGGGACAAGGTCAGCACCCAGATCACTCTGCAACTCTTTGATTCTGTGAAATTCAATCCCAAATCACAGTGGAAATTGAACACTGAATTTTCATTTAATGATCTACTGACCTTAGCTGGTACTCGTTTTCTGTGCATACCTTGAACAATAAGTACAGCAGACCACTACCCTCCAGCTAAATTTGGCTTCAAACATGCTCTGTGGTCCTGCATGTGTTGAAACAGACCCTGAGAGAGCCCTGCTATGCACAGCCTCGGGAGCTTTCAGCACCACAAAGACAGATATTTATTTCCCCTCACACTATTTTTTGCTGCTTTGTTTGCATCACTGTCTAATGCAATAAAGAGTTGGCTAAAGTGGCCATCCTAACACTATAGATAACTTGTGGAAATGCAACATATTGCCTACTTTTTAAATTGGAATGCTTTTTAAAATTAATTGGGTTCTAATAGTGACACTGTGCACTGAGTAATTGAGTGAAAATTGCTATTATCCAGAGCCTGCCATCAGCACGTAATTAGTGCACTCCCAGCTCCCACTCCAGGCAGGAGTCGCCCATCTCTGCAGGCGCCAGGTCAGGCTGGCAAAGTGGCCTCTGGAAAGCAGGGAGGCTCCTCTGTGCCAGCTGCCATTCCTGCACTGAAACAGGCATTTTCCTGGGGAAACCAGGAGAAAGGCTGGGATGGAGGCAGCCACGCCTGGAACATTGGCTGGCTCCCACTCCCAGGATTGCTGCCTGTACCTTCTCTCTTCCAGCTCCTCAGCCCGACCAGGCTTTGCCTTGTGCTGGTTTCCTTTAGCTCTGGCCCCTCACACCTGCCCCGTGCTATTTTAAGTGTTATTTCTGATTTTGAAATCTCATTGATCCCAAAGAAGTTGGAAGTCTCAAATGGGGATGAAACCACATCATTTAATCTCAGCACTTCTGTTTTGACCAAACATGTTAATTCTAATAGCCTGCAAGGAATTTTCTTTGCATCCAGCTCAAAATTATGCACCTCTGTCTCAGTTCAGGGTAGCACTTGGATATTTCAGCAAAGCTGACATTTGTTGGTACTGATCTGGAAATTATTTTTGAGGTGCCGAACTCCTTGGTCTGCATAAGAGTGTGTGAAGCATTAAATGAACTTTCTCTCATCCCACCAGAATCTAACAGCATTCTTCAGTCACCTCCCACAGGCTTCACTTTGAAACAACCAATGTTTTCCACAGAAGTAGAACAGGATGCTGGAAGACTCCTGTCAGCACATCCCAGGTTCTGCTGGACGTATTGGAGCACCACCAAGATCAAGTTATTTGATTAGTATGCTATTATTATTCAATTTATTTGTGCATTTTTAAAGAGCAGTTTGGATGTTACTGCACTTTCTTTCCTGCCTGTACCAGACCAAAATTTTGCCCATGTCTCAAATAAAATAATAATAATAAAAAAGTAAAAGGCCACAAACAGATTTCATCATCTCCAAGCCCAGGAAAACAAAGTAGAGTGATTTTCAGGGGAAGAAAAGCTAATGCATTTTAGAGCACCCAGCACTTCTCTTAATGCCAAAAATACAATACCTCAGATCACTGACCCATTTACCAAGAGTGGTATCAAATTAAATATAAGCACAAAAATGCCCTCACTCCCAAAGCACATTTTTTTCCAGGTTGACACAGCAGATTAAGAACAAATCCACTCACCCCATTGTTCTATCAGTACAGCAATTATTACACACAGCATGAATTTAATCACTCTCCTGATACACTCGGGCTGTGCCCACCACTTGCTGGGCTGAATTCTACCCCAGCTACACACCAAGAACAGGTCCTGGCCCTCCCCTGCACAGCCTGCTCAGTCGGGCAGCCAAGAGGCAACCAAGGTTCACAGAAAAGTTGTAATCATTTTATAAAGCCCAGTAAAAGGACATTTCAGTCTGGACAAACACACCCCTGCAGTTTGTGTGGCAATTTATTTTACTCTACCAGCAGACAAAGATACAGAAGTGAACCCTAAGAATAAGAGTGTCATTTAGTTCTTTCATTTATCGAAAAAAAGTCTCTTCAGTAAACATCCACCTGTAAGAGCAACTAAAACACCAGATAACTAATGAAAATATGCACCTTAAACAGCTAAGTAGTCAGGTGTTCTGATCTCATTTTCAGAGCAGATTTGTTTGCAATCCTTCAGCACCAGAAGAGATTTAGGAAATTCATATTAGTTTTAAGGAGAAAAGATCACTGGCCCTTAAAACATGGCTTCTGTGTTGAACCATATGCAGATATGTCTATTTTCATTTCCAGCACCCTGAGGTCCCCAAACAATCAGAAAAGTTTGTGTTTCTAAATGTAGAGTTTCCTGTATAGTCAGAAATAGTAAAAAAAAAGAAAACCCTCAGAGAAATGAATTATTGACTTCCAGCATGATAAATACTTCATTACACAAAAATAAATTATGAGACTGACAAAGAGGATTTGTACCTAAAGTATTTACCTACTCTAAATCATTCCTGTTTATCATCACAAATAAAAGGGGGGGAAGTTCTATAGGAAACAATTAGAGAAACTCAGAAACCCCCAGAACTGGGGGTATGGCCCAGAGCTGTCTCCCAGGGAAAAGACCAGAAGCACCAAAACACTGTAAAGTTTTAAATACAAACACTGGAGCTTTTCCTGGTGTAAATTATTGACTCTGAAGAGCTTCAACAGCTGCAGAGCAGACTCAGTGTAATGAAATTCTGCCAAGTGAGACCCACTGAAATGCTAACCAATAAATATAGATTTATCAAATCACAGCTGAAGAATTACTATTTTTGACACAGGGATATCAGTGGTGATTACACTTATGCATGATCTTGAAACAGACACCTCTGGAAGGAGCACATGCCAATACTGCTTTTGTTTTGCAGTCTTGCTGGCTGTTATCTCCCCCCTGTGCCTGTCTCCTGTTTTGGGGTTTGCAAAAGGTCATTTCTGCCCCAGCACAGATCTTGCAAGTCCCTGGTAAAACACAGCTCTGCTTGGCTGGGGTCTAACACCATCTCATCTTATTTACTTGGAAGCTGCTGCAGTACTCTCTGTTTCTCCTGGAAATAGAACCCTTTTCGTTCTTCCCTTTGATCCTACAGGTAGGATTTGAGCAGTCAAACAGTGGGATACTAAAAGCCTCCTCAGACCTCGAGAGAGACCCTGCCTGTACAGCAGGGCTGCAAACCCCAGCTCCTGCTGCAAGAGTTCTGCAGGAGCTTGCTCTGCTTTCCAACGTGGTGTTAATTAAAACACCATATTAAGGCTGCTCTAGAGAGTCAGTTAATTGATTATAGATATCCTTTCAGAATGAGCTTTAGAGGTTATATTGCGTTTCATAATAATGACTGGAAAATTCTAAGGTGCCTATCTGGTAAAAATATGCATACATATGTATCCATGAATATGAAAACCATCCTAAAGGCATTACCATAGCTACTGTTTATGAAATAGGAGCCACTTTAAATGGTAAAATAATGAAAATCCAAGTGCAAATCAAGTCTTGCTCCTCTTTACGCAGTTCTGAAAGGTACATCGTCAGTGTATCAATCATCACCTATAAACACTTTAAAGTACAGATCCATAATCAGTAATGACTTGTGGAAATTCTGAAGTAGCCCTCCTGAGTGCATCCTTCTGTAACTATGCCTTGGGGCCATGATAATCAGCGTGAGCAGTGGAGAACAGATTTAAGAGCTTTCATCTTGAAGCTGATTTATATTCTCCTACTTATGTACAGTTCCTCCCCAGGTCTGCATCGCCCTGTGCTAGAGTGCCACGGGAAAGCATTGCTCCAGAATTCCCACCAGAGAACCCCTCCATCTCCAAGAAAGCCTTCCAAAAATGTATCAAAGAGCAGAGGACACTCTGAGGACGCTCTTGACTTATTTTATCCTCCTTGTTTCCCTGAGAGGTTGCCCTGAGACCACACTCACATAATTCTTTCGCTACACGAGGAGAAAAAAAAACCCTTACTGCACAATAATTTATAATAAATCACTCATGAACCCATCAACTTAATCTTCATTACAATCTATTGCTACAAAGATTTCTATAGTCTGACAGAAAACTTACTGAGTATAAAGGTTTGCCTGAGGGGCTGAATGCAATCAGAAAGGGACAGAATAAAAACACAACTGGCTTGTTAGTATTGCTATATAAAAACATATAAGGAACTCTTAATAATGGGGAACTCATGGGAAAAGATGGATTTCTCTTACTTCTCCCAGGACAGCAAGACCTTGCCACATTCATTACATTTTTCACAAGGATATTCCTACTGATTTGGGGGAGACATCTGGCTTGGGCTGTGGAAAGTGTGTGTTCCTCAGCACCTGCTGTTTGCAAAGTCCAGGAGAGTTTAGTACAGCGAATCAGGGACACTGGGGAATGATCAAACAATCTGAAACTGCAAAACCACCTTTTCCTTATTCCTTCAGTACAAATACCCCAAAAAACCCCAAACCCACAATAACAGAGCAATAGACAGACAGGAGGATAATAAAAAATGCTGGTGCTTTTGTGAAGCCTCTCTCTTCCCTTCTGCAAGTTACCATCCCTGCCCAAGCCAGGTCCAAACAGTGAAGGACAGAAAAGCTGCACCTGACTGACAGATCACACTCTGTAAAAGCAGTTCAGTACTTCTCTTTCCAATACCTGAGCACTTCGATTTATGGGATTTCAACCCTATTCTCATGTCCTGTCCTTTTAACCTGACAGATAGAGTAAAACACTTGTTTTGTGGCCCATACTCTATTTGCAGCATGAAGTGACTGCTTGTGTTGACTGCCCTGGAGTGATCACTGCCCAAGGAACCACAGGCAGGGACTGAGTCACAGTCAGCCCCAGTTTGTACAAATGCCTGGGAAATGCCACTTGCTGTTGCAGACTAATGGGGCCGTGGGTTTCTCCACTTCAACAAAATGCAAAATGAGTTCACTGCTGATGAGGACCGAGGGCAGGGGCTCAGTGGTGTGGCTATAACCATGCACAGCCCTGTTTCGTCCATCCCTCGTGCTGTGCTGCCTTCCCAACACCTCTGGAAAACCCTTTGCCCCTCATAAGCCCTCTTGCTCACTGCACTCGTCACCGAGCTAATTGCATTCATTAACCCTGCAAAACACTGGCCTGGGAAACGGTGCTGCTGCTGGGGAGGGAGTGTTTGGTGTGAGCTGGTTCACTGAGGGAGAAAACCACAGCAAAGGGTGGGGAAAAGGCACTGCTGGAGCTTCTCTCGGCCAGGCTGAACCCAAATACAGACATTCGGCCTTGCAAGGGAATTACACACAGTTTGCAACTACTTTTAATTCTCCACAAAGTAGGAGACTGCTCTTTTTGCAGCACAAAGTGGGATGCAGAATGAAGGAGGCTGAAAACAAACAAAGGAAAGAGGAGAATGGGAAATAGTGTTTATCAGTAAGAAACAGGGAAAGCAAGAAAACAAAACCCAACTGCTTCGAGAATGAGGCTGCCTGAAGCAGGCTACCTTTATTCTGACTCCTTTTTGTTACCTAAAGATCAGAGTTTGTATTGGTTTATCTATGCTGCTGACTCAGAGGGCCAGAAACTCCACATCAGCTGCAGCTTTGGGGGATAAATTGCCAGCTAAAATACATTTTGCAACATGCTGGAGAGTGAGAAGTGATGAGGATTTCCCTCCTGCTCATTGCCAGACAGGCCCAGGCTCTCCCCTGGTGTTCTCAGCCATGGAATGACAGCAGGGCAGGTGTCAGCTCTGGGCCGTCCCACAGCTCTGATGACAGAGTCGATTCTCCCCATGGCCTTACAGCTGATCAGTTATTTGCAAGTGAGCACCCTGTCCTTTACAGTCCTGTACCACAGAGAGAATTTCATCAACTGAAGCATTTTTATCATGCACAAACTAGGCCAATACATTAACACTCACACAGACACTTAAGTTGGCACAAGTGTATCCAAACAGATTTTTCCTTAGGCTTAGCTCTCAAATTCTGATTGCCCCACCCATTAAATTGCATTGATTCTTTCTCCCACTCAATCTACCACTTCCTGAATATTTCTGAGCTGGTTTACAAGGAATTAAAAAACACCACTCTCGGTTTTCACACACCTGAACTTTCTACAACTTCCTTCTTAAAAGTGTTCAACTTCTTGTTCCTCACGTTTTTATTTTCTCAAGTCCCATGCTGTGTGCCGAGCCTCACCTGTGGCTGCCCCGCTCTGGGGCCGGGCAGGCATCGTGTCCTTCACTGGCATCCATCTCTGTCCAGAGTTTTGTTTAGCTCCCCCCTTCCCCCAAACTCATTATCTTGCCATGGATTGAGCATTTCTTGGAATACATCATCTCGTTGCTATCTGTCAGCCCAGGCTGCCTTCTGCTGAAGACATATGGAGAGGCATTCTTTCTCCTTGAGGGGTGACCAAGCAGACAAGGCTTTCGGAGCAAACTCCCCTCCATAAAAACGAGAATTGCAGCACAAGCTCGGGAGCCTGGCTGCAGGAAATTGCAAAAGCCCCAACAAAAGCATTTCTCCTGCTGATCCAAACAATGTTTGCTGGGGCTGGTGATTAATATTGCTCCTTAAAACAACGTTTTCATCGTCGGTCCCTGCTAATGAAGCTGGCCTGCTGGAGTGGAGGCAGGACAGCCTCCCAGGGCAGCTGAGTTCCAGTCTGTGGTTGGAACGTGGCTCCTCTGGGTATGTGACCAAAGGGACCCAAAGTTCAAGAATTCTGCTGCTCTGCCAACAAACTCATCGAGCCAACTGCTAATCTGCTCCTCAAGATACCATGGTCACATAAGATAACATTCAGAATTCCATTAACCTAGGAGACTTCAGCCACTTTTCCCTTCCACCTCACAAATAGAAGTAAATGAGATCAAGTTTTTCCTCACATATTATTCTCACCACATTTGTCGTGCTTCAGGTCTGTTTCTTGTCTGATTCATTAAAGTGCCTTGATGCACAACGGATTAAGTACTTAAATAAATAGTTCACTTTTCCTCTAAATTGCAAAAGTGATTTCAATTTTTTAAGCTGTTCACAGAAAACATTTTATAAAGATAAACATCCCATTCATTGTGCAAATACAGAATATTTTTTCATGGGCCAACTTTCCTAAAAAACGTCTATAAGGAAAAAAAAGTTGTAAAAGACAAAAAAAAAAAATTTGAATTCTTGCTTTGAAAGACATAGCAACAGTTCCAGATCCAATGGACACAGGGCTGAGCTTCTCAGAGCCAGACTGGCTGCTCAGCCACGTGTTTTTAATTACCCCACTGCAGGAAAGGGGTTCTGCTGGAGGGAACAATCCCCACCTGTGTGGACTGAGAACAGCCTTGGGAGAAGAAAGGAGCAGCTCTTACACTGAGTTCGCTGCAGGCCCAGGTACCAGAATGGATCAGTCCCATTCCAGCAGGAATCACAGCCCTAGCCTGGCAGAGCCTGCCTTAGAAACAATTCAGGAATATTTGCTTAGACACTGCTTATTTCAGTATGAGAGACGCTGGTCAAACATTTCCCTTATGTTATTTTCATGCCCCAGGGCAGTCTCAGATGGGGATTGATGTCATTTTCTTGAAATATTTGCTGTAAAATAAAAGCTGCTTGTTTTTCAGCCAAGGAAATCCAGCCTGGGAAATACAGAGAGGCTGAACTTGGCATTTTCTCCCGTGGGCAGCACATCCTGGCCCTGACTGCGCTTCACAGCTGGGTTTGCCCTGCAGGCCTGCCACAGCTCCAGAGTCACATCCATAATTTCTGAAGTGCTTGGAGCCTAAGGTAGAAGCCAATCACTCTGGGCTCCCTGCAGAGCTGAAAAAGAGAAACCATCATCTCAAGCAGGTACTTCAAGCCCTGGGAACTACTGACCAGGCTCATTTTTGCCACCATCTTCACAGAGCAATTGGACTCCTGATTTGGGAGACTTATAAAGGTGCTTAAGACAAAATTAAATCCCCTAAGCCAGCCCAAATCAAGCACTAGAGAAGTCAACATTAGGCCACTGTGTCCACAGAGGGACCTCTTTGACAGTGTTGAAATAAAAATCTCTGCATAAATCTATGAGAACAGTCAGTAGGATAAAGATCCATTTCCCCTTTATAATCCCGACTGAAGTTAATTAAATCCCTTGTTCAAACTTAGCCTCCCTTACTCTTGCATGTCCCAGCTAATCACATTATCCCTGATAAAAGCACCTGGCCCCTGGCCCCTCCTGGGCTCAGGGCAGCACCAGGTCCCACATCCTTGCCCTGGGCACAAGACATCCTCATGCATCCCAGCACAGGGTCTGCATCAGGTGGGTGCTTTCAGATGACAGGTTCCAGACACAGCCAAGCACTTTGTAGTTCAAAAATATAACACCAAAATGCACCCTGTGATGAGTTATAGGTGCAGTTCAAGCCTCACAATTCTGTCTGCATCTGCTCAGCGGTGTTTGCCAACAGAATCCTGTCAATCCTTCCTCGCTGACTCCAGCAGGCACTGCCACTGTCAAAGTACCACTGTGGTTTGGGTTCTCCTCAGTAGCCAAACTTAGAATGAGACCAATTTTTCACCACTTTCTCAAGAGATGAGGTTTTTAAAAAAGTGACAAATTCTCACCCGTTAGAAAAGGCTGAAATTTTTAAATGCTGTATCAGTAGCTTACACCTGCACGTTTCATTTCAGAAAGACCACTAAAATACAAAAAAAAAAATTTTCTAAGTGTTAATACTGAGAGACAGAACCCCTGGAATGAAGGGATGGAGGAAACTTTTTTCCCTGATAGCCTGAGTAATGAGCTGTCCATATTGCAGGGAGAAAATGAAACTCCAGGATGGGAAATGCAAAGTAGACTTGTAAGTGCATTAAAGGAATTCAGAGTCCATTTCAGGTGAAGGAACACAAATAACCATTGGGAAGGGAAAAAAAAGCTCTTGGGTTGAGCATGTGAAACCAAGCAGTGATTCCTCACAGTACATCTTGGGAATGTTTCTACATTTTCAGCTCAGAAATGTCTTAATCCAGGTGCAGCTGGTACATTTAGTGACATCTATAGATCTTCCTATTTTATTTTTTAATATCCGAGGTTACCTTTGCCAAACATTCTAAAGCGTTCAGGGCCATTTTCTGCCTCTCTAAATAGCTAGAAAAGCAAACACTTTTGTAATAACCTCTGTCATAGTAGACAAAAAATCCCAAGGAATTTAATTTGACAGAGTCTCACAGGTGTGAAGGGTCGTTTCCCATGCCACTGTCTAGATAGAAGAGACAAATCCAACAGAAAAAAGTAGCAGATATTTCTCTTTTCTGCCAGCAAATGGGCAACCCAGGTACGCAGAGATCTCCTTTGTAGCAGTACAGAAATGATCCAGTAACTTGATAAGAAGGAATTAATTAACACTACTATACAGAGAATGGGTAAGGGTATTGTGAGCTGATAGAAGCCAATCACTGCCTGATAAATCACCATGAAAAACCAGAAGGGTTACTCAGCCCAGATGTTACCTGGGAAAACAGAGCAGAGTTATCCTAAAGAACAGATGCAGAATGGGGTTATTGGGGGTGCAAGAGGGACAACCATCACCTGTCCCCTGGGAACTGCAGAGGGGATTTCAGGTGAGACACAAATGAAATGAAAAGCAGCCAGACATTCAAGGGACCACCCCACTGGAACAAGGGATCCCAAATCTGAGAAGGTGCAAAGGCAGCACATGAACTAAAATTGAGGTGCTAGGAAGATTTCCTCCGTGATATTGCTGTAGAATTTACAGTATTTCTATGTTGGCTTTTTTTTTATTAAAAAGGAGGGAAGAAAGGGGCAAAACAGTGATTTGTCATTAACCCTTTAGAGTTATCAGTGTGTTCTTAGAATACAGTTCTTGCTCTGCATAATGCCAGCAATTCAGAGTGATGCTATGCTGGGGCCTTTCTCATTTCCTGTTTTCCTCTAATTAGACAATATTTTAAGAGCACTCACCAGAATTAATGCTGACACAAGACACTGGCCACGGAGCCTGTCCTGACCATGCACATGCAGCACAGTGGCCCTATGACCTGCTGCTCACTCTGGCAGGAGATGTGGGCCTTTGCCATGGCTGCACCCAAAACACGAGGAAAAGGTGATTGAGTTCCTCAGGACCTGGAGCTGATTGCAATTTATGCCTTCAGAGAGCTCTGAAAGTTCCAGACATTTCCTTAGAGGTCACAATCCCATTCATCCACTGCAGCACAGCTTTTGTTTGTTTAACTTCCCTTGTGTGTTTTACATTCCTTATTTGTCAGCCATAAAAGCTACGTAGGTAACCATAAATTGTAGCTAATATGGCAATTTCCCCAACATCAGACAGGTTTCATTAAATCCCCAGGTTTTCTTTAAAATACATAGTGCAAAAGACGGTGCTCCACGGTTGGGTTTTTTGAATGCATAACAGACCAAGTACACTGAACTCCATTAATTACTCTACAAGCTGTACAGGAATATCAGAGTGGCATTTTTATGAGACATGGCTATTATTAAAACATAACCATATGCATATTAATTACAACTGTTCATTAGAGGGCATTCAAAATATTTGTGCTCCAGCCTGTGAACCCATTAGCCTGGGAAAGCGCTCCACAGTTTTCCAGCCGGCTCCGCCCCGGTGCAGGTCTGCATTTCTGTGCTGTCAGGGGCAGTGCTATTTTCTCTAATGGATTGGCATTTCCAGGTCGGGTGAGGTCAGTCCAGAGCAGCAGAGCTTGGATTACACAGTCCAGGCTGGGCTCCTCCAGCCCAGCTTTGGGGCAGAGCTGAGCTGCCAGGGAGAAGAAAGCAGGAGGGAGATTGTTCTCAATAAATGATAAGCCCACGCTCACTAAATGCCTAACACTTCCAAATCAATTAGAGCAGGGCAGAGATGGAATGATACATGATGTCTGCTGACAAAGGCTCGCAAAATATTACTTTCAAAGGCTTAATTTCTTTTTCTGATACACTTGGAATAATATTTGCTTCCTCGAGACTAAAACATCCGAGTCCAGGGCAGGAACATTCAATCACATGAATAGTTTTGACAGTACTCATTCAGACTATTTCTGTGATGCAAACAGATTTCACAAGTACACTGGGGCTGTGAGAAAGGTGTGTTTGCCTTCTTCCTGATTTCTGGTTTAGATATTCATTGCATTTAAAAGGAGAGTAGAAAGTTCCCAGAGGATTGGATGGAAGACTGAGAACACCACGGGTCAATTACAGCGTGACACAACATTCCCACATCCAAGCAGTTCTGCCTCTCCAAAGAGCTCCCTTCACTCGCTGTTCTTGCAGAGATTGTGATCACTGCAGAACTCAGCAGGGAAGACTTTGTTCTCCTTGAAAGGTGTTTTTCCAACACGTGTCTTCAAGACGATGGTTGGGTTATTTTTCCCTTTTATTGCTTTGTGGTAAATCCTGAACTTTCACCCAGACACCAGCACCCAAATGAAGCTTCCCTGCAACTGAAGATCAAAAATGTTTTCTCCCCTCTAAAAAAAAAGTCCTTAAGAAACTGAAAATAATGATTTTCTACTTTTATCTTTGCAAAGAGACAAGGCTTGAGGCTGACAGATCTGTATAAACCACCAGCACCCCCTCAAACAGCCCATTTCCACCCCATTTCCTCACACTTCTCGAAAAAGGTGTTAAGTAAGATTTTGACTTTCTGTTCACAGGGATGATAGGCCATGTATCTTCATTCAAATTTATCTCAATTTGTTTCTTAGTCTAAGGAGCAAGTTCTTGAGAATAAATGTTAATTTCAGCCCACTTCCATGGAAGTCGAAGCATTAATAACTTAAATTAAGCCAGAAAGATATCCAGACCTACATACAAACTAGCTGCCAGAAAAAGATACAAGTCTCTTCTTCCTGACACTGAGAATTTATTATTTTCAGCAAAAATCTTTTCAATAATCCCTCTCTTCTAAAAATACTCTATTTTAAATATTTTTTTGCCTCCCAGAGACCAAATCCTGTACAGACTAAGCCCCATCTCTCTATCGAGTAGCACTGAAGCGTTGGTACCAACTCAACCCAACCTCACAGAGACTCCCATTTTCCCTTCTGTTTAGAATTCTGCAGGGTAGCTTCAGTTCCCCAAAGTAAACATCTTGGAGATACATAAATCACTTCCTAGCAAACAAATACAATATCGTGGAGATACAGCTTCCTATTGCCTCCCTCCAGCATTTCCCAGGGTGCTCCCGACCTCTGCTCCCACATCTCGTAAGAGGTGGAAATATTCCTCAGGAAACCAGGGGGTGTTTAAAACCCTTCAACAACTACCATGAAAATCAGAGTAAAACAAGTGAAAGATCAGCTGTCACAGTGGCAGGAGACAGGAGGAGCCAGGCTTCTCATACCAGCCAGGAATTCTCTATCAATGAGAAGTTTGCAGAGGTAACCTCAGCACTATAAAACAAGTTCCAGGCTGACATAACCCAAATGAATTTTTGGATTTCAGCTGACTGCAGTACAGTGGCTGCTTCCCCCAGCATGCAAAGGTTAATAACTTCCTCAGTGAGCAGCCTGTATTTCTGCAGAGTGTTAACGTGGTGGGAGATGTGGGAGATTAGTGACACAAGTGCTCTGCCTCTTCATCTCACCAGGGAGGATCACAGGGTGCTGGAAACCTTCTTTGGAGATACTGTAAAAGCCTGCAATAGTCACAGCTCACAACAACCAGGCTCTCACACTCCCTCTTCTTGCTTTTCAGCAAGGGAGGCTCGCTGAACTCATCCCACACATCAAAATAAAACTGGGATTGCAAGCTCAGCCTGGTCCTCTCCAGCACCAGCCATTGCACCCTGAACAAAGGGACACGGGCACAAGGAATGAAGCACGCTGGTGTTTGTCCCTCTTTAGTTGTGCTACAAACCCTTGCACCCCTTTAATTGTGCCACAAACCCTTGTCCCTCTTTAATTGCTTTAACAAACCCTTGCACCTCTTTAATTGTGTCAACAAATCTTGTCCTTCTCCAGTTGTGCTCACAAACCCAGGGCTGCCTCGTTCCCCCACTGACGAACACAAATGACACATCAATGACACACCTTGGCACAACACCAAGTCCAAATAAGTGGAACTAAAGAGCCAGGGCCTCTTGGGCACTGGACAGCCCTCACTGCTCATATCATCTCCATATCATCTCCTGGCAACAAGGGCAAGCCACTTTTTAAAAAGAAAATTAAAATGCTCGCTACAGGTAATTAAAGGTCATAGGCTAAGACTAAGAAAATTATGAGAGGGTTAAACAGCTGGTATGAGTTACTCAGATTTTGTGTGCAGGCTTAGTAGCTGCATTTTAAAGTGATGTTCCCACCTGAAAAGATGAAGGAACTGTTCCTGAGATTAAAAGGTACAGATGGAAGGGCAAACATAAAATATTTATACCACATAGTTTTGGTGGGGGGAAAAAAAAAAAAAAAAAAAAGTGGAAATATATTAGATTAAGAAAGCAAATGAACACACAAGGAAAAAAATTGGTTGTATGTTGCTCTGGACAAATGACGACATAAAATGGTCCATCTAACCCCCAGCCCAAAGCAGCATCACTCTGATTCAGGCAGTGGAACTAAGGCAAGATAACGAGCTCAAAGTAGATCTTACATGCAGATTATGAAAAAAACCAACACTTAATCATAATTCTTCCCTTTCCCCCTCTATCCCCTGCCCCCAGTTTGGACTTAGAGGAAACTGTAATTTTACCATAAGCTTTCTGAGAAAAAATAATGTTTTCTCTGAAATAAATATTTGATATTAAATAAAATGATGTTAGAATAAACACACTGTAGCATCTTAGAAGAGTTATAGCAGTAGAACAGCTGCCAGATTTCAACTGCTTGACCCAGCCAAAGGCTTAGATGCTTTCTTGCACACTGTACCTCAGAAGTTTCATAAATTTTGGAATAATTACATTCTTCTTGTGTTTTCCCTGTCTCCCTCGTGCCACCACTGGCTTGTGCTCTAGGAAAAAGAAAAATAGAAAAAGAGAAAACTACCCAGAAAGGGGTCCTAAAGAATGAAAACCCCACAGTTGTAGGGGATACAAGTAGATTCCAGAGAAGTATCATAACAGAGCCTGGAAATGAGGGGGAAAGCTGCTCAATCCCAGTCTGAAATTCGGGTATCTGCTGCCCCAGCAGCTTCTGGGTTCATTCGGCAGCAAACACAGGAGGCCTCGAGGGAGGTGGGAGGAACAAAGTTCATTGTTTGTGCATGTCAGGCTGAGAACTCACTTGCAAGGGAAGAGTGATTTCACACAAAAGCACCGAGTGGGAGCCCTGCAGATTTGAGCTCCCTTGCTGTCTCTCTCCCAGCCCCTTAAGCACGTCTTCAGGCAAGGCACGACCCTCTCTGGAAATGGCAGCAATATTTTCCAGCCTCTTTGTCCCAGCTCTGCATTCCTGCAGCACATCCCAAGGACAGGAGGGCTCCCACTGCCAGCACCTGCCAGGGCCATCTCCTGCTCTCACCTGAGGCTCCAGCTCAGGGCAGTGCAGAAACACCTCCCTGAGCATGCAGTGCTGCTGTGACATCTCCCACAGCATCCTCCATCCCCTAGACAAACCCTGCAGGCAGCAGTTTAGGTCATCCAGCTCTGGAAATCCCACTAACACATTGGTAGATACAGAGTTATATTTTCCAATCGTGAGTCCTCTTGCTGAATTTATCCCTTCTGATAAAATTCCTCAGTTCCTGGAGGAACACTGAGGCAGGTTATGATTATGAAGAGCCTCTGTCTCTGCAAGCGAGCAGGGAGCTGAGCTTAACCCTGAAGAATATGAATTACCTTCCCCCTGCAGTGTCCTCGTTACTCAGGCTCACTAAATAGGATTCTCAATAATACAATGAAAATTGGAAAGAGCATAAATAGATTGCATTTCACATGAGGCTGAGCACCAGAAGAGTTGCACTATTAATCTGATCCTACAAAAATGTGAATTTGGACCTGACACCCCGTGTCCATCGGTCAAAAGCAGCAACCATTCATCACTGTAAGAAATGGCAGCTGAGCTCCAAGTTCAAATACAGGCAGAACTCCCTGGAAAAGTGTTTATTCTGTGCTGAAAATCGGGTTTGGCACAAAAGAAAAACTCTTTAAAGAAATACACACACAGGATATGAAATACATAGACAGATGTCAGGATCTTCAGGATCAGTGCAGAACATATGAAATGCAGGAACACAGCTCATGGATACATTTATCCAGGAAGACTCTTGCTGCATCAACCACATGCCCAACTCAATGTTTTTAACAAAAACACCACCTTAGGAAAAGAATAAATATAATAAAATATAATATAAACATAATAAATATAATAAAATTAATCCTGACCTCATCTTCCACTAACTAGCCTTGTTTTCTCCTATCTTATGGTCTAAAACTTGGATTGGACCCCATAACTTCATTTACTGCTATTTGAAAAGGCATTTTAAGCCTCTTCACCTGAGTGCAAAAGAGCACTAAAAGTATCTTTCAAACTTCAGGAAGAGATGACTTTGTAAACATGAAATGCCTTGTTCTAAAATTACATTCTGCAACAGAGCTCATATAAATCTAGATAGAAGTACCATATTTCAAGACTTAAAGGAGGGTATAATTCCATTTTTAAGGACAGAAAATACATGTTTATATTTTCATCTCTCACACATCCAGGTGTGTGTGGATCTGCACCACATTCAACATATTTTTCCCATTCTCAGTGCACGCTGCTGAATTGCTCAGCAGCACGTTGGAAATCACAAACAAAATAATCATAAAAAAAAATCCCTCCGTTGGAACTCTACTCAAACATTGTCAGCAAGCTCTGGGGTCACTTAATGCAATGTGTACATACAACTAAAGAGCATTATTTGCCTTTTAGAGTAAAAGCTTTCTAAGAGGATTCCTCGGCTTTCAGTCACACAATAGATTTAATAATGTGTCTATCTATAGGATGTGTTATCAAACTGCACAGATATCACTGCAAATGCACTCAAAAGAAACACAAGAGAAGGCAAACAGCTGAAGGGAGCTGTTGCATTATAGATTTACTTCTGTTGTTATTTTTTTTCTGTTTGAATTTATATAAAGTGAAACCAAATATTTTGGCAAATTTTAAAAAATAAGCATAAAAAAACCCCAAAATAGTGTTACCTTCACATTCTAGTTTGAATGGGAATGAGTTTTGGAAAGCCTGAAAGATTGCTATAGAGTAGAATTTCAGGTCTCCACATAGCTCTGCTGACCCATATGTTTGTTCAAATACACAACATTTAACTGGCACTTTGCTGTGTTTTTATTGCAAAAACTTCAAACCCTTTTTTGGCAACTCAGCTTAGTGAAGGTTGGCAAGATATAGATCTGAGCACTGAGGCACCTTTCTGCACAGGTGGTGTTGTGAGTTTGCTTTTGGTTTGGGTTTAGTTGGGGATTGGTGGGATTTTTTTGTAAATGACAGATATTGTAAATACCATATAATCACCAGCTTTTAAATATTAGCAATAATTACTTCATTCTCCATTTAGGACAGTTTAGAAACTATTAATTAAACTGATCTGTCCCACAGGAGCCCTAAAATCTAACAAAAACCTCCTTCAGAAGCCCAAGTTCACAAGAGAGTGACACAGAGATCCTAAGTAGAAGTGAACTTAGAAAAATCTCTTTATAAGCCAATTTCTCAATATTAAAGCTAAGAAAGTGGTGTAGAGGAATTTTAAACCCCCAGTTTATATTTTAGGTTTAAAATACCCTCTCGAAAGAAGGGCTCAGGGGAAAAAAGAGGGAATTTGTGAGCAAAGAGTGGCTGCAGCTGCTCAAAACTGGAGAATGAGCAGGATGCCATTTCCCTTCCCTCTTTCTCCTTCTCTCCCCGTCCTTGTCACCTGCATGGATGTCCAAGCATGCAGTACATCCAATGGCACTGAAATTCAGAAAAAAATCCAAAATGGTAGAGAGAGAATCTGGGATTTTATTTATTGTGTTTTCAAAGCCCAGGGAAAAAACATTTGCAGGGAAGTACTTGGATAAATTCCAAATACCATACCTGGGACAATTCCTGCAGCAGTGTGATGACCAGTTCAGTCAGAAGCTGAAAACTGATTTGGCAACAAAATGTCTTGTAAAGAGCAGACCAGAAAGTTCAACCATCCCTCTTTGCTCCCACACATTCCACACCTCAGCTCTTGCTTCCCAAAACTCCCAGGCTTTACATCTCTAATACACAGAGAAAAAAATCACAGATGAAGAAATTTCTTATTAATGGGAGATTATCTCCATAAATACAGTGCTGGAACAACAGAAAAGCTGGAGTTTTGTCAGCCTGGGCAAGTGAAAGGACTTGATTTCTGTGTTGAGGTTTTTATTGATGGGAAAACCCCACAAGAACCTTTTATTGCAGGGCTTAATGCTATTTCAGATGGAATTTATTATGGGATTCTTTATTATTAGTTTTTCTGTAGTTCAAGATGAGACACTATCTGGAATGTATCACTACCCAGCTTTGATACCATCTTTACTTTCAATGCTGTGCTGTTTAATGTTTGTTTAATCCTCATTTTAAGTGATCATGTAGGAATGCACCTTTTTATTAACTTTATGTGTACTTTGGATTAGGAAAAAAAGAGAAACTTATTACATTGCATTCTGGGAATCAGGATAATACTAAGAAAATTTTCAATTTAAATATAATAATAATTTGTTATTAAAAATTGCTGCGAGGGACAGTTGCACTTGAAGTTGTTTCAGAAATTCCAGGAAAACAAGGCTCTGAATTGCTCTAAATCAACCAGCCATGAGACATAAAAACCCATGACCAAATCCTCAGTTTGGTGTCCAAGCAGGGCTCCCCCTCAGCAGAGCATCCCCAGCCCTGCCCTGTTCCATGAACAGTTTGTGCAGCTTATCATGAACAAGAGCCACTAAGTGGATAAAATGTTCATTTGTTCATCGTGGTCAGGCAATTTCTTCTGTAAAGAATCTTCACAAAAAAAAGAAAAACTAGAATTTTATTTCTGAAGCAAAAGTCAGGACAAAACAGTGAAGGGACACACACACATGGACAGAAACCCTAATTCAGCCAGAAAAACCCCCATGTTTTGAAGAAGCATCACATGAAAAGGGCTCCCCAGCAATTCTGAGCTTTTTAGTTCATTATTCCAATGATAGGCTGTTGCCTACCTCGTGTTAGAAAGATATATGGATGTGTATGAGAAGGAAATGAGAAAGCAGTTGTTTAAAGGACATGCAACAATGAACTGTGGCACTGACCTAGGATCAATTAATTTTTTTTTTCCAACTGATTGAAATTTATAAGGCCAAAAATACATGAAAGAAGCTACTAGAAACTTAGAAACTAAGACAAAAGGGTAAGTTGCAGCAGGTTTGTAATAGAGCAACATTAGCTAAATTAACAGATTTAAAGTTGGTTTAATATTTGTCACAATATGCAGCCCAAAAGAGCCAAGCCCACAGCCCAGTAGGTTACCTCACATTGCTGTAAAAGAAAAGAAAAGGGGGAAAAAAAAAAATCACACTCACAAAGTTTCTGAGGCTTTTCTCTTTCAAACCAAACTTTGCAATCAATGATTAATCAGCTGCAAGGCAGAGAACTCACCTAACTAAAGCCCTGCCTAGGATGAGCCAGCGTGGGGATCAGCACTTGCTGGGCTGATAAAAAACTGGCACATGGAGGACTGGAAGGATGCCTGAATATTTTGCAGTCTCCTGCCAGGCTGCACTTACCCCACTGAAAGCATAACTTCCATGGAAGCGTGCCCTGAGGAACACAGGGATTCCTGCTTCCCTTCACTGCATCTGCCTGCTCCAGATATTCCAGGATTACAAATCAGGCACAGAATGCCTCGCAGAGAAGGGCATTTCCAAGCTCCCACAGCACATCCCAGAGCTCCAGCCTCACATTTTCCCCCCCTGCACCAAGGTGCAAGCTCTGTTTTCCGTACAGGACACACAGGGCTCATAAGGGTGTTGCTTCCTGATCCAGGGGGACAATGCCCCCACCCCTGTGTGCATGGTGATGAACATGGCTGTCACACTGTCTGTCAAATCCCAGCAACTTCCCAGCCCTGACAGGAGACAGAGATGCCTCGCAGGCTTTGCCAAATGGCCCTGACACTGACAACTCCTACAAGCACTAATTCGATATTAAACTTTCAGCTGGTTCCATACCACAGAAAAGGTCGTATTTCAACAACAATGTTGTTCTAAATGAGAATGAAGCTGGGGATGCTGAGGATTCCCCTCTGCCCAGCCACCACCCTGCAAACACCCTGCAGCAGCAAAAGGACACGCTCTTGGGGATCAGCCCCAAGAGTGACAAGCCTCAGAGCTGCAGTGTTTCACAAAAGTGAGTTTGAGGCAGGAGGGATAATTTAAGACTCCTTGGTGTCACAGCCCCAGCACATCACCCTTCCCGTCGGGGAGGAAGAGAATTAAACACTTGTTAAGCACAGAGAGGTCAAATAAAAATGTGGATTTTCAAGCTGCCGTCATCCCTGACCTTTGCTGCTCATACGAGGCTTCAGGAAAGAACATTTTCTATACAATATTGATAAGGCAGGCCTTACAAAAGCTTAGAAAAACTCAGTAATATAAGGCCAATTATGAAGGATAAATCCAGTCAGGAGAGGGGAGGTTTTTCTGAGAGCTGCAGCAGGTCTGGGATGCTCCTGTGTGTTCTGCAATACAATGGCCAGCTGCAGCTCAGCTACTCTCACATCCCCCCACTGAAGGGAAAAATAGAGCACAATTCAAAATGGCAATATTGCTAATGGGCAAATACAGCAAATAAAACCCACAGACCCTTGGAATGCCAGAGGTGTACAGCAAACACACACAAAAAAGCACCTTTTCCCTGTGTCAGGGAAGTCACTCACACTGTCCAGCTGTCCAGCCTGGAAACTTCTGCAGGAGAGCCTTGGCTGTCATTATCCTTGTCGGCATGCCAGGGAAACAACTTGCTATTTTCCACCACTTTTGGAGATTAGCCTTTTTTTCTTAGCGTTCCACTAATTGTTTTTTCCTCACTTGCATCAGCAGGAGACCCAATTATAGCTCCAGCTTCAATTTGCAATAACCTCCTTTTTAAATAGCGTGAGTCACCTTTTCACCTTTTATTACAGAGATAGCACCAAGGTCTGATAGAGAAATAGTGCAAATCCTAAACTCGATTTTTCAGAAATGGGATTTTATAATTGTTGGTCACTTTCCTTGATTTAATTTAAATCACATTTACATCCTAATAGGACTTAGAAGAAATTATTTCACAGACATAGTTTTCCATGTGTGGCTCTAGTTTTCTAACACTGTATAAACTACCTCCTATTTTTACTGATTAAAATATTTTTTCCCCCTCTCCAGAAGCCCCAGCATCACTGACTCTATTGTCACTCACCAAAAGTAATTTTGTTTAATAACTAAGTAGGCCACCTATCCTTGGGCATGCAGGCTGCTAACCTTGAAAGCTGCTGTGGGAGGGTGACTGATGTGCACTGGGTGCGCAGAGATGAACAAACTGGAGCAGGATTTAGTTGGAGGAAACTCCCAAGACACTATTAATTATGATTTCAAAAAGACAGCTCTCACTTCCACCTGGCAAATGCAATTATGCAATAGAAGGGGAGTTCAGCAAAACAAACAACAGCTCAGACCAGCAGCTGACAGAGCGACGTGCACTGTCTGCTTTAAACATGTTTGAGAAGCACAGCAGTAAATCAAACCAAGTGCTCGTGCGTTTTGGGAACCTGAGCCACCAGAGCACAGCGCAGTTTGCACTTTGGAAACAATCTTATAAGCAGTTAAAAGCATAAAAAAATGTTTTAAAATAGGTTCTGTAAGTTGAATCTTCGAGACACCTAACAATCATTAATACTATTGAAAAAAGAGGTTTGCAAGCTTTGAAGGAAAATGAGCCTCCCTGAACCCTACTCAGCACAAACTCCTTCAACTCACAATAAACTCCCTACTGAACTCACCAGAGAAAAGCAAGGCTGAAAAGGGATAGGACTGAAATTTTAGGATGCCAGAAGGGACAGATGCCAGGCAGGACAGTGCCCTTGCCTTTCAGGGGGTAAAGCACTGAAATACTGGCAGAGGCTAGAAGGTCATTGGTAGAGTTGGCACTTCTTCACTGAGGTAAACAAGTTTACACCTGCAGAGAATTTGCCTCTAAAATGGGAGTCTCGTTTCCAGAAGCTGTGCATTTTTTTTAAACGAGTGATGAAAAGCAGCAAGATGGCTCATCAGTGGCATTTAGGTTTTCTTACAAAAGGCCAAAGTGACCCTAATGCTTCCCCCTTCTGACTTTGAGTCTGACTGAATAATCTCGATTCTTCTCCCAGCAGGCCAAGTTCCAGGATCAAGGGAGCAGCCAGAGCCTGTTCATAGAGCCAGAACTGTCAGTCCGAGCTCTGCATTCCCCTCTCATGGGCTGGGACCCTTTCTGCATTCAGTCTTCTTGTCCCTCAGCCCCAGGGCTCCATGCAGCACCTCCTGCTGCCTCCCCTTCCCCTGGACCATCAAACGCTGCCCCTGCCGGCTGCAGCTCTCAGCATCACCCTTGGAACAGGAGCACAGGCAGTTTCTGATCTTTGCCTCCTCAGCTTAATTTCAGCATTAAACAGTAGATATGAGTAAGTATTCAAAGTGTTTTAGAAGAGGAAAACCAGTACTTTAAACCAAAAATACAAACCCTAAACTCTAAAATCCACAGCAGGAGTGTAAGGTGCACAAACAAGCCAAGGATTCAAGAATCCACCCATGCTTCCTGGTTTAGCTGGAAAGAAATGAAGCATCTGTCCTGCCACACTTATACTCCAAATTAGTAGTGACAGGTCTGTAGGAGGGCAAATAATCCTGTAGACTGTGCCATCAAAGGACTTCATCATCAGAGCCACAGCAGGAGTATAACCCATACACACTGAGACTGCTCAAAAGAAAGATTGGTTTAACTCTATTTATTTTAACATCCAAATAATAGCCTAAAACATTTCAGTGTTGAGAATTGCACTTGAGGAAGGGTGTGCTTTCCAAAGCACCCTGCTCTGTAGCAGCTGCCTGGATTTCTCCTTCTATTGCAGGCCAGACTAATGCAAAATTCACCAAGGCAAGGTCTTCAGACCACAGAATTCTAATCACTAATGGGCAGCAGCCACCAGCAGTTCTCAGGTTCATGGAAACAACAGTTTCAGGCTCCCTGCTGACTCGGGAGCTCTGGGAACCTCCCCTTCATTTTCCTCAGGGGCAGCCAAATACAGAAGCAGCTTTTGATTCAGCTACTCCACTGAACCTATTTTGCTCTCTTTGAAGAGCTTCATTTGTATGTTAACAAAGTTCAATTAATTATTGGAAGTTTATATTTCTTGTCACTGAAATGCCTGTACTGGCTATGGGATCTGAGAGCCTTAGATGAGACTTGAGAGCATGGTATGTGGGAATCAGTTTCTGTGAGTGGCAAACCAGGATAGGTGTCACATTTCAACCTGAAAAAAACCCCAGCTATCACTTTACTGCCACAGTCAGTATAATTAATAAATAACACTTACCAGACAGTGACACGAGGATAGAGAGGCTCAGCACAGAGAAGCCAGTTCACCTGGGGTGGTCACAGAGCCAGGGATCAGGGATCACCAGCACTAGTCACAGGTGCCAGGAATCACCAGGAGTGGCCACATGAGCCATTAATGATCTCGGGCGGCCACAGTGCCAGGATAACCAGGACTGTCACAGGTGCCAGGAATCACCAGGAATGTGGTATCAGGGTACCCTTTGTTCAGGTTCCTCCTGAGAGGCACCAGCTTGAGCTGTGATTTTGTTGTTGCAGCAAGATTAAATCACTTTAAGGATCAGGATGTTTGAGACTCTGTCATGGGAAACCCGGAGCAGAGGGGAACCTGGTGGGAGTGTGGGGGGAGCAGCTGTGGAGGGGCCTCTGTCCCAGCTCAGGTGTTGCCAGTGGGACCCTTGGAGTGGGTCCTGCATGGCTGGGATGGAGCTTCCTCCATGGGAAGTTTCCTTCACACTGCTTCCATTGTGAACTCAAACAAAGCCAAAGGAACTGCAACATCTGGGGGAGGTTGAATTTTATTTAGGCCAAGCTGTCAACCATCAGCACCAATTTCATACAAGTTGGCAAATCCCTTCCCCTACCCTCAGCCTGCAGGCTGTCAGTGCAGTAACTGAGTTTCGGGTCAGAGGCACACTCCAGGTAATACATGCTCCTCCCTTCAGCCACAGAACACCTCATAACAGCCTGTGCATGTGTGTTTGGTTACTCACAGGAAACACAGCACTGCTGGTAGCCAGTGAAAACTCCCTCTTTTTCCAAACCCTCCATCTGTGGAGAAGAGACACCCCTGTCCTACAGTGTTGCAGCAGGAGCAGTGAAACCCCAGCATGAACTCCCAACACCAGCCTGTCCCCAAAGGCAGTTCCCACAGCTCTAACGGGGGCTCAGCACACCTGGAGCAAGAAAACTTGGCCATGAGGTAATCAAAAACTAGGGGTGACCTTCCCAAGGTAGTGGCAGCATTGTGGCACGTGCAATAAGTAGATTAAAAGAGGTGGAAAATCTGCTGAGCCTAAAAAGTACTGCCTGTGCTGGGGAATGGTTGAGAGCTATGGGTGGGCTAGGGAGCCAGGCAAGCTTAGGGGGTTTAATCTGTGATTAACTTTTGATTTGTAGGAGAAGCAAATTTCCAAGGAATTTTATCCATAAATTTTCCACAGAGCTGCTTCAGAACCAGCGTGTCTGTGTTGTGTTCCATTTGGAAAGCTCTCTGCACTGCTCCTGTCATTTCAGCTTCCCCTCAGGGGGGCATTTTCTCAGGAGATGTCCCCGGGAGCTTTGGGTCACACAGCATTCCTGTTTTTTCCAGTGGAGAAATCCGGGAAGGGCTGTGTGGGTAGAGGCAGAGCTCACTGTGCACACTGGGAGCTGCTGGGTGAGAGCCCTGCTCTGCTCTGGGGCACAGAGGGACACTGCTGTCCCAAACCTCACAGCACATCCTCTCACAGCCCTTGCCAAGATGCCTCCCAAGGAGAGGGACTTGCTGGAAATCCAGACAGCGCCAGCAGGCCGAGTCCTCCTCGGTTTTTCCCTTCCTGGATCAATGGAGCTCCATGATATCCCCAGGCCTTATTTCAAAGCCCCTCTCCCAGGGTGTCTGAGTCCCCTCAAAGGCTCAGCACACCAGAAATGCCAGCAGGCAGGAGCTGCAGGATGCTGCCAGCCACACACACGGCGTCTAAACAAAAACCCTGGGCCCAGGAGGTGAAATCCTGCCCATAATGCTGTCATTCTTGGATTCTTTATCTCAGATTTAGCAGGTGTGTGATGCACTGTTTGGGTTTTGTAGCAGGTGGAAAATGTCATCTTGTCATGAGAGATTCGATGTAAAGCCCTGCCGTCCTCTGGTGCAGCAGTTTCTGTATCTCAGTGCTCATCACCAGGAGATGGAGTAGCTTGTTCTAGTCCCTGACCCAGAATTTAGTTTGTCAGCTCCTGGCAAACACATTTCAGTCTCTCACCCCACAAATACATAAAAATATCAAGCGCATTGTGTTGTTAATAACATGGTTGTAAGTCATTCGCGGCAATTAAACTTGCGTTACAATGAAATCTCTTCTGGCCACAATGATGGTCCTGCTATGCCATTTTATTACTGCACCATGAAAGGTACAATTAAATGTATGCAGGAAAATGTACTCAGCCTTACTCACTTGTTTTACGTGCTTTTAAACATTGTCTTTTGGAAGCATAAACTGGTGTAAAAATACATGATATAAAGATTTCACACAAAAAAATTCTCTTCTTTCTTTGTTTACATTTCTCAACCAGTTACTTTGCGGTACTAGATATTTTATCTAATAGATATTTTGAGCTTTGGCAGAAATTTTTTTGCTGTGATTTCCCAGTTGAGAGAATCAATGAAATGATAGCAGTCTCAGAATAGCATCTCTGAGTTCAGCCCCTCAGCCAGCAATGCTTCTGTGCAAGTATTATTTACCATTCCGTTGGTTTTGTCTTCATAATCTACTTTCTTCCCTTAATGTATCATTGCTCATGGAGGCAAAAAGCAGGAAATTTTAAAAACCTTAGCCAACAAGATTTTGAGACCAGAACTCCTTTTCAAGTGATAAAATAAAGAAAACTTTTCATTTCACCAGACCTAATCCCAAGCGTTTCTTTCCAATAGTTCTGGTACCAGAGATTTAGAAGTTCCTGGCTAATTCACACTTGAGAAGGAGGCAAAAGTTAGTTTGTGAGGACCTAAACCCATTTTTTTTGTGCTGTAATTCTAATGCACTTCAACCCCACGTTCTAGAAAGATGAATTCCAACTAAAATAAGCAACGACAAGGAATCCTGGAATGATGGAGGAGCTATTGCAGAAAATCAAACCTTTGGCATGCTTGGTCTCAGCAAATCAAAGGCTGAGTGTTATTTATAGAGGGTGGTCATATCCAAGTAGAAAAGTGAACCTAACCCTCCAAAACCTCTGCTTTAAGGGGGGAACTGAGTCAGAGATGGGAGGAGCTAAGATGTGGCTATTAGTTATTGCCACCACATAGATCTGTTGTCCCACAAGGCTTCTCGTGGCTCAGTGCTTGGCCCTTGCCACAACAGGGGAGGGCTCAGGGGCTCAGGGGTCCCTGGGGGTGATGAGAGGACTGAGCTAGGGTGCACCTTCCAGGGGAGCCACCTCTGCAGGACAGCAGCCCCCGATGTCCCCCACTCCCAGAAAAATGTTCTTTTTTCTCCTAAGCTGCATTAGTTACCCAGGCTTGCCTTGCAGGGAGCATTAGTTAGTCATTAAAGCCCAATGGTAGGAATCATAAGGTTGGATTATCTCTTAACTCTTTCAAAGCTTTATTGTGATTTTTTTTTCTAATCTTCTGCACCACTGGAATGGTTCTTTTGCTGCCTCTCACAAGGGAGCTGACAGATAACCGATGGATTATTGAAATCACTTTCTGAAAACTCTCCAGGCACCTCTCTGCATCTGGAGATGTCTAAATGCATTTAAAAGCTGGCCTGAAAGTCCTCCAAGCACAGCTAGAGAAGTGCTACGGAGATGCAAAGTATTAACTCAGTTATTAAGTATACACGTTTCCTTGGATACAAGTCAGGCTAAATCATGCCTTTTTTGCTATATGCTAATAGGCTTCTGCAAATTAATTAATGAAGGAATTGGGCATACTAAGAGAATTACTTGATGCTTGCCTTGAAGTTTTTTTAACTTCATTTGCCTGAAAAATTGAAAGTAGGCAGGAAATGTCAGGTTGTATGCTGAGTCTTTCTATTGCATCCCACCAAAAAAAAAAAAAAAAAAAAAAAAAAAAAAAAAAAAGTAGAGAAAAAGGGCCTTTTTTTCATGTACAGAAACAAGCAGAGTCACCAGAGAGCTTTTCAGTATTCCATGTTATTCCTGTTGCTAAGGAAACTTTCCTTCATCTGTGCTCAGTAAAGCTTCCTCAGAAATTCCTGCACAGAAGGATGGCATTACAGATGGGTGTCAGAAAAACCAGCTGACAATTAACCACAAAACTGGTCACTGGGAAGTTTTAATGGGAGAGTTCCTGATTTCTCTCATAAAGCCCAGGATGATTTGCAGCAGGGAGGTGCCTGGAGGAACCACAGCCAGTCTGTATGATTAATCTTGTCCCTACAGAATTTCCCTCAAGAAGCAAAATAGGAAGAAACAAGAATCAAACCAAACATTTGGCTTGGGTTTTGTTGGCTCTGTCACATCAGCTTAGATCCTGTTCCCTCTTCACTGTGCTTTCTGAAAGACAAAGTGAAAATCTCCCTCACAGAAAGACCAGGAGATATTCTTCACCATCATCTCTAAGAGAGAGAGAGCTTAAATAAAGAGGAAAAAGAGCTGGAAATAAAGAAATGGTCAAGATCTCTGTAGTCTGCAGCAGTTTTCACTCTGTTCCATGTGTTCATTTCCACTCCATCACCACGTGGCTTCAACACCACTGCTCACAAAACAAGGAGCCGTTTATGAGGAGGGGAGCAGAGGTGTCTCCTACAGCAGTGACAGGTGAGAGTGCCATCCAGCTCAGGCTGTGGAATTTCTTCTTCTTTCCCAGCAAAGATTCATTATTCAAGCCTGGAAATCCAAGCCAGCTGCTGGCCTTGTTATGCCCTTTGCTACAAATCAAACAGGACAAAAATACTGCACGTCCTGGGGCAGTCTGGGATCATGGTTCTGCAGCACTCCATGACACAGGAAGGAAAGGGGTTTGGTGTTCCTCTCCTCCTCCATGCCAAAGGTCTGCAGTGTCTGGCTGACCTCCTTTCTCCAGCAAAATTTCACCATGGATAACAGGGAAGGCAGGGAAGAGTGCAAGAAATGGGGCTCACACACTTCCCACAGAAGCAGCTCAGGAATCACTGGCTGGGGACAATTAAACCTATTGCTTTACCCTGCCCATTTTGTCTCACAGTCACTAATGACCTTGTGCTCTGTGCTTTTTGTCTAATTGCTTTTGGAGGTCGTTTGCACTTTTGCCTGGTGTTAAAATATGCATATTATTGGTCCCAGTAGTGCTGCTCTCACAGGAAATGTAATACAGGAGTCAGTAGACCAAGCTTTCATTTGATGTACTCTCCTGTCTGACAAAAATGAGGAGAAGGGAACACTGTGAGACCCCTTCTCTCTGCTGAAGGGAGCAGTGGCTGCCTTACACTACGATGTCACTTGCAATATTCCCCTGGAATAACGCTGTCTCCTGAAAAGATGAACCTTGTATGCTTTACCCTCCTGGCCCTACTCCATGTTCTGCTCTGTGAGGATTTCTGGGCACACTCCACCATCTTTGGTAGAAAATCTGTTCCCAGAACAATTTTTTTTGTTTTCCTTTGAAGCTGTTTATTTCAGCATGCAACTCCCTGTTCCAGAACAGAGATGGATGCAAGTTCCAGCAGAGATGGGGTTTCCTTCTCACCTCACTCACCTGTGCATCCCAGCAGTTTTCATCCCAGGAGATGGACAGCTCCAGTGGATGCAGAACCCTCTTCTATCTTCAGATCCAGATATAGACTCATCTGGTATGAATCAGGAGAAAGAGTTGCTTTCCAGTGCAGTACTTCCTGAAGGGGTTTTTCTCCTTCATAGAAGGGATTTCAATAATATTATTTTCCTATTCAAACTCCTTTGTTTTCCAGAATCCCAGGGGTTTTGTGTGATGTAGAGCTACTGCAAACAGCTTCTCTTTCCTCATATATGTGATTATATAGATCGTGACTATATAGAGTTACTGAAATAGATGTCTGGGTATTGCATTACCATCAGCATTTGCACCTTGTCTTACAGCTAAAGCACACATGGACAACCATGTCCAGTCCACTCCCAGGCCAGTTCCCTCATCTTTTCTGGTTTTCCTCAACAACATGCACAGCCCTCAGCAGGAACTCTGTGTGTGTGATTTCAGGCCATAAAATCTTCTTTCTCATTCCTTCTTTGCCTCCTGGATGAAAATGCACAAAACAATCTGAGCATCTGCAGGACCTGTGTGTGACCTTCCACCCTGGTCTGTTAGACACGACCACGGCGTTCCTCCTCTGGAACCTGCCCTAAGAAGCCCTATGCTGTGGTGGATGAAACTGAGGGCAATTCCCTCTTCCCAACAAATTGAGACCCTCCGAGGGATCCCATCTCTTTTCAGATGGCCCAGGTTTTGCTCACCAGACCTTGTCTTTCATCTTGGCTAGCAGTAATTCTGAAGGAAGGAAAGCACTGAAGTATTGTGGTCTGTCTGAAATAGGAAAGATACATTCTGCTGCTTCTTTGATGTCTCATGAAAGAAAGCTGAAAGAATACAAATGCAATATCATTAAAACACATTACTAATCCAGCAGGAACGTAGAGGCTTGTGCATTAGAAATTTTTGCTCAATGCTACTTTCAAACTATGATTTGTAATCTATTGAGGAAACTGTCATGAGTAATGGCTTGCAATATGACAATGAATTTTAAACTTTCTCGGGTGAAATATGGATGACAACTTTTTAACACCATTTGGAGATAACTTGAAGTGGCAGTTGCTGGTTAGAGGACAAAAAGCCAAATGGCATGGTTTAGATATACAGAAAATGGAAGATAATGATGCATGAAATAAATGGAAAAGAATTGAGGAAAACACTGGAAAGAGGAAGTGCAGAACAGTTTGACCCACCAGTGAGCCTGGTTCTATTTCTATGGAAATGAGCTCATTACTGCTAATTTTTTTTTTTTAAGCTCCTAGTTGATTTGTGAAGTGCTGCATGAATTCTGATAAGGGCTTCGTGAATCACCAAAAAAAAAATTTTGAACAAAATATCCAGAGTCAAATGATGACCAAGTTCCATAGATGAATCAGCTGTCTGAGCACTTCATAGAGCAGAGCAGCACTAGGAGAGCCAGCTTTTCCCCTGGTATCAGGAGTCTATAATGCTCCGTTCTGCAAAGAAAAGGGATCATGCTTCTGACATGTAATTCTGGATGGTTACTCCATCCAAGAGCCTGTATTAAAAAGACATCTTTGATATTTTTCCCCCTGCTATTTCCATGATTGCTCAGGTTTAAAAATCAGCATCCTGAGAACTGGCCCTGGAATTGCCTCTCATTCCTCAGAAACAGGAGCATCTGTGGCATTAACGGTGCTGCCATGGGTGTCCCCCATCAGCGTTGGCTGTGACACCCTAAGTGTGCAGGGGAAATGCTCCAGAGCCAAAACACTGCTTCCTCTTAAACCTGAAATAAAAATCAAATGAAGCAGTGGATTTAAATAGTATGTGAGCTTTATTTATTTTACAAAGCCATCAATTTTTAAGACTGTCTTTGGACATGAGCAGTCTGCCTGTGACAGCTGGATTTTTAGCTGAACAGCGCGGATCGACTTTATGTGTTATACATACAGCATCTACACCTCTTATTAATTCTCCAGACACTTCAAAAAGAATGCCCTTGGCAAGTTCTGTGACTCTCTGCTAATTTGCCTTGTACTAATTTTCAAGGTGTGCATAGGTCACCACTTCCTCCAGCTTGCAGCTTGTAACAATGCACACGTGAGAAATTACACCAAATAAAGCTCAGCCTTCCGCCTCAGTGCTTGGTGCCTCTTTTCCAAAACCTTTCCCATTTTGGAAGTGACTCCATAGATTGTAATTCAACCATGACAAAGAGAGCAGCAACAACCAGCCCTGCTGGAGATGCACAGGCCAGGCTATCCCACAGATCCCTTAAACATTCCCAGGACTCTGCCCTGTTCATTTGCAAGGGGTTAATTTGACATTGGAAGTGCAATTACCAAGGCCAGGCTGGAAATGGCTTGGAGAAACCTGGTCTGGGTGAATGTGTCCCTGGCCGTGGCAGGGGGTGGGAGTGGATGAGTTTTAAGGCCCTTCCAACCCAAACCATTCCGGATTCTATGAACTATTTGGATTGTTGTTAAAAAATATTATCTTGAGATGGATGGACATACAGCCCCACCATTCTGCAGTTATGACAGACCTTAGATGATTTTCATTTTAAGACCAACAGGAGGCTGAGAAATAAAGTTCATTATAATTTACATGAGGAACTACGCTGTTGCAAATAAGAAATAATTTGGCATATATGACTCTACAGAATTGGTACAGACTTAAACTCATTTCAATTTTCTAGAATGCAGAATTAATTTGGGAAGAAGGTTATAAAGCACTTTGCTATTCAGTTGATAGCATGATTAATAATGCAAGGACAGTATTTCCATTCTGGATGTTCCCATACATTAGGGCAGGACTTTGTGAGACACCAAAGCTGCTTTGTTAAAACACTTCCAAGGCTTTCTTTTTGCATCTCACGTTTCTACACTTCTCAGAGCACCAGGAGCAGAAAGGAATCAGCATGTGAAGAAAAACAAAGACAGAGGATTGATGTGGAAAAGGGAGATCTCAAAAGCCGTTTCTCTTGGCTGTGAACTCTCCTGACACAGCTGTGGAGGTGCCTGGAGCTCTGCAGTGCCAGCGTTTGTGCTCTGTGTGTGAAGTGCAAACGGAGGGTCCAACAGCGCCCTGGCACTCCTCAGACCTTCCACTCCCAGGCTTTTTAATTGCAATCTGACACTGTTGATATCTCATTTCCCATGCCCCTCAAGGGAAGCTGTGGTGTAGGGAAGAAGAAAAATCATTAATTTTGATAATTTAGGAAAAAAAAATAACAGAGATTATTTTCTCTTTGTTATTTATTTACACTTATAGTTGGGAGTAATGATACTTCTTCCTATTCAGTTCTGATTTCAAGATGATGAAAGTCCCATTTAAACTAAATAAAAATATAATAATATCATTACAAATTAACAAAGATGGATCCTACCTTATGCTAGGTACAGTGCAGACCTAGACCAACAGGTAGTTCTTGTTCCAAAATGTAAAGGACAAGTGAAGTAGAGGGAAATGGGAAAAAAAACAGAAGCATCTTGTTAGTGCTGCCTGTCAGACATAGAGAAACCCCCTTACCCTTACTTTGTCTTTATTTTAATTATTTATCTGAGGCTCTTGTAACAGAGACAAAGAATTCAAAGAGTGAAAACTGAAATGATTGGGAAGAGAGGGGTTATGATCCTGGACAGGAAATGAAGAGTCTGAGGTAGAAATACTCAAAGGAAAGCTTCTGGAAGCAGCAGTAAGTCAGCACAAGGGAGAAAGTCCTGAAAAAAACCCAAAACTTTATTGCTGTTACATCACAAATCAAACTGACCCCCTCTCCCAGCTGTGCTTCCTAGCTCAGATGCACAACCCCGTCTCAAGTCACACTCACCATGGAAGCTCCCAAAGCTTTGGAAAGGTGTGTAAAACACTAAATGCTTTAACTGTATTGGATTTAAGTAAAAAAAGACCAGATTGTATCACTTCATATTGCAAAGATCAGATAAATCGTGCAAAATGAAGAGTTTGATTTACAGATTGCACAAAACCCATTTGAATGGCAAAGTTTCCCTGTCAGAATAATTTATATTGACTTTCCTCACTGAAGTTCATCAACTACAAGTTCTTTTTATCTGATTTTAAGGGTAAGAATCCTGTGACACAAAAAATTCCCATTATATGGCTTCATACAACATGAGATGGAATCATTGCTGTGGAAGGCAAGACAGCCCAGCTCTGCTGAAGGGACTTCCCCAGACAAAACCTGCTTTGGGGAATCCTGCCCAGCACAATTCAGCAACTGGAAGAGCAGGATCCAAGCACTCTCTGCATGGCTACAGTCAGTTTTTCTCCAGAGATTTAAGCAGCTGGACCTTACTTTCCTATTTGACTGGATTTTTCTCCTTACAATTCACACTAACTTGGCTTTTCCAACAAACAGCCATTTGACTGGGTAGGCATCAAACTTCTACCACTTTGGCTTCACTATTTTAATAACACTAAATCATTAAAAGTTATATTTTAAAAGATGCCTTTGTTTTCTCCTAGTTAAGAATAGTTAAATCTACAGAAATGTGAAGGGGAAATGATTATTTCTGCCTTTTTCTCTCACATGGGAACCTGAGATGTGGCCAAACAAACCCCACAGGATTTAGGCTGTGACATGGGCCAAGACTCCCATTCTCCTCTCCATGAGGGGGGAAGGCCATTGCCCCAGCACAGGTGTGCAAACCCACGACACAGGTGTGCAAATCCATGACACAGGTGTGCAAATCCATCACTGCCCCAACACAGGTGTGCAAACCCATGACACAAGTGTGCAAACCCATGACACAGGTGTGCAAATCCATCACTGCCCCAACACAGGTGTGCAAACCCATGACACAGGTGTGCAAATCCATCACTGCCCCAGCACAGGTGTGCAAACCCATGACACAGGTGTGCAAATCCATCACTGCCCCAGCACAGGTGTGCAAACCCATGACACAGGTGTGCAAATCCATCACTGCCCCAGCACAGGTGTGCAAACCCACGACACAGGTGTGCAAATCCATCACTGCCCCAACACAGGTGTGCAAACCCACGACACAGGTGTGCAAATCCATCACTGCCCCAGCACAGGTGTGCAAACCCACGACACAGGTGTGCAAACCCACAACACAGGTGTGCAAACCCATGACACAGGTGTGCAAATCCATCACTGCCCCAACAAAGGTGTGCAAACCCATGACACAGGTGTGCAAATCCATCACTGCCCCAACACAGGTGTGCAAACCCACGACACAGGTGTCCAAACTCACCATTCCCTGCTGGCCACAGCAATTCTCTGGTGCTGTGGTTTGTGAGCAAACATCTGTTTAAGCACAGAGCACAGCATATTGAGAGCCACCAGGAGACACTAAAACCTCAATGCAAACTGAGTAAATGGCTTCCTAATGCCCCTTTGGTTGGGAAGCAGGTTTTCCATGGGCACTGCATGGTGGCACTGTGTAGTGACAGAGAGCTGAGCCTGGGAAGGGCCCTCCCTGTGTTACACTGGGCTTTGGCAGCTCTGCCATCACAGCTCTGCCATCACAGCTCTCAGTAAAGAAGCTTTGGTTGCTTCAAAGAGTCATTTCAAAACCTGCCTGTGCTACAAGAATAAAAGAATAGAACTTCCCATTATTCCCACTGTTAGGCAGGATAACTCCACCTGTGTGCCCACAAAGGGCAGGGGCAAAGCTTGGTCCATCCACAGTATTCAAGTCATGCTCTGCAATAAGCTACAAATCCTTTATTGAGAGGAAATTCACAGAGATGCCTCGGTGCTGTTTCCCTGCTGTGCACACACAGTGTATTGTTCTTCCTGACTCCCTTTCTTCCCCCCAGGATAGACACATTCATGTTTACATTTAAAAAATCATATAGCAATCCATGGCCAGTCAATACAAAAGCACCAGGAAGATAAAACCATTGATCTGAGCACACCGTCCTGATAAAGTCAGAGCCCTCAGTGACTGCAAAGCCTAAGCAAACCAGAACTCAAGTGGTTTTCCTTTTAATTGTATTGTGCCTTCTCTATCCTCCTCAGGAACCCAAAAAATACATCTCTGTCAGTCCCTGTGCCCTTTCCCTTCATGGGTGGGAAAGCTCCACTGCACTGTATTTACACTTCCTAAACAAGCCTGCTGAATTAAGAGTATTTAATCAAAACCTTTCTTCTTATTAACAGGACTTTCATCAGGAAAATTTTAAGCACATTTTACTTTTCATCCTATGAATGCTGACAGACCTCCTTTATCAGGACTTCAATAAACAGCAGGTGAGGGAGGCACAGTGCCTGTGACACGCTGTTACTCCTGCTTGATTTCAAGGCTGCTCGTGAGGCTTTCTCTCAGCTCGTAGTTCAAATTGTCTTATCTCATCCATTCCCAGGATTACTGTTTCATGTAAATGTCATTTTTGCTGTCCAAAACATTACAAAAACCCACACCAGTGCGCTCTAACTCCTGTCTCCTTCTGAGAGACATGAGGGAAGCTGTTCGCTTTTGATCAAAGACAAGATCCCGACTTCAAAGTAACACCTCATCTGTAAATATATTACACCATGCTCTTAGTGCAGGAAGGGGGACTCCTTGATTTCAAATAACCCAAGGCCAATGCTGTGGGATTTGCCTGCCTTTGCAGAGTTTAATCCTGCTCCTCTGAATACCGGCAGAAAATTAGGCAAAAAGATTTTAAAGACCTTGGGCTCCAGTGTCCTCTTACTTCTCAAAGTCCAATGTCCAATGCTTCACTGGAAGAACACACAGAGTATTGTGGACTGGGAGAAGAACATGGAAAAAAACTAAGAATTCAGGAACATCACAGATTTTTTTTGAACCTAAGACTTAAATCTTTCTTCTAATGACAGAGAATAGTGGCTACATGCCTGCAGATGCTCTACCACTAATTTGGCTGGCATCTTTCAACATTTTTTGGCCACAAGACCCCTAACTGCACATGAAAAGAAAGTTCTAGGTGGGCACAGAGGGGTCAGTTTTACCCTCAAGTAACACTACAATCAACAGTGCCAGTGTACAGGTGTCATGTTTGTCCCTATGCAGTCAACAGGAAGCAGCCCAAGACACTGAAATCAATGACATTTTCTGCACAAACCCCCCATAATTCATTTACCTAGGTATGGTTTTGAAACCATAGAACTATCATTACATCTTAAAAAAGAAATAAAAATACCGCCATCTGAAAGAGTCAAATTTTATTCTTCAGGAATCTAAATTCTGAGGTTATTCTAAAATGTCCTGTTGTTCTACTAAAACTTCTTGCATCTCTCAAAAGCAGGAAATGAAACTGTTTACCTGAAGTGAATACACAATGCTAGAGAAATGAGTAAGGTGTTATTGCTAATTAGGGATTAAAACCTCTTGAAGGTTAATAGACTTTTAATAAGCTAAAAGAAGTCTTTGTTTCTAAGATATTTACTCCCAATGTGTGCTGCTTCTCCTCTCTGGATGTAGTTGCTGCAGGAAATGCACAGCAAAAAGAGCTCAGATTTCCTTCTCTGGGTCTGGGAAGGATTGGTTCCTTCTGGGTTTCTACACAAACATTTTCACTACTGAGCAAAGTATAATCCTGAGCCAAAAATGTAGCTCTGCTCCCTTCCTTCCCACCCAGAAACGGGGTTTTCCCCATGGAGGGAAGAGCCAAGCCCTGTGTGACCAGGGTGCCTGCCCTGCACACCCGGATTGCCATTGCCAGCTGCTTCCCACCCTGCAGTGCCTCACAACCTCTCCTTGGGAGACACAGGACTTGCAGCACCTTGCTCTCACTGTGCCAGCAGAGATATAAATGTGCTCTGGACGTTTGGGCTGGGCTTTCCTGGAGCTGTAGCCAGGCACGGGCAGCCCCAGCGTTGCCAGGCTCTTTGCATCCCCAGGGAACGTTTGTTTGAGCTAATGCAGCTCTGAGAGCTGGGTCCAAACAACAGGCCTGTCCAAGGGGACAGACCTAAGGCAAGTTTGACCCCAGTGAAGGTGGTTCCCACCCTTCCTGTCCCAGCTAAAGCAAAACCTTTCCTGATGTGAAAATGCAGCGCGTGGCAGCTCCCTTGGCCGAGCTCTGCTGGAGCCTCCCAGCCATGGAAGAGCACCAAACCTCCTGCAACGCCTGCACCAGAGCAGCTTACAAAGACATTCTCAGGGAGCACAAAAGCAGATCAGACACTTGCCAGGGCTCGTGCTGCACAGAGCTGACAGCCCCTGCTTGTGCCATTAGCACCGAGCACGGATCCTCTCCCATGCTTGGCTGCATCCTGCCAGCTCCGTGCCACTGTCTGCGCTGAAACTCCCAGTGCTTCCCAGTGGGTGAAAAATTAAACAGTGGAGCAGGCAGAGTGGGAATTTGCAGTTTGTACAAGCTCAGACTGAGCCTGGAAAGCTAAGGGCATACCTGGAAACACTTTTAAAATATATAAAATTCATGAATACTTTTCAGTTTGCAGCTGAGACATAAATATGTGTAATGAGCATGTAACAGACAACTTCCCTCTGCAGCATGGATATATATCTGCTGCTTCACCCTCCCTGGAAGGAGACTGATTTAATGTGCTTTGCTTGGGAAGTCACCCTCCAGCAAAATAAATTTGATTTCTGCTGCAATCAAAAGAATTTAAACAAAATCACCTCTCAGTTCTCCATAGGTTCATTTATCCAGACATCCATTCCAGTCTTCATTTTTCAACACAGAGAAATTAAACAGGGTTTGTTTGAGGCAATCTTTATGATTCTCTGAGGAGAGGTGTGAAGTCTGGTCTTGGATGGGCACATCCTTCACATGGGTCATATTTCATGAGCCTGTGCTTAAATGCAGCTCTCTCTGAATAAGCCACTTTCCCAATCATGGTTATTTGCATCTCTCTGTCTCCTGAAAGCAAAGTTCTGGAAGGGAAAGGGGAAAGTGGAAAGTGGAAAGGGGAAAGGGGAAAGGGGAAAGGGAAAGGGGAAAGGGGAAAGGGGAAAGGGGAAAGGGGAAAGGAAAAGAAAGGGAAAAGGGAAAGAGAAAGGGAAAGAGAAAGGGAAAGAACGGGAAAAGGGAAAGAGAAAGGGAAAGGGGAAAGAGGAAAGGGAAAAGGGAAGGGAAAAGGGAACGAGAAAGGGAAAGGGTAAAGGGAAAAGGGGAAGGGGAAAGGGGAAAGGGGAAGGGGGAAAGGGGAAAGGGAAAAGGAGGAAACTCTTCCCTAGGACTCTTCCACCATACCCAGTCAGGAATGTCCAAGTACATCCTTCTCCAGGTAAGCAAGGAAGAGAGTGGCAGTGTGCTGTGAAGGAAAACCAGCTTTTGGAAGATACAGTTTTCATTCTAAGCCTGCAGCTGAAGATGAAAATTCTCCTGGCAGTTTGTAGCTCCAGCCTCGGTGATCATCCTGCAGCAGCGTGGAATTGCAGAGGTGATGGACATCCTGAATTCCCCTTTCCCTGCATGATGGCTCACTGCCCCATGCTTCACATATAGTGCAGGAGAGCCATTGCAGAGCACAGCCCTTTGCTCAACAAAAGACAATTTTAACCATCCTGCTCTCTTCATGATATTCAACCCATCAAAAGTAACCTCCTGCTACTTCATTTTGTCATATGATTGATTAAACAATGGAATTTGGATACTTTCCATGAAAGAGAAGTTGGAAATCACATTTCCTGATTCAAGACCTGCACACTTATTAGTCCAGTGTACCAGTGCCATGTAACCATGATCTTTCAGCAGTCATTAGTGAACAAAGTCATCTAACAGTTCTGGCCACCACTGAATGCTCACATGGACAAGTCCTGAGTATCTTTTTCCATCAAAGTGCTGCTGTCATAATGTTAAAATGCTGAAACCAAGGACATCTCAAAGGATATTTATTGTGAAGAACAAGCTTCTTTTTCACCTACATTACTAAACAAATTACTTATTCCATTCCATTCCATTCACACTGAAGATTTTAAACACCATTTCTAATAAATGTTAGACAAATACATTGAAAATGTCACCTCCCGTGTGAAATGTACCACTTGCAAAACTGCCTAAACTTAGCCACTCCTTTCACCAATTTAAAAAAAACCCTCACAGGGTGCTCAGAAAATAACAATTTAGCAAATGTTTCACACCACTACCTTCATTTCAGCAAATGTCCAACTTCAGCATGTACTGTCACATATTTTATCCAGAATGAGGGAGACTCACCTGCCCAGAGAGATCAGGGTTTGGAGGCAGCTGGAGGAAGTCAGAGCACAGCTCTGAATCGAGGAATTTGAACCTGAAATCTTGCACTGGTTTGGGATCTGACAACAAATTTTAAAAAAATGGGGTTATCAGAATCCTCAAGGAAGTGTTGGCAAAGGCTCTCTGACTTGTAGGAAGCTTTATCCCACAGCAAAAAAAAAATCCTCTGAAATCTGGGGAACTGTGTAAGGTCTGCAGGAACTGGAGGCTGAGAAGTCTGGGAATTCTGTATCACTTCCAAAAAGTAAAGCTGAAGTAGGCAGGGGTTTGTTTGTATGATTGGTTGCTTTGGTTTAATACCAAATTATTATTCTAATTGTTCCTCGATTAGAAAATTCTTAATAATCCCAGGTAGTGTTGTGAATCATAATGAAAACCTTTCCCAAATTAAATTTCCCCAGAATATATCTCCTAAAGTTTGGCATCTCTTCTTCAAAGTCAGACACTATCTTGGAAAAATGAGGTCACTGATTTGTTTCCTAATTGAACATTTGAGAATCAGGCTCATGTTGTCCAGGATTTCAACACCAGCCAAGTTCTTTTCCCCAACTCTCAGATATCTTATATTCCTTCTTGCTGCAACAATGAAATCAGATTGTACCTGACATTTTCCACAAGTATTCTGCATCTGTTTTCATAAAATATTATAACCTCAATTTGGGTTAAAATTTAGCTTAATTGTGCCAAATTATCAACAGGCCATCTTTTGTTTGAAATCTTTTTCTTCTCTCTCCTGTCATTTTTACAGGCAGCTCAGCAGATAATTTTATGCTACTGCAGTCACACAAGGCAGATTCTAATATTGATCTGAATTCTCCCCTTGAATATGATTTGCATTCCCAGCCTGATCTACTACTTTTTTTTTTCCCTCCCATAGAACATGATTTACATTCGTAGGTCTTGCCGCTTCATTTTAAAGCCATCTTGAAAAAGTCTCTTTCTAATCACCCTTCTAAATTCATGTGGGAATAACTCTTCCTACTGATGCTTAGGAGAGGAAAATTTCAAATAAATTGATGCTATTCTTGCAGACTATAATGACTGGAAACTGCATTTGTTGATGGAAATTAGAGAATTTTTATAGCTTACTAATAATCCAGCTCTGGGACAGCTAATTACCAGGGCTTGCCATGTCTGAATACTGAGGAAGTGCATTCAATCTTCCAGGTCCTGTGAACAGGAAAAAGCCAGCAGGAGCAGCCAATGACCATCCTTGTGCCACAGCAATCTCCAGCACAAAAACCTATCCCACAGACAGGAAAGACAGAGATTTTCTTTGGATCAGACATGGGTAGGTTGGGCAAACTTAATTTCCTTGTGGCCAAGGCCTCTTTCTGTTGGTCATCCCCACCCTCTGCTGGAGATTCACCCCAGAGAATTCCATGATTCCATGGCCTCACTCCTTTGGGCTCTTGCCACCTTCCCAAGGTGCTCCCAGGGTTGAGCTCCTCTTCCACCAGGCAGGGAATTGCAGCGTTCAGGGAACACATTCCATTACATCCTCCTGGCAAAATTACAGGGCAACTAGTAAAATCTAAGTGGTTAATTTTCATTACTTGTGCCCAAATTTAAAAGTAACTCTGGGGCAGAGTCAGTGATACTTTCTGAGTTCTTACTCAGTTGTTCTAAGTTCCCTCACCTTGCTATCTCCGTTTCTAAAAGCACCTATGTTTTAAATTTTTCTTTTGTTGCCTGCTCAAAATTCTTTCTTTTGGGTCTGAATGACAGAAAGGAATTTACCTTTTTACTACACTGGTATCATCATTATTACATTCCTCTTTGTCCACACGTACTTTATTCACTAGAGGTGGTAAATATTACACTCAGAGTTTTGAACACAGCTGACACCTCACAGTTGTCCAAAAACACTGGAAGAAGAAAACAGGAAACCACATTTCCCCAGAATTTTTTTGTAGTAGAAAATTGCATCTCACTGGAAAGACAAAATGGAGAGGTTTTGTATGTCATTAACTATTTGATTTTAAGCTTATTATTGCAATGTATGGGAAAAGGAAACTCAGATTTTTAGGAACTCCAGACAGGACAGACTCAGCCACACACACGTGGTGAGTGCCTCAGCAAGCATCAAACACTGGACTGGATCTCGATTACTTAAAAACTCCCCTAAGAAGCATAAGAATTGTAAATATATTCTAAACCATCATATTTAGCACCATGCCCAATAGTTTTGAGACTGAAAGCCAAGACAGTATGTATAACAAAAATTCATATTGCTTGAATTATTGCTGACCAACACACATTTAAGTGACAGGTAAATCTAGGAAAATCTGAGACATATTTCGTGCTTCTATTAACTGAGTACTAATTTTTGCAAGCCAAATGAAGTTCCATTCATCTTTAAATAAACAAACAAAAGATATTAGTACATTTTAAGTTCCCCAAGCCATTTGAATGGTGCAGACGTTTCTCCTGAGCTCATTCCCCACTCACACCTGCCTTTATGTATGAGCAGCAAAGGCAGGTGGGCTGAAGAGGGGCTGGGACTCTGAACTGTACAAGAGAAGGGAAATCTGCCCCAGGACAGTGATTCTGTGGGATTGGCAGGAGATCTTTCCCATCATCAGAAGCCATATCTCAGTGCTGCTCCCTTCAGCTGTGACCTCTGTCAGGCTGCTCAGCCATCAGTGCTTTGAGTCGTGGGATTTGGTAGAGAAGCCTGTAGATCCTAGAGTGCTCACCTGAATAAACCCCTTTAGCTGCAGGAAATGCCCTTAACCAGACCACAGAACTGCAGCACGTGCTTTTAAGGTGGGACTCTTCATACAATAGTAACTCTGGGCATTTACAGGGCAATGTTCTTTGCCACTGAATAAATTATGAACAATGCAAGGTGCTCACAGTTTAGTCCAACACCAGAATTAATGAGGTCATCTCACACAGCATTGCAGTCTTCCAATTACTCATTTGAAGTAAATCACATTTGTGTGTGCCATAATTACCAGGCTTCATGACTTCCCAGGCCTTGTGTTTGCCCAAAGAGAGCTGGAGCCCAGAGCTGATGCTTGGCTCCCTTCACTCCATGCACAGCAGGGTAAGAGATGCAGAAAGGTCAGCTTGGATCAAGATTCCCAGCTGGAGATGCCCATCCCTGTGTTGGTTAGAGTGACAGAGGGGATTTGCCTCCTAAACTGTGCAGTTGAGCAGGGACAAATCTCTACCTGAGCATTCTTGGGGCTTGGCCTTTAAACCTGTGACATATTTCACATCACCACTTCGTTAATGATTTTGCCAATATGCTCCAAGTGTTTACTGAGACCAGAGGAACCAAAGTGCCATAGCTGAGTATCACTTTTTCTTTTTAAAAGCACAAAAAGTTAACATTTGGCTACAGCTACACTACAGAGCATTGCTGTTTCTTATGTGTAAATTCTGATTACTTTGGTTCTGATTATTGATCTAGTTTTTTGTTGCTGGTGTGCCTATGACCTCTATTCTTGCATATGGACGTTTTTTTGCTCCTTCCTGTTCATCCAGAGCCACTTTTTGGTGCTTTTAAAGCTGTGGCTGCCCATGTCTGTGCTTTTGTTTCCTGGTTCTGTGCCACCTCTTAGCAGATGGAGGTCACATAGATTTTTTTGATTTTGTCTTCTGAGATGCTTGCTGTCCTCACTATCTTAGGGGTTTAGGTAAATCCTCTCCTCCTCTAGCTATCATAGCAGAATTAATGGGCTGATTTTTACAAAGGTCAGTCCTTTAACAGTGCAGTACAGCCACAGAAATAGAAATGAAGCCAGTTAACTGCCCAGATATCTCAGTCTAAAGGAACTGCACATTTCTGAAAAGACTTTACCCTGCCAATCAGATTAGTAGGGAGACCTAATCCTCTGAAATACTGATTGCTCCAATACCTCCCAGGTAACCAGCAACAGGACCAAAGGAAACAGTCTCAGGCTGCACCAAGAGAGGGTTGGATTGGATATTGGGAAAAATTCCTTCACTAAAACGATGGCCAGATGTTGGAACAGGCTCTTTTGTTCAGGAGTGAATTTGTATGTCATGTATATGTCATCACACACATGATTTTTATTTATTTTTATATGTATCTATAAAGTGAGATATCAAATGCTAAAAGTCCAGCAGCTACATACCTGAACATGGCAACACAGGGTTGCTGTTTGTACTGTGTGAGCAGTTTTTAGGAAATCCAGGAATTCTGGAAGAGTTCTAATCCATGCAGTTCGTAGTCTCATGTGTCAGCCCATCTGCATTAGTGGCACACCAATGCTTTGCCAAGAATTAAAATCTCAGAAGTCTTTTGGCACTTCTGAAATCATCACCAGATCTGACACTTGAGATTACAATTGCTTGAGGGAAAAAAAACCCAACTTTTCAAGAGCAGCATCAGAGTAATTTCAGAAACAGCTCTTAATTTGCTAAGATGCATGGAGGGAAGAGAGGGGCGAAGGCCCCAGTAACTAAATACTCCATTTAGAGTTGGGAAAGGCTCTCAAGTGCTCAGAGCTGCCTGTTCCCATGTAGGCTGCTCAGAAGTGTCTGTGTATTACACAACAGCTCCGTGGAGCAGCCCAAGGGCAGGCTGGAACCATCAGCTGAAGGAGGGAATTCTCATCTTCAGGCAAACCCAGAACTGCTGCTAATGGCAGAATTCTCACAATGCACCACCAAGGAGGCTGGCTGGAGAAGGGAGGTGTGAGAGACAAGGCATGGGGTTCTCTCTAAAATATGCAGTGATAATTCTGTTCTTGCAGAAAGAGAGAAGTGTTAGGAATTACTAGATTAGAAGACTTTTAATAACCTTCAAAGGGGGAGTAAAAAAGAGTACATGGAGAGGATGCTTTCGTATGAAAAGCAAGTTAGATTGATGCATGGAGTAGTCAGGACACTGGAAGATAAACTATGTGAATTTGGAAAAAAAAAACTATGAACACTTGGCATATTCCCTAAAAATCATTTTGATCTGCTTCAATGATAACAAAGTTGCTTCTAGGAGGTGCAGTTTCAGCTTCAAATAGTTCCCTTCTGCTCTTTGTTCTCTGCCACTGTGACCCTCTGGGTGCAGAGCTGGTTTGTTTGCACACATCCCTCAGAGCTTGTTCTGGGTCTGTTCTTACACCTCGTCTGTGGGACCACAGCCTAAGAGGGAGGTTTGACATCAGTGAAACAGGAGCTCAGCTCAGCTGAGGGGCTGGAACACCAGCTCAAGCAAGGACTGACTCCACCTGGGCTCCTACAACCAGAGACAGACAAAGGGAGAGGAACTGCTGGCTCCTGGTCTGGAGGAGACTTTCTAAAAGCCCAGGAGACTGAGGGGAGGTCAGGGGAGCTGCAGCTGAACTGCAAGCCTGTCCTAATGAACACCTCACACACACACACCCACGGCACAGGCAGGCACAGACTGTGTGCAGTGAAATGGGAAAACGTTCTCCAGACAAGCCCCACAGCCAGGGATACACAGCAACAGGGAATTGCATATTTAGACTTATTCAAGTTTTCTGAGCCACAAATTAGCACTTTTAAGAGCTGATCTTTTTCCCAATTGACTTTAATCGAGTGCTTTAGAAGCTAGAAAATGTTTTAAGTGAATAGAGCTCCTAAGCAGAGAGCCCAGGGAACAGGATAGCAGCTATTTTGTACTCTCTTTCAATGGCTTTGCTTTGCTTTTTTGCTTTGTTATTGCATTTTTACAGTTCTCAACACAAGGGAAGCACCCCAGCTGTAGGTTTCACAAACAAAATGAGAGGTGCAGGCAGAAAGAGACCCTTGAGGAGACAAGTTCAAGCAAAAAATTAAAAACATTTTCTTGACAGTGTCAACCTGACGATCTTTTAAGTGTCCACTTTGCTCTGATCTCTAATGCACTTCATGTAGACAAGAGACTGTTATTCTCTGAATGCCAGAATCCCTTTGTTTTCCAATATATTGTATGAAAACAAAGTCGCTTTTACTTTTTAAACAATAGCTCAGGAAAAAAAATCAACACACTTCGTAATGTCTGTCTTAAAAGTGAAATGAACTCAGCCTACACCAGTTACGTTTTAAGGCAAATGGTCTCGGGAATCTGATTAAAATCTGCCATGAAACAAACCCTGTCTAAAGCCAGAGAAAAGCCTGGGAGAATTTTGTACCAGAGCAGGCTCACGAGGTGTCTGCTCTTGTTGTCAAGTGCATTGAATTTATCTGACCAGGATCTCTGTAGCTCCTTCCCCCAGTGCCTCCCAGAGCCTTTTCCATTCCCCTCTCCCTCATCTGTGCCACCACCGCTTTCTCCCTGCTCTGCTCTGGAGCTCTGAACCCAAAGCCACAGGAACACTCCTGTTTATTTTACCCCTAAATGTTTGTGCTTCTGCCTCAGAGTGGGAAAAATGGTCAGAAAACAGTGGGGAACCAGTGCTTGCTGCTGACAGAGCCCGTGTGAGTCCCCAGGTGGGGCTGTGCCCACCCTGCAAAGCAGCACTTCTGGCATTTAGCACAGCCCTGCCTCACCAACAATCAAACTAAACTCCCCTTGCTCAGATGGTGCTCTGCCTGACCAAATTAGTCTGGATTTTCCTTCAGAAAAGCGAGAAAATGTAAAAATCAGGTGACCTCACATTTCCATCACTTCCTCTGCTGCTTGAGCAGTGCCAGGAAACAGCTCCTACAACCGAGGGACGAAAAGTGAAAAATCATTATTATCACAAAACAACCGAGCCTTCCAAAACCTTACCTGCAAAACGCTTTGGAAAAGGCTCCTTTCTCAAAACATTTAATGTCTTTCATGAACTTGTGGGAATAAAAGCAGGGACAGAGCTGACAAAGCAGTGACAAGGAGCTCAGTGCAGTCACTGTGCCCAGTGGAGATTCAGGGATCAGAGTTCTGCCACAACCCCAGAAGTGTCTTTTGAAGTCGTTAGGATTTAACAATTAACAGAGATTTTTTTTTTTGATAGCTAGATGCAGCCAGATAAAAAAGACATTCCATTCCAATGTCCCATTATTTTGCCTGTAACACATTAACAGCATACTTTGATGCATTTTTATATCCAAACCTGGATAATTGAAAGTGAAAAAATTCAATTCACCCACTTCCCTACATTTAAAAAAAAGAATACTGGGTTCTCTTCTAATAACAAATGTGCAAATAGTCATGACTTTGAACTGAAAGGATGAAAGATATAAGTGAAAACTGAGGAATCAGTGATGATCATTTTCTATGCTATCAATTTTAATACTTACACAATATTTCTATGATGGTTTTCAAATATTTTATATTGCCTGAATTGGTATATATTGAACTAGAGAGTAAACGTTCATTCCACTGCAGTCAGCAGCAAAATTCTTTCTTTTTTTGAGAGTTATTCTTTATTAATTAGGTCTCTTAATCCTGACCCTGTTAATTGTTAACAGCAAAGGGATCGAGAGACCTGGGACTGTGTCTGATCTGAGTTACAGCTACTGAATTTGCTCTGAATATTTCATTATAAGACTTAATTTTGCACCATGAGACAACCTGAAATAGCTATTATTTTTTCTTACCTGCACTTCTCATTTAATGTTTAATGCTGCTCTCATTCCCATCTCAAAAAATGCCTCAAATTCCCTCCAACTTGGTTTCAAAACTTTTCCTGTTTCAAAAAATTTAGAATGGACTTCTACTACGTGGTCTGGGTACTTCATGAGGCGTTTTTCTGGTTTACTGCTTTTATTTTTCAAGTGTCTCCCCAGCATGATTTGTTTTAATTTAAAAAATAGTCTCATTAACATGTAATTCCACTGGCTGGCTATAGAGCTACCCTTAATTAACTTTTATCCAAGTTCAACGTGTGCAAGCAAACTTCCCATGGCTCTCAACACAAGCTGGAATATTTGTTTTTCCCTGTACAAAACTTGGGAATTACTTTGGTGAATCACTATGTGCTTTTAAGGAGAAAAAATATGATCTGTGTATTTTACAGTTTTTCACAAACCTCCTAATCCAAGCTGCTAATCCAAAGTTCTGTACAGATCAGTGCAGGCTGCAAACACAAACACTGGCAAGGAGCAGAGGATGTGGAATTGAACACATGAATTTCTCAAATTCCAGAATTGGTTCCCATTAATTGAAATACCTTTTTCATTACTTTGCTATTTGCCAACTTGTTGATTACATTTATATTTTTCTGAGTCACTCAAAACAGTGATGCTTTTCCTTTGGAAGATAAAAGTTGATCTTTTTTATAAATTTGTTTGCCTCAGGTTTGAAATCTTATAGAAGACATCAAATATTCCACCACTTGACAATAAAATCCGAAGTGGCAGTTTGGAATATTTATTCTAAAATAATCAAAGCAATTCTTTGATGCATACTTCAATAATTATTTAGTACATTTTACTCCTATAAATATGTTTCTTTGCCTTACAGACAAAATGAAAAACTCATAAAAGATATTTCAAATGAATAATTCACACAATGACTGACAGTATAATTGTTTATATTTTTTCCAGGTTGGCACATTCACTTTCTTTCCTCAATTTATAAACCAAGTTATCACTCTCTGTGATATTTATAACATTTGAATAAATAAAAGAAACTTTATAAAGATGTCTTGTCAATTTATTTTTTTTACAGTGACTCTGCTCCCATTATTTCAATTCTTTAGTTGAGAGCTCCTGGTACCACTTGTATCCCACCTTTGGTGGGATTTTAGCTATTCTAAGAAAATGCATTAAGCACTGGCAATTAAATTGCCTTTTCAATTTTGTGCAGCTTATTGTTTTATTGTAAAGGAAGATTAGTGTCTTCCATAGAAACAGGAAAATGCCTAAGCAGGAGTCCATGGACTAAAGCTGTGATATCTTGTACCAACCCACATTCTGAAGGAATTCTGACAGAGACAGAAATCAATTGAAGTGAGAATGTAAGAAAATAAAATAAAATCACCAGCTGAACAAGAATGAAAATACTAAGGTGGAATTGGAAAAGCTTTCCTGTCTGTGGGAGAATCTCTTTGGGAATGAACCTGTGGAGCAGAACTGTCTTATTTTTAAAAAATCTTAATAAATTCATAAAAAACAGGAGAACAGTAAAGCTACAAAGATATTAAAAAACTCATTATCAATGAAAATCTGCTTGGGGCAAAACAAAAAGCTGTGGGCAGCTATAAAACAAAGCAAAGAGCAGTAGCAAAGGAGCAGGTGGGGAATGGGAACCAACACATGGAATTATGGCTTACCAGGACAGCAAGGATTTGGGATTTCTGAGCTTGGCAGCAGCAGCAGAAGCAGCTCATACAAAATGGGACATATGGACAGAGGCACTTTGATGTCAGCAAAGCAAGTTCTCCTTTTATCCTTATTTTTTGTGTTAATGGCTACAGAACAAATTCCCTGGGGGCCAGAGGGTGATTCCCGAGCTGGGGATGCAGCACAGGGCTCCCACCAGGCTCTGCTCACACAGCCCACGAGAGCAGGGGCATCCCTGGCACACACCTGGGATTCCACCCTGAGGGCAGAGCTGCCCCCAGCAGCCCCCCAGCTCTGGGAGTGCACGGCAGGCTTGGCTGGGGGGCAGGAGCAGGACAAGCACCAGCACCCACTGCCATCTCCGTGGAAATGTGAATTAGATCAATACCTAGGTCTGTGACAGGGGCTTCTGATGAGTTAACTCAGCTGCCACAACACTGCCACTTGCCTAAAGGAATTAACAATCATTTCTGAAGGTACTTCTAAACAAAACCCTCATCCTGGGAACACAGAAGCTGAGAAATGTTTAACTCATTCACTGTTGGGAGACCAAGCCACACACTGGGGCTCTGAGGAAGTTGAATGAATAATTGAATTTCAGCAAATCAATTATGATTAAATCAGGATGAATTTTTAAAGTTGGGGGGAAAAAAAAGCACTACCAAGAAAATTCTCCTGGGATCAATGCCACCTTCCTAGTTTCCAGCCAGACAGTTATGTTTTAAAATATTTTGCTCAGAATTCAGACATCTGCTTTACTGTGTGTTTGTTTTGCAGGTTTTGTGGCAGAGGGGCTGGCAAGGGATGAGGTCTGCTGTTTAAAATGCTGTGCTGCCTCTGTCTTCTCTGTTTTCAATTTATTACCTTATTTAACTGATTGAGAAAGATATTTTAAAAATTGCAAGGTCTCACTGCAGCGCCAAATAAAATTAAGGATGTGCTTAAGTACTTAATGGCATGAAAGGAACAGTCATTCTTCTATTTTCTTCTTTGTTTACTGGAGACTTGTACTGGGCTCAGTTCATTACTTTTCAAAAAAGAAAAAAAAAACATAGGAAACTTTGCTAATTCAATTAAGAAGGTGAAAGCACACAATAAAGCAAAACATCATCCGCAAAACCCATGACTTTTTTCATGGCAGCAGCACTCCAAGGTGAAAGGACACAAAGGGTGGCCGTCCTTCATGGGACCACTGCATTCCAGGGAAAAGCCTCCCAGGCTGGCTGGAGCTTGGAGAGAAAACAAGGGCAGGGGCAGGAGGTTCCTTAAACTGACCTGTCACTACTGACACAGGACAGGGAGAAGCCAGAACAAATCTAAAGCAGGGGGGTTTATCTGTTGCCAGCAAAGCAAAGTGTGCAAAACCTTGCTGAGGGTTAACAAAGTCCCTGCTGCTCAGCTGGGGAGGAGCAGATCCTTCTCTGAGGAGCCAAGAGCTCCTCAGCATGGAGGTGTTCTGCTGCTCTCATAAATGATGCTCTGTAGCATTGATTCTGTCAACACTCTTCCTAATCCTGACATTTCCTGACATCTTCAATTTTGTAAAATAAAAAGAGTTTAAAATTTTTAGCTTTGACCTTGACATAATGAACTGATGGATCACGGCAAGGAAATGGAGTCTGAGCACATTTGTTCCAATCTGGCCTTCTGCTGCTATCAAAACTGCAGATTAAATTACAGGTTTTATCAGAGGTTAGCTGGAAAATGGATGTTCTTCCTGTGGGGAGGGGGGAAGTCATACAAGTATTCCATCTTTTATTGGGATAGAAATTCCAATTACGTTTTAATTCAGGAAGCATTTTCAGAAGAAAACACATTTAGGCACAAACAATTGGATACCTTCTTTTTTTCCAGCTTGCCCAATTTAACTCCCTGCCTATAATCTAAATGAATGTGAGTATCCAGTCTAAAGTCCAGAGGTTTTCCTCTGGTGACATGAAAAAAGTAAGATGTTTTACTGACCCCTGGATAGGCAAGAGCTTGCTATGTTTAACTCTTAGAACTTCTCTCCTACTAGGAATCTGATATAAAATGTTGAGAAATTAAAATATGTACAGTACTAATTGTCTGCTCTGTGTGATTCAGGGGCCAATCAGGTCAAAAGGCAAAGCAGTTTCTCTTCTGGCCTTCAGTCCCTCTCTTCCTACTAAGCACACATCATATAAAGAGCAGTGACACATAAAAGCTTCAGATGAAGTCGCAGATGTGACACAGACACTCTTGTTTCTGCCTTCCATGGGTTAAAACAAGTGTCATTGTTTGTATCGTGACATCAGCTGTGATCAACTCCTCTGACAGCATCACTTCACATCACAAAATCGACTGATTATGTTGGATAAGCCTCTTTGTACAATCCCAACAGCACAAGGCATAACAATTGAGAATGGGAAAAAAGTCTTAATTTGCTTAAGCAAAACAGATGCTTTGTCCTCATATTGCTACACATTCCTTTTTTCTGTCTTCCCTCCCTCATTCTTCTTTGAGGATCACCTCAGAAAGGCTTTATGTTCTGAAGTTTAAACCTTTATTATTTTTTAACCCATCTTGTACTGCCTTCACACATCAGCCAGAGGGAGGGGAACAGTCATGGCCAACACCCAGACAAGGCAGAGACACCTCGGTCATCCAGGCTTAAATCAAGGTGGGGAACCCAAGCTGTGTGTGGGTCTTCATCCCTGCCCACAGCAGCACAAGCACTGAGGAACTGACAGCATCATTTATTCCTTCAAGGCAGCCCCAGGAACCACGAGAATGGCCAGTGATAAACCCTCAGCCTGTGGGGTGTGCAGCACAGCCTGCACAGATCCAGGCCATGAGACACGTTTCACCAGAGTAACCTCAAAAACAGTTTGCAGGGATATGGATGGATTTGTATTTCACCTATAAAAAAGCCTTCCCAAGTCACTGTGCCCCTGAATAGCTCTTTGCAGTGGGTTTCTGCAAGAAACAAAAGGGGAATGTCAAAGGGAATAAAGAACTGAGTGAGGGTGGATAAAGTGGGGAAGGGCAGGAGCTGAGCAACTGGCAGGTGAGGATAAAGGAGATATTTCAGATTAAAAGGTGGGAAGGAGCCAGGAAAAGTGGAGGTTAGCAGAGGTGGGGGGCTAGTGAGGATGTACCTGAAAATCAGAGAATCACTAAATAGTTTGAGTTGGAAGGGATCTTAAAAATCATCTTGTCCCATCCCCCTGCCATGGGCAGGGACACCTTCCACTGTCCCAGGCTGCTCCAAGCCCCAATGTCCAGCCTGGCCTTGGACACTGCCAGGGATCCAGGGGCAGCCACAGCTGCTCTGGGCACCCTGTGCCAGGGCCTGCCCACCCTCCCAGGGAACAATTCCTGCCCAAGATCCCATCCAGCCCTGCCCTCTGGCACTGGGAAGCCATTCCCTGGCTCCTGTCCCTGCAGCCCTTGTCAATTGTCTCTCTCCATCTTTCCTGCAGCTCCTTCAGGCCCTGCAAGGCCACACTGAGCTCACTCCTCTGCAGGCTGAACAATGAGATGGTTACAAATATTTATAGCTTCTTTCTGTCATTTTAGACATTTCAAATTCCTCCATGGGTTTCTCCCATATCAAAAGCTGACTGGAAAGATTAAATCTTGGCTTGATAACACAGACCTTCTCTCTTTCCTTCTGTGTAAGACTACTCGTCTTCAAATCATTTTGGAAGGGTGGCTGTTTATGGACCCTGCACACACACACAGCAGTGCCTGTGACTTGCCCAGCTGAGGCCAGGCCTCCTCTGTCCATCCCTGTGACCTGTCCCTGGAGCAGGGTGACAGCAATGCCCTTCCTTCAGCACGAACCCCGGCCCACAGAGCTGGAGGGTGGCAAAGGGTTTGAACTGATAAAAGAGGGATCATCAGTAACCCCCTCCAGAGATGTGTTCCCAAAAATGACCAGAACCTTCTGCCAACTAATCAGAGCTGGGGTTATCTCTAAGTTCCTTTCACGGAGAAATCTTGTAGAATTAAAATGCTGAACCAAGGCAAGGAACTCAGAGCCATCTGTCCACTCTGCCACCTCTTCAGACAAGCCCAAGGACAAGTTTGCAGAAGGCTGACAGCGCTGGTTTCAATGTTGCTTATCTCCAGCATGATCCATATTGGCAGATTTAACTTAAATCTACTGCTTTGTCTTCCAAAGAGGGACAAGCGCTTTAAATAAATCTTCTCTTCCTGCACTCAGTGTTAGCACTTCATTTTCTCTCAACTCAGTACAGCATCTATCCTGATTTAACAGACATCTGCAAGAGACAGGAGCAACAACATTGGTCATGGAACCCGCAGCACTGCTCCACAGTACCTTGTAGCAAACGTCTTGGGTCAGTAGTTCAAGCTACACTCAGAACAAGGACAGATTTCTCCTTGTAGCATCCCAGCCTCTTTGTGTCTTCGTCAAATCTTACTGCAGTCAAAGAAAATGACCTGGACTGGACCTTTTGCCTGTCAAAGGCAGCTGCTTTCCCACACTTTACAAGCCTCATGTTTCTTTCTGGCTGCTCGATGGCAACCGGTGAAATCTGAGGAAGAGCATTCAAAACAGATCTGTCTACCTGCACCTCACCAACCAGCCTGGAAGGGAAAACAGTTGTTGGGAGTCATCACATTCCATTTGTGAAAAATCCCTGAGAACTATTTCTCTTTAAAATATTTCCTGAGAAAAATCCCATGTCCCACAAAGGCAAAGCGTGTGGCTACGTCACGAGCACGAGGCAAGAACCGCTTTGTGCTGTAAACAGCCACGTCAGTGAGAAAAGGCTGTTTGCTTATTTTTATTTTCCCTCTAAAATTGCAACTGTCATGTAAACTCTTTAATAAAGAGATCAGAGCTAGTCGCTAAAGTGCTATTCAGAAATGCCAGGCACTGCAGAAATCAGCATTTTAATTTGAGTTTTGAACAGAATGAAGCCTTAACATAGCTCTCAAGCTATTTAAATATGGGGGAAATTAGCTGAATGAATGAAAGAAAATAACACAGCTGGCGACTATTTAAAAAGAGCAGACTGACTTTTTGTAAGTTCAAACAGGGCTGTTGAGAAATAACTTCTTATTAACTATGCAAAAACAGATTTTGTACAAATATACATCTCTATTTATCTCTCCAGATCAAGACTTTGACAATAATTAATCATAATGAAAGTTTCTCTGAGAAAACTCAAAAATACTTAACTCTGAAAGAGCCTACAAATATTTGGTTAAGTTCATATAGATATATATATATAAAAATTATTTGTGTGTAAATGTGTGTTTATGTACACACAGTTGAAATTAATCTACTGCAAAGTTCTTTTAGAAGCATCTCTTCTTTCTGTACATTATTTATCTTCACTAAATTATTCTGTAGCATCTGGGAAGACTAATTTAGGCAAAGAAAATTTCCAGCTAAAACCAACTTCCAAGTTTTTTCCATGTTTTTGAACTCCAGTAACATAACAGCTACTCAGAGATTACACACAGACTGCTCCACCCTCTTCCTGGGCTGGCTCCCAGCAGCTGTCCAACATATGGCTCCAAGTTCTTGAGGAGTTTATCCTGCCATTAGAACGTTACAAAATGTAAAGTTTTTCCCTCTGCAGGCTCCAGAAGACTGGAGGTTCAGCACCTGAACGTGAGCTCCTGAGAGCCCCACCTCCCTGCAGAAATGTGCCTTCCACACAGGATCCCAGCTCTGTCCTGCAGAATTCAGCCAGCAGAAATGCTGCATCTCATTTTTAAAGAGAATAAGTGAAAACAAGGCAAAATAAACTCAGGAGCTGTGCAGATAAAAAGCTTCCAGCCATTCAGGTGCTGATAAAACTGAAAGATCAATGGATGGTTGTGGATCTGTCCACACTTCCTACTGCCTGTCCTGTCTCCCACTACTGCCAAGAGTATGGATAACCCAGCCCTTCCTGTTCTAATAATACACAGAATAGAGCTCTTTGCTTCATATTTTCACGATTTGTACAGGTCTGCTTATTTTATGTCAGAGTCTCTTCTGCAAGCCAAACAATTTCTTTTCATGGCACACCCTGCAGGGCTTTCCTTGGGATTTTTTGATTAAAAAACCTGCTCTTTTAAGCTTGATGGGTTTGCAAAAGTGTTTCAATTTCTTTGATTTTCCACTTGCACCTTTGCTAGCACAGTCCCACAAAACCCTTCAGTGGTAAACAGCTCCAAGATGAGGAGGAAGGAGAAACCAGACTGCTGAAGTTGCCTCTGCTGCCATCCCAAGACAGAAGTGCAACCATAATTCATTTTCCTGGCAAGGGATCTGGCTGGAGCATTGTCCAGGAAGAAAACCAGGATCACATTTGCTGGCTGTCAGCCAAGGAGTGCATTCTGCTGTGGCTGGGGTCCACGTGAACTCATCTTGAAGATGTTTATTCACCACTTCTTTAACAAACCAGAGCAGCCCCCTGCAGTAACTGGGTCTGTCCAGCTTTCCACAATGAGGAGCTTTTAATGTGTTCTTGCTTTTATTCAAACCTGGGCACATTTTCATTCCACCCCAAATGATTTCTCCTTGCCAGTGCCTTTCAGCAGGTGGAATGTTCCAGGATATCACAGCTGTAAAACCCAGGTTCCTGTTTTAGGCTCTCATTCCTACAGTATTGAGTCTAATCATTTCCAGTACCACTGAACAACTTAATAAGCTGCAAAAACTTGATAAGACAATGTAATTGCCAGCTTTTATGTATATTCTTAAAATAGCTACGTTCCTCATAGATGTTGTACAGCATATAAGTGTTAGCAGGAACAATTAAAGAACTGAAACAATTGAAGCAGATTAGAGAATTATAGCATGCAAAAACTATAAAAAATTCCAAACAAACTGTCCTTGTTCCTTGTCTTGCATAAACAATAATTTCAGGTACTGGAACAAATTACTCAAAATCAGAAAATGACTACGAGAAATAAAGATAATATTTACCCATACTGCAGGAAAAATAGGTATAAAGAGCCTTGTATCAGTTCAGGTAATTGAAGATGCTGGAATGAATGAACTTTCTCTCACACATTTCAGGTATTCAAGTCAATGGAATAATACAGTCATTTCCTTATTCCAAATATTGGTGTTCTACACATCAGCAGGTAGAAGGTACCATTTTTATTGCAAGTTATTTCCATCCCCTCACCCAAGACCAGACTCCTCCTGTTGTGTGGAAGCCCCAGGGTTCCCCCTCCGTGCCCTGGTCCTGCCTGCAGCAGGCTGGACAGAAACTCATTATTTCGAATATATCAGATACAGCCTCAAACAAAAGGCATGGTCACACTCTCTCCTCTGTTTTATTTCAGTAATTCCATCTGAATAACTTCAGGGCTTACTCATAAACACCCTGTGGAAGTTGTTCCCCTTTCTCATCCAAAGCCAAAAAAGCTCAACTCCCTCAAATAATAATGCAAAGGTGGAAACACAAATAGGATCAGAGAACAGTGGCTTTCCTCTAACCTTGACTGCTATCAATAAAGCTTATTTTCTTCTCTATATCACATTTTAATGTGTGCTTTGTACCAACACTGTCAGAAGTAATATAGGTTGACTGTTCTATTATGCATCATATTAAAAAGACAGCAAGGTGTTTTTTCAGGGCAACCAAAGGGTAAAATAAAAGGATTTGTAGGAAAGTGGTTTGGAAGACACTAAATTAATCTTGCACTCCAATCAATCTGCAAGTGAAAAGATACTTGACTCAATCTGTCAGCAGAGTCAGACAGGTATCTGATCAGCTCCATGGAAATCCTTTTATAAACCCAAGCTCTGATGAATGTTGTAACCTTACTTGAAGGAATGGCACTGCCTTGTACTCACATGCATGGTAATGGGGGTGAGATTTGAAGGCTGAATATCTGATCAAGGCATTTCTCTATTTCATAAAAGGGATCTCTCCATTAAGTATTTAAGCAAACAGCACTGTTCTATCAAAGGATGAGACTCCTAAAATAATGATTTTGATATTTCCCCATGACAGAAAATCTCTGCATTACATAACCAGACAAATTCTGAATATCTGCTCAGTGCAATACATCTGAATGATAAGAAAAAATAATCCAACTAGGAGGACATTTCCAACCAGTATTCCTGCAGATTTCCTGCAATACAAATTCATGCTGTTGGGATAATCAACATAATATTTTATGCATTTAAGTGCAGCAAAATCAAAGGAAGTGGAACTACTTTATAATTCTATCTGCCCACTTTAAAGTCCAGGTCAATGTTAAATTTTTCTAGGACATTTGATAATCAGATCCTTCACTACCTTATTCCTCCAACGCTCCATTACAGAAAGCAATAGGGTAACCTGATACATTAAGGATGTTAACCTCATTTCAATCACATCCCACAGTTACAAAACAGCTGCTTCCTAAAAATCAAAATGCAGCTGGGATGCCAAAACTGCAGTCAAAGCCAGGGCTCAGCTCTGTCCAGGTTTGCTTTTACTCTCCAGTGCAGATGCTGGTGAAATTTATTAAGGGGCACCGTGAAGAGATGTTTATGAGGAGGCAGCAGCATGATCAGAGGGATGGAGCAGCTCTGCTGGGAGGAAAGGCTGCCAGAGCTGGCATTGCTCAGCCTGCAGAGGAGAAGCTTTGGGGTGACCTCAGTGTGGCCTTGCAGGGCCTGAAGGAGCTGCAGGAAAGATGGAGAGAGACAATTGCCAAGGGCTGGAGGGACAGGAGCCAGGGAATGGCTTCCCAGTGCCAGAGGGCAGGGCTGGATGGGAGATTGGGCAGGAATTGTTCCCTGGGAGGGTGGGCAGGCCCTGGCACAGGGTGCCCAGAGCAGCTGTGGCTGCCCCTGGATCCCTGGCAGTGCCCAAGGCCAGGCTGGACATTGGGGCTTGGAGCAGCCTGGGACAGTGGAAGGTGTCCCAGCCCATGGCAGGGGTGGCACTGGATGATCCTCAAGGTCCCTTCCAACCCAAACCATTCTGGGATTCAGTGAAAAGCTGCAGAGGACCTGCAAGGCTCATTCAAACCCCATATGGACTTCCCAGCCCATTCTTTGCTCAGTGGCCCTGCACTGACAGTGGCACTGAACCCTGAGCAGTTCCATTTCAAGCTGGCTCAGGCTGGTCCCTCCTGTAGCTGTGTTGTGGTGCCTAAGTCCACTTTACACCCCCCATGCTCCTACGAACTGGTCCCTCCCCCACACCACTGTGCTAGAAAGTTCTCCCTTCACCAAGACCCCACTGGTCACTGGTCCTCTCCCCCTCCCCTCCCTTCTCCCATTGGCCCCTGTTATGTCACTCACCCTTGCCTCTGCCCCCTAGCCCTCAGACCATTGGCTTCTGATGCTCTGCCCGCCCCTGGGACCCTTTGGGATAAAACCACGTGTGGGCTTTGCTCTTGGTTCTTTTGCCTCTGGTTCCCTTTGAGTGTGCTGGTTCCATTAAACTCCTCGGAACTGCAGGCAGAGAGCCCCTCTCACCTCTCTGTCTCCGGGTCGTGCACAGACGGTGTGTGAGCGGCTGTTCAGAGCCACCTGCGAGGGTGAGATGGGTGCACACGTGGGTGCGGGCAGAGTGTCGCCTAAGCCAGAGCGCCGCCTAAGCCTGAGTGCCGCCTAAGCCAGAGCGCCACCTAAGCCTGAGTGCCGCCTAAGCCTGAGTGCCGCCTAAGCCAGAGTGCCGCCTAAACCAGAGCGCTGCCTAAACCAGAGCGCCGCCTAAACCTGAGTGCCGCCTAAACCAGAGTGCCGCCTAAGCCTGAGCGCCGCCTAAACCAGAGCGCCGCCTAAGCCTGAGTGCCACCTAAGCCTGAGTGCCGCCTAAGCCAGAGCACCGCCTAAGCCTGAGTGCCGCCTAAACCAGAGCGCCGCCTAAACCAGAGTGCCGCCTAAACCAGAGTGCCGCCTAAGCCTGAGCGCCGCCTAAGCCTGAGTGCCGCCTAAACCAGAGTGCCGCCTAAGCCTGAGTGCCATCTAAACCAGAGTGCCGCCTAAGCCAGAGTGCCGCCTAAGCCAGAGTGCCGCCTAAACCAGAGCGCCGCCTAAGCCTGAGTGCTGCCTAAACCCTGAGTGCTGCCTAAACCAGAGTGCCGCCTAAACCAGAGTGCTGCCTAAGCCTGAGTGCTGCCTAAGCCTGAGTGCTGCCTAAGCCTGAGTGCTGCCTAAACCAGAGCACCGCCTAAACCAGAGCACCGCCTAAGCCTGAGTGCCGCCTAAACCAGAGTGCTGCCTAAGCCAGAGTGCCATCTAAGCCAGAGTGCCGCCTAAGCCAGAGTGCCGCCTAAGCCAGAGTGCCGCCTAAACCAGAGCGCCGCCTAAGCCTGAGTGCCGCCTAAACCAGAGCGCCGCCTAAACCAGAGTGCCGCCTAAACCAGAGTGCCGCCTAAGCCTGAGCGCCGCCTAAGCCTGAGTGCCGCCTAAACCAGAGTGCCGCCTAAGCCTGAGTGCCATCTAAACCAGAGTGCCGCCTAAGCCAGAGTGCCGCCTAAGCCAGAGTGCCGCCTAAACCAGAGCGCCGCCTAAGCCTGAGTGCTGCCTAAACCCTGAGTGCTGCCTAAACCAGAGTGCCGCCTAAACCAGAGTGCTGCCTAAGCCTGAGTGCTGCCTAAGCCTGAGTGCTGCCTAAGCCTGAGTGCTGCCTAAACCAGAGCACCGCCTAAACCAGAGCACCGCCTAAGCCTGAGTGCCGCCTAAACCAGAGTGCTGCCTAAGCCAGAGTGCCATCTAAGCCAGAGTGCCGCCTAAGCCAGAGTGCCGCCTAAGCCAGAGTGCCGCCTAAACCAGAGCGCCGCCTAAGCCTGAGTGCTGCCTAAGCCTGAGTGCTGCCTAAACCAGAGTGCTGCCTAAGCCTGAGTGCTGCCTAAGCCTGAGTGCTGCCTAAGCCTGAGTGCTGCCTAAACCAGAGTACCGCCTAAGCCTGAGTGCCGCCTAAACCAGAGTGCTGCCTAAGCCTGAGTGCCATCTAAACCAGAGTGCCGCCTAAGCCAGAGCGCCGCCTAAGCCAGAGCGCCGCCTAAGCCTGAGTGCTGCCTAAGCCTGAGTGCTGCCTAAGCCTGAGTGCTGCCTAAGCCTGAGTGCCGCCTAAGCCTGAGTGCCGCCTAAGCCTGAGTGCCGCCTAAACCAGAGTGCCACCTAAGTCTGAGTGCCACCTAAACCAGAGTGCCATCTAAACCAGAGTGCCGCCTAAACCAGAGTGCCACCTAAGTCTGAGTGCCACCTAAACCAGAGTGCCACCTAAGTCTGAGTGCCACCTAAACCAGAGTGCCGCCTAAGCCTGAGTGCCACCTAAACCAGAGTGCCGCCTAAACCAGAGTGCCACCTAAGCCAGAGTGCCGCCTAAGCCAGAGTGCCGCCTAAGCCTGAGTGCCGCCTAAACCAGAGCGCCTCCTAAGCCCGAGCGCCGCCTAAGCCAGAGTGCCGCCTAAACCTGAGTGCCGCCTAAGCCTGAGTGCCGCCTAAGCCAGAGTGCCACCTAAGCCAGAGTGCCACCTAAGCCAGAGTGCCTCATAAGCCAGAGTGCCTCATAAGCCAGAGTGCCACCTAAGCCAGAGTGCTGCCTAAGCCTGAGTGCCGCCTAAACCAGAGTTCCTCCTAAGCCAGAGTGCCACCTAAGCCAGAGTGCCGCCTAAGCCAGAGTGCCGCCTAAGCCAGAGTGCCGCCTAAGCCTGAGTGCCATCTAAACCAGAGTGCCGCCTAAGCCTGAGTGCCGCCTAAGCCAGAGTGCCGCCTAAGCATCTCCACAAGGGACCCTGCGGAAACAGCGCGGCACCGATCCACCGACGCCCTCCCTGCAATATAATTGTGCTGGGACAGTGCAACAACAGGAGCTTCTCCATTTTTCCCTTTGAATAATGGCGTTCCTCATGTGTAGGAGGGGAAATCTAGCCCTGAGCCACCATGGGAGGGTGTGGGGGCTCCCGAGGCTGCTGCTCTGTCGCGCTGCTCCGAGCGCCGTGCTGGGAGCTGCCCCTGCAGAGCCTCCATCAGCCAGTGCTCAACTCACACCACCACAAGGAGCTTGTTCCCTCCACTTCATGCCAGACCAGACGTGCTTCAGCCTGGCCAAGCAGACACCTGACAATGCTGCCTTTGGCTGGAAGCTGACCAAAAACTGCACACAAGCAGAAAGCAGCGGGGGGGAAAGCAGGAGGAAAGAAAAAAGATATGCGGATAGAGTTTGAGATAAAGGTTGAGGACACTTTTTTTCCCACTAAGAACAAGGATGTACCATTCCACATCAAATACATATGCTAAAACGTACAAGTCACGTGGGAATGGAACATCACAGAGCTCAGGCCCTTAGTGCAAAATGATCACTGACTCCAGGGCAAGGTTTAGCCTCAGTTATATCAAACAATAAGGTTAAAAGCCTGACAGGAATAATGTTTTGTCAGATGTCAATTCCTCTGTCTTATTTTATACTGGAAATGGGGTGAAGAGGCTATTCTAGGGAAATATAACCTTCATTCAATATTAGGAGGTCCTGGAAGCTCTGAGACACACAAGAGCACAAGCACCTGCTGTGCTTTTCCTGAAAACTTGTCATTTGCCACATGGAAAGAGGAGACAGACAGAGGGAGGGGAGGTGTTGAGTCCAAGCGTGGGTAGCTGCATCGCTGACATTTAGCAACAGTAGGCTGACTTTCAGTGCTGAAAGGGAGCCAGGAAGGCTGAGAAGAAAGTTTGCAGTATCTGAGAGATACTGCAAAGGCAGAAACTAAAATATAAAGAGCAACACAGCAATTGCTATTTAAATGGCAACCGGATACTGAGTTTGGAGCTAGGTAACAATGGGAACTTCTTCCATCCCCAGCAGATAAGAGCAAATCAGGGGCAGGGCCAAGTGCTCTGTACTTTTGTGGAAATTTGTAGACCAGACTCCCAGTTTGTGTGCTGACCTGGGCCTAAGTGAACCCGTCTGGATTTACACCATCCAAGGGTGTAGCCTTAGGCCATTATTACACAGATAGAAGATGTATGTCACAGTGTTAAAATAAATAAATAATCCAGTTGCAGAGCAGCTCCTGATCTCAGAAGGGTATTTCAGCTGCAGTGATTACGATGGCAAGCAATGAGAACACATGACAGCAAACCCAACAGATAGGCCTGAGACTACAAAACAATTCTGTGATTTAAGTTCCCCCATTCCAATCTGGAAATGTCTGTTCATGTCTAGACAGGTGCTCTGGGAGACAATGACACAGGACACATGTCTGTGAACATGTGACAGAAAACAAGGCCATATCTTCAGGAGCAGTTTTTCAGTTTCAGAACTGAAGTTTCTATTCCCAGTGCAGAAGAGTCCTGTTCACCACAGCCAACCACACTGTTGTACACCAGCAGGTGTTAAAACCCCCTACCTTCATTGATTATTGAGGTGTAATTTACAAAGGTTTGCAATTTGGGTACAGCCCAAAGTGGTGGCACTTTTCTTGGTTTGACCTCAGCTGATTTACAGTAATCATTGTTCATTGTGGGCATTGTACCTTACACATCAGTAAAGTTCCTGAAGAATCTCAGAACAGGAAATCCTGACCAAATCTGAGATTTTCAAAGCCACGTCTTCCTTGGGTGTAAGGATGCTGCAAGATAAAAACTGGCAAGGGAAGAGCACATTGATTTCAAATCTAGCTGATAAGAAAACATAAACACATCTGATTGTGGACATTAAAGCAGTCACAGGGGGTTGCACTGAATAAATAAAAAAGAGAGACACAAATAAATCCTTGAATAATTGAGAGAAAAGCTCACAGAATATGATACAGCTCTATTGCCTACAGCCTATGGGTTCTCTCCTCCACCAAATACATCCTGGGCTCTTTCTTGTTGAATTGTGGCCAATGCCACCAGAACTTGGCATTAATATTCTCACTAGAAAGGCACAACTGCTCTAACAGAGAGCTTGCAGCAAAATAACTCTTATCTGCAATAGAGAATATCATTGTGGGCTCCAGCAAGGAAGAAGTAGATGCAAGAATGTTAGAGAAAGAACAGAAAACCACTGCAAGAAGATAAATTATTTACAAATAATTCCATCCAGGAGCCCAACTCCCTCCTCCCCCCCCCTTTTTTTAAGTCACATTCTTTTAAGCCATTGATTTCAGGAAAGAAACAAAGAGGTGCTGAAAGATAAATGATCGTCTCAAAACTACACAGTGCACTTAGCAAAAGAAGGGGAGAGAAGGGAATATCAACAGTGTACAAAAGATGCTGAAATAACAGACTCATCTAAGCCATATTTATTGGCATTAGTTATTCTTTAAAAAATGTACAATTGCTCTTTTATCATAAGCACTTCACATTAATCCAAGCTGTATCTTGGGAGTCTGTTGTGTGCGTGCCAACTTTCACAGAAGTGAGACGTGGTTATTAGGCTTTTAAATGAAATATGTGAAACTCAGAAGATGGTCGAGATCATTTGTGCATTGTAATCGAATGAGTACGGGGAAAAAAAGGTATTTTTATCACATCTTAATAGAGCCTCTGGATTAAATACTAATTAACGTGCCACCAAAGTTTGCTGTTAATCAGCTGCATGTCAGCATACATTCTAAGTGACATTTAAATTATAAAGTGTGGTGGGATTATCTCCAATCTTGCAAATTAGCTCTTTACAAAAGTCAGAGTAAACATTATGTGTCCACTGGAGGTGTCATTAGTCCCCTGTTTACTCTCTGCATGGTTCTCTGGATTACAGGCTGTCTCAAGCTGTAGATAGAACACTTGGACCACCTCAGTAAAACTCAGTTGCAAGTTTTAAGGCTGACCTTTGAAGATCCAGGCTCCAACAACCAACCCCATTAACAATTGTGTCGTTAGGTTTATGTGCAGCTGGAGAGGTTCTCCACAGCTGGGACTAAACTGAGCACTGAAAATGCTGACAAATCCATCACCAGTGCTTTGGCCAAGACTCAAGGTCTCAGAAAAGTCCAGGAGAGACAGGAAATGTCAATCCTGTTGGGACATGAGTCAAAGCTCAGTCTTAGCTCTGTCAGAAAAATGTCCATCAACCAAAGAGAGGGACTGAAGAAAGATGTATGAACGGGGGGATGGAGCAATTGCAGGGAATAATTGATGCAGTATCTGTAACAGTATCACAAATAGTTACTGTGGGTTTATATTTTAAAAAGTAATAGAAAATCAATTCAGTGAATAAGCAAACCGTTTTGTTGATGAATAATTGGGACAAGGAAGGAGAGAATTAGTTTCTGGGCTTCCTCATGTTTGAACAGTCTATTAGTATTTGACAAAAATTATAATTGAAGTGTCAGCTCCATCACATAATGTAAACCAAGGCAGGAGGGGATGGAATTGTCAGAGTGTTACAAAGCCATCCAGAGACTCAGTGTGTATCAAATATATCACATACAGCACAGGCACGTCCATTAAAGCAGAACTCCAACAGGAGAGGAAAAGAAGGACTTCCCAGAAAAATCCACATCTGCCACAGCCCAGAAGAAATAAAATAATTTCCACCAAGCTGGACAGATTCCAGTGGCCTAAAATTTGCCTAAAATCTAAAGCATTATCCTGGAAAAAATTTGAAGGATGACTCTGAAAACCTTGAAGAAATCTTGGTTTTTTTAGCAGAATGAAGAGGGGAAAAAAAATGACACATTAGTTCTAAATTATAATTTTGGTCTCAGGGATCTTGAGCTTGGCCAGTAACCTCAAACCAACAACTGACCTTAGATACAGACTTAGGGCCTAGTCAAGCTCAATCAAAGGGCAAAGGGAAATGTCTTGAGAAGACAAAAACCTCCAAACTTCCCAAGCATCCACATATGCAAGACACATTTTTCATTCACCATTGCAACTGTTCATATGCAGAACTCCACCCAGATGGAGCAAAAATGTCAAGTCTGGAGGAAAGTTTGGTGTGTGCAGCATCTTTTCCCATCCTTACCTAACTCCTGCAATCCCTACCCAGTCCACTGAGACCCAAGCACTTGGAATCTGTGTGGAGGTTCTGTGCAGGAGACTCACCTTATTCCTTCTCTTTTGGCTCCACCATCCCCGCTCAGCAGAAAGAAGCAATTGTCCTTATTCATAGGTGGGAGAGTGAGATTGTTACCAAGGAAACGGGCTCAGTTTGACAGAGATTTGGAAACCCAAACCCAGCTGGAGATGGGAAATCTGAGTATCCTCCCCCAGAAAGCATTTGAAAACTAGATGCAATCTGGCAGCAACTAAAACCCAGTTAACTCTTAACTCCCTTCCCTTTGTGAATCCATCTTTCATTTTCTTTATCTACTTTTTAATAACTCTCTTCTTTGGCTACATGGATTCGAAGGAAATAGCAATGAATCCTCCTGAGAGCCAACATCCAAAAGGGACACAGAGATATATTTTTGGATTTAGAACCATTACTCTCCCATATTCAGGTGAGGAAAGTCCCAGCTGTGCCCCCAGCTACACATGTGGGACTCTCACTTTAAATGAAATTCAATCAAGAGAACCAAGACTAGAACTTCTCCTGAGGCTGGAGCTCAGCCTGCAGCCAGCCCAGCACAGTACAAATGTGCCATTGATTACTTGGAGAGGGGCTGTAACAATGATTAAAAGCCCCAGGATAGATCCTGAGCTGGTGTAAATCCACGGCAGCCCCATTGATTTACTCCGAGCCAGAGGAGAACTAATCGAATTTACACAGGCTGGGGATGTGAGGCCATCACATTTGAGGAAGTGGGGAGTGGAAAATGATACTGCACAGAGGGGATAGATCGGTGCAATGTAAATACAACAACAAAACAAGAATTGGGAGGAACTGCTGGAGGTGAAAAGTCTAAGAGTAATGGCTGCAAGCTAGACAGAAGATGCACTGCACGGAGTTAAGATGATTTTAAAGGATGGACTTGCAAGAGAATATTTTTTTTTTCCCAAAAGAGTGGCTCGGGTTTTTTTCTAGTCAGATTCTGCATTTTGTTTATGAGCTTCACTCGCGGGAAGAGAATTTTAAGAGGGTGAACTCTCAACAGCTGAAGAGGACTGAAAAACATGGATATTTTTTGAAATAAATGTTTCTGTAGAAGCCTGGGCTCAGCAGATTGCACTTCAGCAGGATGAAGCTTGCTCCAGTGTGGAGCCCAGCAATTGAATCACACAGAAATCACACACTTGGCCCTACTCCTGAATGTCAGAGCAATTCCTGTCCTGTTCCTCCTCTTTGTTCTGTGTGTGACACTCAGAGAGACATCCTTGATCCCACCCAACACTTTCTGCCCCTCAGAGATATTTTTTTGACTGAACTGAAAAGATATGAGGAATTTGCTTTCTGATGGACCCAAAAGGCTTTTTTCCTCCTTCTGAAACCAGTTTAAAAGTCCAGAGGTTCTACAGAACCATGAGATACCAGCAGGAAGCTTCCAGGGTATGACCCAAACTAAATATCCAGGGAACTTCTTCCACTTTATCCCAAACTAATGAGCATTTTCCTCTTATTTCACCATGTTTTCTGACAAGCCTATAATTTGAGGCTGGAACCTGAGCTGTAATTTGACACATCAACTGTAAATTTTCTTGGTTTTCCCTAAGCCAGCCAGTTAATACTATTTACAGTGCTGTCATTGTCTGGCACTGATGTACAGTAATATAATACCAAGTCGGGGACCCTGACACATTTTAAATTAAAATGGAGAAGGTTGTCCTTTCCCATACCAAGTCCCACTATCATTAATTAGTCACATATTGTTCCTGAAATTTAATTGTTTTAAAGCCATGATGTTAATTCAGATATTTACAGGTGGAGATTGCCAGCTGGCGAGCACTAGATGAGAAATGACATTGACCTTCAAACGTGTGTCTGCCTCAACCCTCTGAGAGATCACCTTGTTCAGCTGGAAAAACAAAACCCAGCCCTTTACTGAGAGCAGACAAGGACCTTGGGAATTGGTCTAATTCAGACACATTTAGGAAAAAATCAAATGAACTTTATGTATTTCATGATTCTGACTCCAAATTACAAAATAAGAGTTCTTTGGTTGGTTCCCAAAGTTAAGATAGGATGATTCAGGTTACCCTTTATCTCCACAGACTGTGGCATCATTTCTTTCCTGGAAAAACTGGCCATTCTTCCAGGGTCCAGGCTCTCCACAGGTGGCAAAAGACCACTGCTGGCCGAGACAACATTGTTGACATTCTGCCATGGCATGAGAGACAGCCAGAGTTCCCAAACTGGAACAGGATTGTCATCCCAGATCAGATGCTGGCCATTAAAGTTTCAAAACCTGGAAGCTCTGTGGTACAGACTTACCAAGAAGTCGTGAAATCCAACATTTCTTACTTAGTGTTGAGATTTGGAGAGAGAAACCAAACATTTCTTACTATTTGATTCTAGTTTTGTGATGGCAACGAGATTGTGCCCACCGTTGCAGGATCAAGAGGGAAATTATTTGTACTCAAGAGGCAGCTTCTAGAATTTATCCAGATTCTGGAGCCAGCAACCTGCTCTCAGATTTCTGTTCAGTCCCAGTAACCATTTGGTCTTTAAAAAAATGTTAATCTTTGGTTTAAATATTCGTTATTGTATCATATATCAGGTGGAAAGTTTAACATTCTTGATATGGAGAGATGGAATTAGAAACATCTTGAGAATAGCATTCTTGTTATCAATCATGTCATCTTGAACATGTTTAGAAGCTTGCTGCTGGCACCAGGAATTGATATTTTATTCAAAAGAATGTATTTAAAGAAAATGACAGCGCTTTTCAATTCAGCTTTTCTAAAACAAGAAATCTTTCAAGTCTTCCAAGCCATGTGGATTTCAACATTCCAGTGATTAAGACTATTTTCAATTATACATGCTTTCCCCATTATTTTTTCATAGCTTTAGGGTAGATTTTCAACACTCTGAATGAAGAATTAGACACACAAATCACTCACAACTATTAATGGGAATTGCACAGATGGCGGAAGAACTGGTACAGAACAAGAAAAACCAACTCAAACCATCAAAAACTTGAGAAAAACCTTCATCCATGAACTTTGCAGGCTGGGTGGATCTGTCATTCCTCTTTCTCATCTTGCCTAGCTGCAAACTTCCAACAGGCAGCCCCGGAAGTGAAAATGGCAAACAGCCACAAGAAAATCAGAAATGGTGAGAGAACTTCCACAGTTTCACATCTCCAGGATTTTCAGAGAGCAACCTTTTGGTCTGGATAAACAGAGCTGGATGACCCTGGGGGGTCTACACGTGCTGGAGCCTCTGGGTGGCAAGTGCAGGGCTCTCCACCTGGAAGAGCAGACATTTTGATGTCCCCAGGTTTCTCTGGGGCTATTTAAAGACTAAAGGACTACAACTGAACTGGGAGAAAATTTAGAACATACTTGTCTGGTTTATGTGGGTGTTCATTAGAAAAAGAGCTGTGATATTTAAACAATATTTGTATTCTGTTCTCTTAATCAGAGGAGCCGTTAATGAAACTGCAGAAACTCACTTCCTTACTTCCCCTCTGTTGCCTCAGCAAACCACTTTCCTCCAAGAAATGATCTCTCTATTCTAATTTCATCAATATAACCTCAAAAATAACTTAATTGAAACATTCATTAAACCAAACAGATCTCAGGCTAACATTTGTCAGACTCTCGTTCTGTGAAGAAAGCTCCCATTTTCTTTAATGTCTTTATGACAGCTACAGACAGAGAGGTTCCAGGAGTGGAAAGCCTTGAGAAGATGACAAGAAAAATGGTTGAAAATCAAGTCCAAACTCACTACTGCCATTTCCCCCACCCTCACTTCATACATTTTTATGTGCAACAAATGGTGTTTGATTTTGTTGCGCCCTTCTTTTTCTCATGGCATTATAAATGGATTTGAGGAATGCCAACCATGTTTGAATGCAGAGGCAATGTGAGGAACATCCAGATACACACCAGCAGTTACACCCTGAGATATTCTGAATCACAACATTGTCAATCTCTCTCTCCCCACACAAACTCTTTACTGTGTTTGTAATACGCAGTTTCAAAACTCAGCTCAGATAATCTTGGTTTTGCCCTCAAGCACAAGTGTAGTTCAAAAACACTCAAGCTGGGGTTTGTGACCAAAATTATTCTCTTTTTGTATATTCTCAGCCAGCAAAATACAAAGTCCAATTGTTCACTTTCAGCTGGAGAAAAGTATCATTAAGTAATGTAATGTTCTTCATTATCCTGTCAGAATTTCCTTGAATGGAATTTCAGCACAGTTTGATCAGAACTATTCAGAAGAATAAAAGCAAGGAGATAAACGATATAAAACCATACAAGGGTATAAAGTGTACTCTTGATGGAGAAGCTGGACATCCTGAAGAGTTGCTGCCATGTCCTCTGCTCGGTGTCTCAATACCCAGCTGCCACCCACAACACCAACTCTTCTGATTAGTCATTTTTATGGCAGCCTGGAAAAATAAAACTGTCTTCCTTCATTTCAGGTGTTTCTGTGTTGTAGTTTGGCACATAGAGAAAGACTAAAATAGGTTATTTTTACATATACAGAACACCATCATTTCTATAACCCAGGGACTTTTACAGTTAAATTCAGATTCCAGCTCAAGAGGAAGTTTCTGATTCAAGCCCAGAGCAGCAAAAGGGTGAACAAATGGAAAGTGTACAGCTAGAAGTTATGAATCATATTTCATAAAACTGGGTGCATCTGTTTCCTGAGAAAACTTCTCTGAAGTTTTCTATTCTCTTACTGGCGAGTTTAATTCTTCCACAACCCCAAAAAGACAGTCATTGAAAGCAGTAAGAAAGGCATGTGCTTTGCAACACACCCTTGTAGGCAAAAGGCATTTGGAAAATATTCACCTTCACCTCTAAAACTCATGGCTGGCACGTTGGGATTCCCAACTTCTTCTGGGAGAAAGCAAGAGTGCCCCTTCCTGATGAGGTGCCCAACTTCTTATCCCACCCTCTTGTGGAAAACATGGATCTGGAAAGAGAGAGGGAGCAAGCAGCACATGGAGCCTCAGCATCAGACAAAGCTGGAGGAAGGGCTTGAACTAAATTTAGTTATTTCAGGGATGACTCAGAGAGGTGAAGAACAGTTTGTGACTTCACAAAATGAAATTTGTCTCCCAGCCATAAAAGGTATATTTAAGGCAGGTGTCACAGACAGCATCCCTTGCCAAGGAGAAGATTTAGTTTAGGCCAGATGAGAATACAAAAAAAAAAAAAAAAAAAAAAAAACCAAACAAAAAAACCCACCAAACCAAACCTTAAAGCAGTCTGTTTTCATCCAAGGTGTTTCTAAATACCTGACCAGCACTCACCTGGCAGCATTTCTTGGCATATAAAGATATTTACAGGAGTCACAAATCATTTATGGCTGCAAGTACCAAAAACTCACTGATGTTAAGTGTTCACCTAGCCTATAGGATTGTGAATGTTTACAAAAACTGGAAAGAAGACATCAGCTAAGCCTAACACCGTGGTAGTTGAGCAAAATGGTTTAAAAATTTATACTAACTGGGATTTTTAGTCGTGGTTTTTAATATGATCTTCACAGGGATGATTTGTGTTCCTATTTGAGAATCAGGAATATATATGTATTCCATGACATAAGGTCTACTACAGAAGGAAATCTTGCTAACCACTGGAAAAGGATGTAGGTAATAACCTAGCACACCCATCTGCTCTTTCCCTTGACACCTCTTGGAATCAGAATGGCAGAGGAGGTGAGTAACTGCAGCATCCTCATCTTTGTAACTCTTTGGGAGCATAAGATATAGTTACACTGCAAGTGAACTCTTACGGCATCATATAGGCTCAAAATGAACAGTAATCTATTTTTACTTAGGAGAAAACAGACTGTGTATCTCATCTGTTCAGCTATATTTTATGCCCAGCTGCTTTTTATGTCCTTGTTTCAGATAAAAAGATACTGGAATCTTTCAAGTGCCTCAGAGAGCCCATTTTGTCCACCCTCCTGAAAAGAAGGCTCTCAAAAGCTGTGCACTGATGGGCTGACCTGCAGGGAGGAGGACACACTGCAGCTCTCAGGTCTGGGCAGTAGCTCCATGCTGACATCTCTCTGGAAAAATAAAATGGAATTATATCCATAGCTCATGCCTACACGTCTTCAAACATATGACAAAAGGTTAATTAAAAACAAGCATAAAAGAAGGTAAGCTGGGCCAAGAAGTACATCCTGGTTTGAGCATCACTCTGACCCCAGACAAGATGGGATAACAGCACCTTAGAAGGACACCTGCAGTGACCAGGACAGCAGGAAACAAGTGCTGGGTGTTGGCACTTTATAAAACGGTTTATAAAACGTGGCAGAGGCCTCAGAGGGTGCAGATTTCCACCTTCTCAATATTCTCAATATTTCCCTTTAGTACCACAAAGCTTTTCAAACCAAACAGTTTCCAATGTCATGCAGGATGCAGCACCAAAAGGCTCTTCCTATTATTATTCTATATTTTCAAATCAAAGGTACAAGAAGGGATTTTAAAAATCTATTCAGATGCTAAATAAGCAGCCATGTTTTGAGAAGTTGAGGTTCCAGTCAACAATGAAGTAAACAGATTTTGGGCTTCCAGCTCCTGTTCTCAGTTGAAGTTTGTTTACAAACTTTAAATCTTTGTTTACATGTCTTAAGTAGGAGCTAAAAATTACCCAGTCTCCAGTTATCCAAATATCCAGTTCAAGGCCCAGCTGTGGCTGCCTGCTCATATACAGCACACGACTCAACATTAATCTCCTTCTTTTCACCCTTCCCAGTTTCTGCCTTCTCTTCCACAACACCAAATCAGCAGCAATTGAGAACTAGCAATATTTTCCTTATAAGAACACACCCATAATAAACACTATTTTGCCCTGACACTGGGAGCTGGGATGTGCCAGCTAGAACAGAGATGTGGATGTGTTGTGCCACACAGTGTTGTAATAACATGCACAGGCCTCTGAAACAGTCAGCATTTAACTGACTGTTGTTTCAGATCTCCATTAGAAAGGAGATGCTCTTATTTCATCAGTTTTGGAGCTTTTTACAGGCAAATGTTTGCTCTAGGAACACTCAAGCAAAGTCAAGCACAGGTTCTGAGTGAACATGGGCAGAGTGAAGGAGGGCACGGGGTCAAAGTCTCCAAAGTTCTGATCCTCCCATCCCTGCCCTGTTTGGGAATTTTTAATGTGCACACTAAGTGCAGACACAGCCTCCACAGAGGGCTGCCTTACTCAAAGGCTCTCAAACATGGTAAAATAAGCAGGAAATAAAGATTGCACAGTAAATTTCCTTTTCAATCCGCAGAGAATTTCACAGAGGTTGGGAAAAAAACACTGGAGGAACAATAGAGTCTGAGATGTCACCTCCAGCTGCAGAATTAAAAATGAGTCTTCAAAAATCTGTATCTTAAAAGCCACCTGCATTTTTTTTCTTTTTTTTTTTTTTTTAAGAAGGGAAGAGAACACTGACCATTGCAGCAGGGACAATAACACAGCCAGGATGCACAGAACAGGGTTAATCACCAGGCTACCACTCAGGAACAAACCAAAGCTTAGTTACAGTATTGACTATTAGGAGAAGAAAATAGAAGAAAAATTGTGCTTTGCATATTACTGAAGAAAATTTCAGCTATTTCAGGTTTTCATCAATGAAAGCTTATTAAAAAAAGAAAAAATAGAAATCAAGTATATAAAGATTCTCAGCACGTCCCCTGTGTAAAAAGACTCAGTAATGCACTACATAATTTTCATTTAGGTCTAAAGTATCAGAACAGATGGGGTCCCAGTAGTCAAAAGTAAGCACGTTATGATTATTGGCAGCTATTAAACTTCTGCTAATAAATGACATTATGAAGTAATATGTTGTGCCTAACATTGTAAAAGTTCATGATGATAGTTTACAAGGGAAAAATACTGAAAAATCATAATATGAGGAACAGCAAAAAGGAACAGAATGATGTAACATTTAGGCAAAAGAAATTCCAAGTCTTTCTTGAAATTACACTCATCATTTATTCTTGCTTTAAAAAATACCCTGCATAAGCCAAAGGGCACTATTTTTAATATCTCATCCATTTTACATTGGGGTGCCCCAAGTGCCTTGATATCTTAAAAACAAACCAGTTATCAGCCAGACAAGCCCAAGCAGTAACTTGACTTTCTGTCTTGATTTACTTTGTACTCATTTGTTGTCTCCTTTATTTAATAGTAACTGCAGGTGTGTGACTCACAAATAGGTTCAAGCTGACCATGCCAGGTGATTCAGCTCTGTTCATTTGGCCTTGGCCCTCATGCTCAGGCACAGAGCTGGTTGGAAATAAGCAATTTGTTGAACCTGATTCAAGCTTTATCAAACATTAGAGATTTTTCTTCCTTTCCTATAGCAATTTTCTCAGGTAAATATTTGTGCTTTTTTCTGAATAGCTGGGGGTCAGTGCTTATGGTTTAAGTGTTCATACAATATTTTTATTACTATTTTGTTATTATTTTGGTTCTTAATCATTTAATGGGAAAGGTGGTTGGTTTTCTCTGTGAGGTTTGTAGATGCTTTGTGCTTTTCAGAAGAGCCTACAGTGGCAGGAACAAAATCAGCCAAAGACCACACAGAGCATGGAAAACACATCACCTTCCTGGTGCCAGCCCAGTTCTCTGTGCCCCTCTGTTTCCTCATGCCCAGGGGTGCCAGGGGCTGGCCATGTGTGTGTTATCCTGCAGGATCACCCCAGATCTGTTGGCCAGACCGAGCTCTGCCAGAACTCCCAGGACAGGAACAGGATGGGTTATTTCCCATGTTACACAATCAGATCCTATGGGCTGCCTAAGAAGATGCAGCTGGGTTTTGATTTGAAGAGGAACCAGCCCCTTTCCCAGGTTCTGGCTGCTCTTGGCCAAATACAAATGGAACTGGAAGTGGCAGAGCACTATTCCTGCAGGGAGTCTTTAGGAACTCAGAGGTACCAATTAGTGCTTGTGCAGGGCCTCCAAAATGCTTAGGCCAGGCTCACAATCAGCTGAGCATATTCTTGTAGTAAAATACTGCTCAGCAGAGTTTAGCAAAGCTGGTGTTGCAGCCAGTGCTCATCAGCATGGGACTCATTAATGACTGCTGGAGTCAATAGAAATACAGGCCAAGGGCAAGGGACCTTGACTTCATTAAGGCTCCCAGTCAGTCTTAAAAGATACTCCAAAGGTTCTTCTGCAGCCTCTTGGAGCCTCTGTTCAAACAGGTATTTAGTCACTAAATCAGGCTGTCAGCTGGAGACCCTTTGGACCAAGCCCTGCTTTCCCAAACAAATGATACAGCAATTTCTTAAAGGCAATTCACTGCTGCTTTTAGCTCCTGCCACAAGAAGACAAGACAGGAACAAAATTAGTTAATTGAAATAATGGAAAGTTGATGTAATTTTGCAATATTTCTCTCTCTGTGGAAAACACCTTGTATGAAATTTTATCCCATATCTTTCTTTTCTTTCCCACTTACCAATGAGAATAATAAATAATCTGGAAATATAATGACTCCAGATATGATGAGGGATCCCAGACCCCATTTCAAAGTCTGGTGTAATCTAAACCATGCTGCATCAAATAGGATCTTCTAGAAATTATGGAATAAGTCCCAGAAACTCTAGATAATAGTAGAAATTCTGTTTGCAGGGGCACTAGATCATTTTACTCTGTGTCATGAAGTAAACAAGAACACAGACCAAAAAAATACAAGAAACAAATCTAATTTAAGGAACAACTCATTATTTTATTCTTGGTTATACAAAGGAAAGCAACACAATAAAGAAAGACATTTGTCCTTAAATTAAGCATTTTACTCCTGTTCTATCCCTCCTGTTCTATCCATAATCCTGGAGAATGTCACTGTCAGACACACAAGACACTTCAAGGAGCAGAGAAGGAAGCTGGCTGATGAGGTTGAATGATCAATATATTGAAGATGAAGTAAATCCTTGCCATGAAGACAAATGGAAAGCAAGGGAACAAATGGAAATACTGGGGTCTAAGACTTGAAATCCAAAAGTGAGCCCAAGTAGTATCAGACAATCTTACAGGAATAAGGAATTAATTCCCAAACCATCCATAGACCAAATCAGGACCTGATTTACATCTATGCTAAACCCACAGTTTTCTCTAGCATGGTACAGGATTAACTTCAGACTGCATTTCTCCTGGTAAGATATTTCTTGGCATTGTGTGAGCACAGATAATATTCTTTATATGTCCTTAATATATAAAATACCCTTCTCCTCAGTCTACATGCCCACTTATAAATTTGATCTCTTTTATGTTCCTCACGAAAGGCTGCCTCTTCCCAGGGCAGCCCAGCTGAGCTCCAGCTTACAAGTGTATTTATTGAAAGGAGTACAGCAATAACAACTGTTCTTTTGTCTCTGTGAGAAAAGGCTGCCTAGAGCCAATTATCGTTTATCACTCCAGATACACATTTTATGATCTTTGTGCTAAACCAGAAAATAGTGTAAGAAGAAGGAGCCAATTTAATATCTTCAAGTTCAATCACATCAGAAAGGATCCCTTACTTGCATTGTATGTTGTTCAGTGTAATTGTCAGATTTTATTAATTTTGCATGCTAAGCTGGAAACATTAGGCACAGGTTTCTTCTTGGGAGAGCAGCAAAGCTAAAAACAGCACAAGCACCAGAGGAAACTGTGTTTATAATTGCTCTGTTTCCTAGTTGGACTTTGTCAGCTCGACTTGGGTGGCAGCATGACATGGAGAGAAAAAGCTCGCTTTGATTTGGAAAAGGTTGTTTGCAGGTGTCAAAACAAAGTCTACCAGGAAACCAAGGGAAAAATTAAATGCTGTGAGCCATTATTGCAGGTGTGCTCCAGTGAAAATTATCATCCTCTTGTTTTTGCCTCAGTAAATACATTGTGCAGTCGAGGCCAAACGTAGCTTGGAAGGAATTTAAAGTACTGTAAGCTTACAGTGAAGCTCAAATTTAAATTTCTTGGTCCAAACACACAGATCAGACATTATTCATCCTACTCACTGAAGACAGGAATACAATGCAGACTGATAACGAGCAGGCACCAAGGGCTAAACATGCAAGAAGAGGCATTTCTGACACTGCATGGGTGTAACTCACAGCATTTGCAATGTGCCCTGGCAGGCCCTGTGCCCAGGGGGGACAGCAGCGGTGCCATGTGGGAGGATACAACCAGGGCTGCACCTGCCCCATGGCAACAACCACCAGGCTCAGCCCCTGCCTAGGACCCCCAGCCCATGGAGCAGCCCCCAGATCCATGGAGAGCTCTCTCCACTGCCAGTGAACGCCTGGCCTTGGGTCTGGGACAGAACAACTCTGCACTGCTTTGGCTCAGGACCCACGTGGACTGGAACATGGAAAACAGCTGCTTCCAGTGTTTTTCAGGGCATTGGCTGGAAAAGGAATTGCTCCTACCATCCTACAGCCAGGCTTTGGATTAGGACAGGGACTGCCTGTCCATGTACACTCTTGTATTGATACATTTGACAGCAAGACAGATTTTATCTGGGGAGAAATAAAGAGCTTCCGAAGCTCTTCAAGGTGTGTAATCCAGCGTGAGGCAGATCCCCTGCACCATCCTGGAAGGATTAACAACTGGGATTTGGAGTGTTTCGTGCAATCACATTCATATTGGTACCAAAATTACTGAATGGTGAATGATGAAACACCTTCCCTTCTCCCTCAGAGCCTGACTTTTTGGTAAATATCCCCATCCAGCAGAGCTTTGGAGTCACCAGAGGAGGCAGGTGAAGTCCTAATGATCGAGGTGACAACGTGAGAAGTTCTTAAAGTAAGATAACACCAGCAGCCAACTGGATACTGGGTTAAGCAGTTTGGGGCAAACAAAACCAATCCAACAACCACGGGAATTACCTTTAGAGAAGAATATAACCAGAAATGAGGAGAAACTGTGAAAAAGGATCAAGGGACATGGCATGAGTGTCCTCGGTAGGACCAAGTGTGGGCGTCAATGTTCCTGCAGCAGAGACATCCTGGAAATGGGGGCCTCAAGAAAACAGAGATTCATTCCTCCTGTGCTGCTGGAAGCTATTAATTCTCAAGGAAAATCTGGGAGCATCCATGATTTTAATGAGAGGTGCCTGAATCCTTCACAATGTCTTGGGTCTACGAGGTGCCTGTGGAATCTGGAGGAAAAGATGAACTCTACCAAACAAGGCTGACTGAGAAAAATTCCTTCACACAAGGCCAATTAAAAATCAAAAAACCTGAGCCTGTTTACTCTACACTGCTGTAAAGGGAAGGGAACAGGCTGGAAGGAGCCAAACATGCCAAGGAAATATTGTGAACAAGTTCCCAGTTTCCAGTGTGTGTCTGCAACCTTGAGTCAATCAGGGCAATATGTGTGCTCTCACAAACAGAAGTTATTGCTTCCTCTGCAGTGTTATGCTTTGTTTTTACACATTTATAAGAAGTGGTCCAAATGTCATAATATTAAAAACTGTTAATTTCATTCTTTCTCCACTGGAAGGTTGGCTGTGCCACAGTTAGAACATGTTTTGCCTCAGCAAAGCTCAGGAATCACAAGCATTTTATGCTGAGTTGGCTTCCATGACATCTAACTGTGGAGTAGAATTAAAACACACACACAGGCTTCTGTGCATGAAAACCAGGAGAAAGATATACTGAGCACGCTGTGCAATCCTTCCCAACAAATATTAAACACAGATACACTGCAGTGAAATGGAGCAGGAGATCTGAGCACACAGGTTCAGAGCTGAATTCAGTTTTAAGTTAGGGCTGTCCTTCTGTGTTTGCTTAGCTCAAGGTATTTAATTCAGCACAGCACACAGTGACTCTCCAGAGGTATTCATAACAGCAAATTACTTGAGTTGTCTATAATGCTGGAACTGGAGGAGTTGATATGTCACAGGTGTCCCCAAACACCCTTCCATAAAGTACACAAGGACTCTAAACCCACTGCCACTCTCCTGATCTGTGCCACAGCCCCTGTGCTGGCCCAGTTCCATCAAGCCTAAACTAACAGCTTTAATTCAAAGAACATTTTGTAACCTTATTCATAATAAGAAAAGAAAATGGGAAAAGGAAAAGGAAAAGGAAAAGGAAAAGGAAAAGGAAACTTTATTTCTGCAACACATCCTTTTCTCTAACCAGAAGGAAAATCAGAGCAATCAAAGCATATTAAACAGGGTCATGCTTTTCTGACCCAGAAGACCCGGGCATGAACATTATCTAAACCAGTGCAAAACCCTACAACAACATTATGAAGGCACAGGGTAATTTCTGCATACTTTGACTAAAAATTTTACCTACTTTTGATAGAGGAAAAGTCCAGCTAATCTCCATTATAGCCAGGGATATTTACTTCAAAACAACTACACATTTTTAAATACATTATTTCCTTATATTAGCTGGCAGTTTTACATCTTGTTTCCTATATATCCAGTATTTATTAGGAAAGCTGCTAAAGGTTCCCTGCTTTCCTAACAGAGTAATAATTTATCTGTTGGTGAGTGATCTTTAATTCCTACCTTAGAAAACCCCTAAAACTGTTAGTATTGTCCCTGGAAACTCCTATGGTGCCACCTCAATGAGGCATTAGGGTGGCCAACATAACCACCACCATTTATTATTGATGTTATCCTATCAATAATCTCAGAAAACATAATATTTCTCAGATTACACTGCTATTCTGTCACTTCACTATTAAAACCCTTTTTTTTTTTTTTTTGGTAGCACCCTGGATCAGAAGCATTCATTGTGCCCCCCTATGGAGAGACCCAGAGGTGCCATTTGCCCAGAAAGGCTTTCCTGCCCTGGGAACAGCTTTTTGTCATGGAGCACAGCAGAAAAAATGATCTATGACCATCAAACCCCAGCTACGAAAAGTGGACAACCTATGGGATATTAAAAAGTGTAGTTGAAATAGCTTTAAAATTTATAGCTTAATTATAAAAACACAATTTAAAGCTCACGTGAGGGAAGCAGAGGCAGGCCCTTGGAAGGTGCTTTCAGTTCAGCAAAATTTACTGCAAGATTGGAGGAATAAGCTATAAAGAAAGTTCAGTAGTACTTTGAGGTCTACATTTATGTCCACTACCTTTATATATATTTTTATTCCTGGCAAGTGCCATGAAGCTGTAACATCTGTCTCCAGCTCCTCAGTGCTGGGCAGGCACTGCTGTGCAGACTGGGAGGAAGGTGGCTTTAACTGGGATTCACTGGTCCCCCAGTCACACTCTGGAGCCATGGTCATGCCATGACCCACATTTAGTAGACTCAGACTTAAAAAAAGCTTAACCCTTATGCTTTAGGTTTTTTTACCAAATTCACAATTAAAAACTACCAAAAAAATAATCAGCATTTATGGAGCATTTGTGCAACTGCACAGTGTAAGCACGAGAGCAGCCAACATCACCCTGTGAGACCTCCCTCCCACAGGGGCCTTTGCTGTCACCAGAAAACAGTTCTGAAAATAGACCAGGCCTTGAGTTTTGGGCCCTGTCAGCACATTCCTACCTTCCCACACTGCTCAGGCACATGAACAACTGCATAAAACGGCGGATTTCAAATGGCCTCACCAGCAGAAAGCTTTGGAAGTGAAATATCAATAACATTTTCTAAAAAGCAGTTGAGTGCCTTGGTTTATGGAGTAGAACCTGGTCATTAGTTAGATAATCCTCTCTTCACTGAGCGTGGGACCTCATGGAGGTTTAGATGAAATCCAAGATAATCTCTGTTGTTTTGGTCTTGAGGCTTTCTCAGAAGCATTTCAGGACAGCAGCATTTTGGTGGAACTGCTTAGAACCCCTTGGAAGGGGCTGAGCAGTAACTGATGGGGAGATGCAGGAAATAAGGCAGGTGAGCTTGCAGTTGAGGGCTGTACAGAGAGCTAAACATTGATTGCAGGGAAGAAGAAAAGGGTAAAAAGCTCCTTATTGTGTTATCTGGTTGTTTCTTTTTTGTTAAGTTTTTATTTGGTTGCAATTTCAAAAATATAATTAACAGTCCCCAGGCAAAACTGAAGAGGTGGAATACTAATGGAAATTTTAATCTTCAGCATAAGAAATCAAAAACATTTGAATAGCCTACATACACACACATCCATTATTTATCACTTGAGACCAATTCAAATGGAATATTTTCTTACCACCCAGGTCTCCGTTGCTTTCCACCTTTAAATCTTTTTAGCAATTCCATTTCTGTGCCCACCTGTCCCTGTGAGAGACATTATATTGGTAAGTGTCATGTTTGGAGAGGTAAGAATAGTAATCTAAAAACTCTGAGGTTGGTCTGTGATAAGTATTGGGCAAGTGGGATACTTCTGTCCTCAATTTATTTATTTAGCTTGTGGCACTTACAAGCAAAGTAGAACAATCCTGGAATCCTCACACAGAAGCTCCTGCTGCCTCAGAGAGCTATTTCACTTGCCCTCTTAATATCTTTCTTTCCAAGGACTGCTCCAAGATCACTAAAACACCTCAGTGTTTTCAGGTTGTGTTTTCTCTTGACTAGGACAGGTATTTTGCAAAGCCAGTGTTAAATATTCTGAGATTTGAGGATTCTCTGACTGAACCAGTGAGTCAGAGAGAAGGATTAATTCGTGGTATTGTCCCTCACTGGACTCCAGTCACAGGTTTGATTTTGGAAGGTACCCTGATAGTACATAACAGTTCATGTATAATGGAGCTCTCCTGTTTAATGTCACAGCTCGTGATGTGATTTGGTCTAAGATATGTATGTGAATATATACACATACTTTTGTATATATACTTCATCTATAAGCCAGAGACATTTAAACTGATTGTCCAACAGAAAACTCATCAATTCCAGCTCCTTGGAGAGCTGAGAAAGTGCCACTGACCATTTATCCTTTAATTCAGGTTTAGGAGAAGTGTCAGGGCTGACACTGACACCCGTCATAGCAGTGAGGGAAGGAGAGGCAGAGAAGATTAAAAAAAAAAAAAAAAAAAAAAAACGAAAAATGAAACAGGAAAAATGAAGAAAGATAAAAATAGAATAAAGAAAAGAAATGGGAAGTATAACAACTTCACTGCAGGTGTGAATTGCTGTTCCTTGGTGTTACATCTCAGTAAACAGAATAAATGCTTGGTGGTGTGTGACTGCTTTCCAATCAGTGAGAGCAACGTGCTGTGACTGGTAATGGATCATCCCTCAGCCTTCCCTTCCATGGGGGAAAAAACAATGACAGTGATTATGGCAGTGCTGGACTGGGAACAGGATGGCTGGTCCATGACTGAGTCAGGAAACTCTCTAATCTCATGAGTTAAAATCATCATTACAGTTTAAGCTGGGTTTCGCAAGCAGGTTGATGTGTTTGTAAAGAATACTCCAGCCATTAATTAACCTTTCCCACCCCCTTCCAAGGGAGAAGCTCTGCCCTCAGCATTCCCCACAGCCTCACTCGGGTTGTCATTTCTGCCTTAATGAAATCTTTTAGCAGAAGCAATGTGTTCCCTGACAAAGACATGCTAGAGGACCACAGTTAATGGTGTCTGCAGGTGCTCTGCACTCTCAGTACATGATTCTGAAAAGAAAATAGATGAAACTTGCACAAGCACTGACATGCTCGAAAAAGCATAATATGCACTAACAGTATCAACCAGCAGCTTCAATAACAAAGATATTGCAGAGGGCTTGATTGCAGCATCCCTGTCCACCACAGATGGGTTTTGCTGCCAATATTTTTATTTCTGGCAGTGGCAAATTTACATTTCCTAGTGGAAGGCCACTTCTTTCACTGTGGAGAGCTGCCTCATGGCCTCCAATGGTTAATGCCAGCTCAGGTTGCCAACAGGTGACAGGAATTCACAAAAAGAAAATCAGTTTGTGTGTTTGATTCCTGCGGGATTCAGACACTCAAACAGGGATCAAAGGAGGCAGATGTAAGTTTTACCTGAATATTAAACAGTTTATGAGCTGCGCCATCACTCGCCGTCTCTGCCCTGCTCAAAGTCCTCACCCCATTTTTAAACCACTGAAGGCAGCAGTTTAATTTCTTCTCTTACAGAAAGAAATTCCAGTTACTGCAGAGCTGAGTGATATTGAATCAATGTCAAGTGCTCAAGTTCTTTCTCATACATCAGTGTGACAATTGAAAGAAATGGAAATTTCCTTCTTGTGATCTCACCAAATCCTGATCTTGTTTGAGGGCTGCAAGAGACAATTTTGTGATTTTACTGTTGACTTTTAAATCTTTCCTAGAGACAATATAGCAGAGCCATTGCCCTAGTCCTACAGAAACCTTGGCAATCAGAGATCTGCTGGGGCATCCGGGTGCTCTCACCTGATGACCAATATTGTCCTTCTCTCCTTTTGTTTGTTTTGTTTCTCTGCATCTGCTAGTCAGACACAGAATATACAGAAGAGCAAATGCCATTTTTCCATCATGGCAAGTTACTGCCTCAGGTTGCCACCTTAGAGAGCGAAATTGGATGTAAATAATGTCACTTAATGCACTAAATAACATTTATATGCAGTAAAACCCTCCCTTCAGATACTAACTGCCTACTCTCTTTTATAGGCTAACACTCTGCAATTAAGGCACTGAACATCTGGGCTTCCAATCGCTCAGAAATCATTTAAATCAAAGAGAAGATCCCCTGAATGCCTCTATGGGTCAGAGTGGGGAAGAGAAGCCCAAAGCAAAATATCTGTGGCACATACAGAAGGGCACACTCTGGAAGCAGCTGATGCCTCCTATTCAAAATTTCCTGAAGCAGGGGAGGAAGCTGAGCATCCTGATGATTTATGTGGATAAATAACTTGGTGTGATGCAAAGGTTTGCACATCTTTATTACAATAAAACTGCACCTGGTGCCCTTTTGTTGCCATCTGCATGTTCAGAATAATTTGGTCAGTGTTATTGGCTTGGAAGATAGCCAGGGAGTCAAATTATTCACTGGATGGGGGCTGTGAAGGCAGGAATTGCAGCAGGGTTTGGAAGTCTGCTAACAACAAAACTTTCCATGTGTTGCCCCAGCTGAGAGCTCACAGGGAAGGGAAGGGAAGGGAAGGGAAGGGAAGGGAAGGGAAGGGAAGGGAAGGGAAGGGAAGGGAAGGGAAGGGAAGGGAAGGGAAGGGAAGGGAAGGGAAGGGAAGGGAAAGAGGAAGGGGAAAGAGGAAGGGGAAAGAGGAAGGGGAAAGAGGAAGGGGAAAGAGGAAGGGGAAAGAGGAAGGGGAAAGAGGAAGGGGAAAGAGGAAGGGGAAAGAGGAAGGGGAAAGAGGAAGGGGAAAGAGGAAGGGGAAAGAGGAAGGGGAAAGAGGAAGGGGAAAGAGGAAGGGGAAGGGAAGGCTCCATTTACCTGTGGAGCTTCATTAAAACTTCTCCTTGATGTACCTGTCCCACCCAGGCTTCCCACAGAAGAAAGAGGATGCTGCAGTCATCGTTTGTCCCTGATAACTCCATCCTCTGTTGGTAACACATCTGCCCAAAAAGTTCTGCATGTCCACACTTCAGATTCTGGGTCATTTCATGAAGAAATAAATAAAATATACTAATTAAAGCAATATTTCTTCCAGAAGTTTTGCTCCACTTTTGTTCACAGACCTTTACCATGAAGAGCTGTTTGAAAGGAGGATAAAGAAATAGCAGCAGATTGAGTGGAGGACAAGCACTACTCCAAATGCTCCTGGAAAGTTTTCCAGCACTTTTATGCTGGGAGAAAGGTGGGTGGAACTGAGGGAATCAAATTTCACACCAAGGAGATGCTCACACTAAACAATTTTTCTTCAAGAACTGCAAAAGACAAACTTCCCTCTTATAAGTGCATTTCAGTCACTTGTTTTTTCAGGCATTGGTAGTAATCTAATATGGAGGCTCTTTAGCACCTGGAATTCCACCTGTGTGGACAGGACAAATGGAATTCAGGCATTTCTGTTCCTCTCCAGCTGGCAGAAGCTGTGAGCGTTCAGACACCACCTCAGAATGCACCATCCATGGGTGGTGGGACCGTTCTGCCCCTGTCCCTTGTGGTTGCTGCTCCATGGAATGCATCTTTCAGCAGCTCACAGGATTTTAATCAAGGGCCAAGTGGTGGGAAGAGTCCATGAAATGTTAAAACCAAAATGTTTCATTGGATTTACAAATACTTGATCCATTAGATGGAGGAAAAATCAGGAAGTGCACAGAACCAGTGCATCCAGTCTGGGATCTGGAGGCTGAGGCTGTGTTCTCCCTTTTTCCCTACAAATAAGTTAAGCAGCTGTGGAGCAATTCTGACCCTTTCCCAATCCAGTGCAAGTTAGACATTTATAGACATTGCAGGATCTGTAAAATTGACTTACCTTTTCTTTTCTAAACACTATTTTTCATGAATTACTGCTCCATCTGCTTCAAAATGCATTGACCTGAAACATGGAGTACAAGTCAGGAGCCCAGAAGCAATGTTTCATATTCATATGAAAAACAGTGGAATGAGGCTATTTTGGAACATAGAAAACCAAAAATCATAATTTGGGTTTCCTTCCAGTGCTATCCTAGCAATCACTACATAATAAGAGGTGCATTTTTATATTCTAAATCTAGTTCTGTAGTTCAAAACTTAGTGCTGCCTTATCCCCTGAAGTATTTGAGCATAAAAGAGATCTAATATGAATATTAGCCTCTGTGAGTAAAATATAAACAGCATTAGATTTTTTTAAATTGCTGAAAATCCTATTGAAAAGGAAAGAATGTTTAAGCATCTGTCTTTTATAATGCAATGTAATTCTAGAAATTTGGGGGAAACAGAAATAAGCTTCTAGTGAATGTTTCCCATAACTGTGAGCTTTCCTTTATTAATGCAAAAGGTTATTTACAGCAAATGTAAATAGAAACAGAAGAAGACATAACAATGGAATTCTTGGATATCCTGGGGATAGTTTGCTTACACTGAATTATTTTAATGCTCCAACAGGAAGCAAGAAAGGAAGGAAGAAAAGAGAAATGCTTTTTTATTATGAAAGCATGGCTCCACTGCCCAGATGGAGGATGTAACTGAGCAGAGCCACAGCCAGCATCAGTGTGAGCGGGCTTATTTATTCCAGCTGAGGTTTGGGACAATAAATAATGCATGGAAAAGGCTTGGATACTGGTGGACTATTCAAATTTTGTTGGATTTTTTTCTTTAGATTTGCAAAAAATACAGAGCGGTAACAAAAGGAGCTCAGTCTTTGTTGCCATCATGTTCTGCACAGGAAACTTGTCTCTCTTCCAGCAGCTCCACAGGAATTACATGGAAAGATGCTCAAATCTCTGGTCTTCCTTGTTGGTTTCCATGAGCACGGACAACATTGGGGGAATTTGCCAAAGATGCCATTAAATTTCCTCTCTTTTTGTTGTTTTGTTTTCCCCTCTGAGACGAGGGGCAGTCTCAGGCAGTGCTTCCCTTCCAGCCCAGCTAAATCCCACTGCTGATCCCACTCTGTGTAGGGTCCAGCCCAGCTAAATCCCACTGCCAACCCCACTCTGTGCAGGGTCCAGCCCAGCTAAATCCCACTGCCGACCCCACTCTGTGCAGGGCCCAGCCCAGCTAAATCCCACTGCCAACCCACTCTGTGCAGGGTCCAGCCCAGCTAAATCCCACTGCCGACCCCACTCTGTGCAGGGCCCAGCCCAGCTAAATCCCACTGCTGAGCCCACTCTGTGCAGGTTTCCAGCCCAGCTAAATCCCACTGCTGACCCCACTCTGTGCAGGGTCCAGCCCAGCTAAATCCCACTGCCGACCCCACTCTGTGCAGGGTCCAGCCCAGCTAAATCCCACTGCTGAGCCCACTCTGTGCAGGTTTCCAGCCCAGCTAAATCCCACTGCTGACCCCACTCTGTGCAGGGTCCAGCCCAGCTAAATCCCACTGCCGACCCCACTCTGTGCAGGGTCCAGCCCAACTAAATCCCACTGCCAACCCCACTCTGTGCAGGGTCCAGCCCAGCTAAATCCCACTGCTGACCCCACTCTGTGCAGGGTCCAGCCCAGCTAAATCCCACTGCAGACCCCACTCTGTGCAGGGTCCAGCCCAACTAAATCCCACTGCCGACCCCACTCTGTGCAGGGTCCAGCCCAGCTAAATCCCACTGCCGACCCCACTCTGTGCAGGGTCCAGCCCAGCTAAATCCCAGTGCTGAGCCCACTCTGTGCAGGTTTCCAGCCCAGCTAAATCCCACTGCCGACCCACTCTGTGCAGGTTTCCAGCACTGCACTCATCCTGCCCTGCACAGAGCCACGGCTTCGAAATTAAATTCTCTGACCCAGATTCAGGTAAATTTACAAACTTGGATTCCCACAACACCAAAGCACACGGTTTAGACAACCCCAGTCTCTAAACAGTCATAAACCCCAAGGTGAAATAGATGCACCAAGGGAGGATTCTCAAAGGGAAGCAGGTTCAGACTTGCTCAGGAAGCCCTGCCAGGTGCACCAGTCACATTCAGTGGTTGTACCCTGGCCATTCAGGTACAGAACACAGCCCAGGTGGGTTCACTTGGGGTCGAGTGGAATGTCTGGACTCCAGCTTTAGATTAGCGAAAAAATGTGTGAGATCTACATCGAAACTGGAAAGGATGAATTTATAAATCTCTCTCAAAATCCCCCCTATTAATTTTTCACATAGCAGTTTTTGTGTCATAGATATTCTTCAAGGTGTTTCCTTTGTTGGCCAAGTACTGTTTATCTCAAAATAACCGTTGGAAAATCAAAGTGGTTTTATGTTTTCATATGAACAACAGTGAAATTTGCTGCTATTTCTTTTCCTGTGGTCGCTGACACCTGAAGGTTAACGTCACCAAATTTTGTCACTCTGTTTTTTGACAGGTCTGGCATGACAGAATTAAAAGCTTGGATGATTCACTGATGTTTAACATTATCAAAAGCAGCCCTGTGTAATAGGAGGCAGCACGTTTTATTCCCATAACCATGACCATGACAGCTGCCTGTAGGATGAGGCTGAAGGGAGAATATGAATGAAGACTTTCAAATACATTTTTCTATGAAGAAGTGTTTGTGTCCTGAAAGCATAAGGTACATCAAATGACACAGGAAGTGACGTCTAAAGATTTTTAGCTTTTTATATATTTTTCATATGTTTCTAACTTTGTAGACTGTGACCACGTGGTTGTAACTTCTAGTACTTTTTCTGCCCTCTCCTACAGTTTAACAAACCCTTACTAACACGTTCTTGAAACTCTGTTTAGTCTTGCCTTCGGTCTAGCAAGGACGCTTTGTTTTGCACCAGACATCGTAGCCACAATAAAGTGTTGGGCTAAAAGATGGGGGGAGGGGGCTCCAATGGGGCAGAACCCGGGGGGAAGTTACCTAACCAACTGCTCTTCTAACCAGACAATATTTGATAGATAATCTAATCAACTGACCTTATAAAAATTGCAGAAATACTGTATCACGTGTGCATATCGCCATACTGGGCACCATGAAGGCTTGCAGCTAAAGTCTTGCTTTTATATTATCATTTTAACACTCTTTGGAAAGGTTTTGTGCACTTCTCAAACCTCACTGTACCTAATGCTGGCTTCCACCTGGCTCTAAAAACCAAACTGCCATTTTCAGACCAAATTGCACCGATATTCTGAGCGCTGCTATCAGTGGGGTCTCTGGCTTCCACAAGAATTGTTGAGGGGGGTTTTGGTAGAACAGGCCCAGGAATCATCAGAGACTGGTTTACTCCAGAAGTAAAGATGGGTATTAATGCAATACTCAGCAGCACAGCTTTACCTGTGGGAGGGGAAGATGCAGATGTGTTCACAGCATCCAAATCCATCAGCACCCACCACCCACTCCCAAACAGCAGCACCACCGTGGGGTCTGCCACTTGCAGCTGATAATGCAGTTAATAAACACATGACTTACATCAGAGAACAATGAATCTCTGGTGTCGTGCTAATTAAAAAGCCAGTATTACATTACTTCCTCAAGGGCTCATTTTATAATTTTTAGGATTATAGCACATTGATTAATTTATACAAGTTTTTAATCCCCTAGTATTTAATGAAGTCTAGGAACTTGGGAACATGTGCATAATTCGGATTTGTATAATTTTTTACATGGGAGAAAAGTTAAACTGGTCATGTGCTACTTCATGTAGAGAAGCATCTGAGCTCACCAGTTCAACCATCATCCTATTAACTGTTTGCAACAGAAACATTTGAGCCTAAATTAATTCTGGGTTATTAGATTATTTTTCAGCTTGCTAAGGACTCCAACAAGCATTGCTTGTCTTATGTGCTTGTCAACTGCCTTTTAATTAGCTGATGTGGAACAACTGGGCACAGTGGGAAACTAATATCTGCTCAAGTTATCTTCCATAGCATTTAGAGTGCCTGGGAAACGACGTTGTCATTACCCTGTACAGCCTCAGAGTTCCCCATTCTGGGAGTTAAAAATGCCTGGCTGCAAGGAGAGCTTCAAAAATGCATAGCAAATAAACACTACAGCAAAATAAATTGTTGAGGAGAAAATATCCTACAAAGATAAAATGCTGAATTGTATTTTAGGGGTGTCTGGTTTATTTTTACAGCCTCAAAAATGCAGTCACTTACTAGACCCACCCACAAATCTTAGGCTTAAAAACAAAAGAATTTTCTTTTAAGTCTTCTGCACACCATGTAAATATCTCAAAAGCTACGGTTTCAGGAAATATAATCCTGAGTCTAAACCCCAGCCTTCTTATACTTCACAGGGGGAAACAAACCAAACAAACAAACTCACCCAAAAGGAAACACAGGTACTGAATTTTGAAGCTGTGTTTAATCAGACCTTAATCCCCTGTCAGGGACAGACCCAGCTCTGGGCATTAATCAAAAGAAACAGAACATTTCTGGATGCTCAGAGCTTGTTTCCTGGTCAAGTGATGGCTAAAGAGAAACACCCCTGAACCCCCAGCCCTCTGCACAGTGTAGATTCAAAGGAAGGAGATGAATTATTCAGAGCACTGCAGATTGTTACAGAGGTGGGGGCACAGTTCTATTTAACAGCACTGCCAGAGTCTGTAGTTTTTTCACTTGGGATGCTCCAAGTTCTGAAATCCAAAAAACCACAAGAGTAAAAAGAGTAAACCTGCACAGTCACAAGTGCAAGCTGAGCCTGACCAGTGAGTCTGCTTAAAGACAAGATTTAGGAGCAATCCCTTAATGACATACTGCATAAAATATTTCCTTTCTTTTTTTGTCATCTGTTGGTTTTACAGACCAGCCTTTTCAGTTTTCTCTTTTCTCTTTAATTTAGATTTACTAGATTAAGATGATAATAAGGAATTTTTTTTAAATGACACATGCATGTCGCTTAGGTAACAATTAGGATTGATAAGCACGCTGGTCTGTACTCTGAGAGCTTGGGATTTGCATTCTGCATCACATCACTTTTCTTTGGCAGCACTCAACCCTCCCTTCACAGGGCTGTGACCACCTGAACATGGCATTGCCCAGGTGGGTATTGGCAAAGACATTTGCTGGTGCATTTCTGTTTTCCAGCACGGGAGGCAGCAGGATATAAACCTCTGCTCACCCCTCACACAGACCCAGCTCCACAGAGCTGTTACTCAGGAGAGCACCTGCAGTGAGACAGGAACAGCTCCTGTGCTGGTAAAGGTGGGAAGGTGTCACTACTGCGTGATAGAAGCTGTTCCAAAATCTAATAACTCATTTGAGTTAGCAGACTATTTAAAGACAATTTTATTTTTCCTATTTTAGAAAGATCTAACACTGACAGCAATACTAAAAATTAGACTTTGGTGCTAAAAAGTCCTCAGCCATAAAATATTTATCATCTCTTCCAGAGGAAACACCTTGAGATGATGAAATATCTGGGATTATTCCCATGCATAGTGCAGCGCTGGGCAGGGAGGTGATTACCCAGCAGGGAGAAGTGGCTCTGGGAAGGCAGTGGGAAGAAAAGGGCCTTATTTATTTCAGCTCCCCACAATTATATTCATTTTCTAAATGTTTTTGAAACTTGCACTGGCCTGTCACCTTTCCACCTCAGATAGCAGAGGATGATCAGGGGTATGAGCAAGAGCCATGTTTTTGGTTGACAGTGAGTCGTGTTTTTTATTTGCTCAGTGTAGAGACAATGATAATTTTGGGCTCAGTGTCTTGAGGAGCTCACAGAACATGTGAACATGTAACAAGGCTTCCCTGGAACAACTTTTAATTGCTTTTTGTCTTTTAAACTCACAACATCTTTGGGGTAAAAATTAAATCGTCTCTATATTTTCTCTTATTCTGCATTTTTCAAATGCAAAGTTAAATGAAAACAATTATTTTTCAAAATAATTCTTTGAAAGACAGAATAAGCAGAAATGATACCTGAGCAATGCCATAAAACCTTTCATCACCCACTCACACTCCCAGGAAGGAATCTCCTGACAGGAGGGGGCAGCCGGGGGGGTCGGGCTCTGCTGCCAGGGAACAGGGACAGGAGGAGAGGGAACGGCCTCAGGCTGGGCCAGGGGAGGCTCAGGGTGGACAGCAGCAGGAATTTCCCCATGGAAAGGGTGCTCAGGCCTTGGCAGGGGCTGCCCAGGGAGGTTTGGAGTGGCCATCCCTGGAGGTGTCCAAGGAAGGGCTGGAGGTGGCACTCAGAGCTCTGGGCTGGGGACAAGGTGGGGATGGGGCACAGCTTGGACTGGATGGCCTTGGAAGGCTTTTCCAGCCTTAATTATTCTTTGATTCCATTTCTGGGGTGCAATTCAGCAAATTAAATAAGAGTATCTCCTTGTAGACTGCACAAGCTCTCTCTGATTAAAAGATTATTCAGGATCACTCTTTACGTTCCCATTTAAAAAATCCAGAGATGCTTTTGTAGTGCTGCTTCCGTGGCACCTTGAGCACCCCCAGAACTCCCTAGTCTCACTATCCACCTTTTTGCTGCTCCTTGTTGTCCAGCCACTCCCAGTTCACCCCAGATACCCAGCACAGGCTCTGCTTCCCTCAGAAGCTGTGCAAGGGTCCCTCACTGTGGGATCCTGTAGGAAATGGAGTTGCTCCAAGTCCATCCTGCAGCAACGCAATCCCTCATCCCACATGGATCATCTGGGCCCAGGTAGCCCCTCCCCTGAGCACAGGGGATGTTACAGCAGCTGACAGTCTTGGCTTCAGTGTTCCCTGCGTTAAAACTCCATTTCAAGGGCAGTGACACCGGCTCTGATGCGCAGCCAACACTGCCCAGACACTCCCTGTCACAAGACTCTGCCTCAGTTGCTTGTAGTTTCTCCACTTTAATTGCTCTGACTGACATTTTCCATTCCAGGCTGATGTCTGCCTCAGGCTTCTCTTAAACTTCAGCAGAAATTATTCAGCTTTTTTTAGAGAGTAGTTTACATGGAAAATGCACCATTCCTACCATGGTAAATTTTGCCATTTTATTGAGATTCTGGTACCCTCTGCTTTACAGTAGTGGCCTGTTGTTTTACATAAGTTAATTTATGAAGAAGCTGGCAATGTTATCCAGATGTAGACAACTTTGGAGTTTGTGGAGAATCACAGATAGGATGCTTCAAGAAGAGTGAATTGCTAATGCTGCAAATTGAAGCATTCAGGTGTCAGGAGTGGCAGAACTAAGGATAAGCAGCAGCTTCCCCTGCACATCGACATTGTGATTACACATCATCCAGCCTTGTATTTCATAATTCAGAAGCCCAGGTGTCTGAATTAAGGTTGCATATCTTGCATCTCCCAAGTTCCCAGGCTTTTGTGTTGTTTTTTTGGCAAACTACCTCACTCTTTTAAACACTGGTTGCTTTTGTTTTGTAGTTTGCAATAAAAATAGAGCCGAATGCCACATTTACTTACTTCAAAACACAAATCTAGGATTCTCTACCTAAACTCTGTTGAAAACACATAAAGGTTTCATGCTAAAAAAAGCCCTAAAGCAGACGCTTGATCAAACAAGGTATTGTTGGGGTGGATTGCCTGGGAGGGCTTGTACAGCTGAGTTTAGTAACATCAGGGATCCTGTCTGAGAGCTGTGTTCAGCAGGAGGATCTCTAAATGATTTATGAACAGCTGAATCAATAAGCAACCACTGGTGCTGAAAATGTCTTTTGAAGTGAGGTATCCCAGTCTGCTTTTACAGTGTCTGCCTGGAGTCCAAAATAAGGAAACAGGTTGAAGATTAACATCTCAAAAGGCTCTGGAGGAGTAGGATTTCCTAAGGAAACCTTCCCTAGTCGTTTAACCACTATTGCCCCTCAGACAAAGGTTCTGTTGCAAGAAAATTGAAGTGTCATGATAAAGCCATGGGAATTCAGTAGCTCTGGAATGCAGAAGTTTCCAGTCTGCAGCTGAGAAGAGGTGGTTATGCTGGCACACACACAATCATGAAATCTCAGCATGGTTTGGGTTGGAAGGGACCATAAAGCTCATCTCATCCCACCCCCCTGACATGGGCAGGGACACCTTCCACTATCCCAGGGTCCAGCCTGGCCTTGGAGGTTTCCAGGGATCCAGAGAGCTTCTCTGGGCATCCTGTGCCAGGAGCTCTGCACCCCCCCAGGGAACAATTCCTTCCCAACATCTAACCTAAATTTTCCCTCTCTCAGTCTGAACCCAGATGCAAACAGGGTTCTTGTCAAGAGGAAATGCCAGCATTTTGAAATGCTGAGATTTTACCTCATGCACCATTTTTTGCTTAAATTCTGGATAAAGAATATCCAACAAAAACCCCACTAAAAATATTAGAACAACAAGAAAACTTCCTTTGCTTTTTCCCATTTAGAAATATCACAGGGAATTTCAGGGACTCTTTGGCTGTCCTTGAGATAGAGGAGCAGGCTGAGTACATTGTCCCTGGAGCCAAGGACTCCTGACACACACACTGGTGCAACAAACTCTGAGCAAATTGGTGGAAATCCAAGGCTTTGGGGCTTGTTGGTGAAGAGAAGAATTGTGATGTTTCTAACTTCAGTGGGGGTCAAAGAGCTGCTGGATTCACTGTCCCAAACATGAGGAAAAGGCTCTTCAGCTTGCAAGATTGTTAATGTAAAACTAGAGTCAGACTCCCAGGCTTCTGGGTTGCCAACCTGAGGACTAAGAGTCTCTGGCAACCATTCACAACTTTATCCCTTAGCTGTAAGTTCTGAGAAAGGGAACAGCAAGATCTACCCATGCACACATCTATCCAGGGCAACCAAAGTCAGAAACCCAGAGTCTTGATGTTCTGCTAAGAACACACATGAAACTTGCTACCAGAAGTTGTACCACTCCACCGTAAGAGTGACAGAATAGCAGCCTCACAGAACCAGCAGATCTGTCATATATTCATGGGTTTAACCAATACTCTGTGACAGACATCCTCCTAACCCTTTTATGATGAAAAAACTTGCCGAGTGAAAATGCCTGACCCCACCATGATAATTCTGTTCAAAGGCACAAGAAGTGCCAGCTGTGGGAATGGACTGAGCTTCGCTGACTATCAGCTTCACAGATTAAAGATTTCCTCCGAATTTTCTTTTTAAAGGGGGAGATAACACCAGACATCTGGCTGAATTTTAACATTTCTTAGGAGAGACTTGACAAGACAACAGATTCACAGTTAATGAATTCAAAGCTCCATGAATATAGAACAGCTCCAGCTCTGCGAGGATGAGCGTTACCTCCAGAGAGCTCAGCTACAGAGCAGGGATGCTTTATTTTGTCAGGAAGGCTACCCAGCTATGTCACCAGAAAGAATCAGCTGATTTCCTTTGGGATCACCACTGGTTCAGAAAAGCTCTGTCTAGTTAGGATAAAACACACCGAAAACATAAGCGAGTAACATAAGGCTGATTATCTTCCCTTTCAATGAAGTTTCCAATTCCTCATGACATGTCAGTGATGGATGCAGAGTTTTTAAAAGACTCTGTGGCAAGAATGAAAGCACTCTGAGGATAAGAGAAAAGGAAAAACTCAGCTTGCAGAGGGAAAGAAGATGGCACACAAAGGAGGGTCTTCAACTCAGTGTCTGAGCAAACAATTCCAAATGGCAGATGGATCCCTGAAAACAGGAGTTCTGTGCTGCCAGCAAGTGCTTTTGCACTAGGACCTGGAAACAACAGGAAATAAACCAGGAGAGCACAAAATGTCGTGGATAATGCAGACACATGTTGTAATTAGGCTGCATGAGCACCACAAAACGTTCCCATAAATATTCCCTCTGGTACTTAAAGCCGTTTGCTGTGGCCACACTGACTCACCTTGCCACCAGCATTCCACAGACTGGCACAAATATTTGTAGGAGGCAATTTAGAGCCATGGAAACACAACTCCATCTGCCTGGGTGTGTTCCCTGCACTGTCTGCAGAGTCAGGCACTGTAAAGAACCAGTGCCACCATGCCCAGTGTGACACAGACATCCCCTCCTGGGCCTCTGCCACCGGCACAGAGGGCACAACCCAACCACTGCTGGTGTTCAGGCAAGTGCCAGAGCCTACTGGGGCACTGCCATCACAAAATATCCCTGGAAAACTAATTTGGAACAAGTGCAGCAAATTAATTGATGTGCCAACAGGGATTTTGGTGATTTTTTGACAAAAACGACAATACTGTTCACAGCATGGCAGAGCTTAGGACACCAGGCAGAGCAGCATTCTCCATCCTTTCTTTCAGAACAGGGAAAATGGGAAGGGGAGGACCTGGAATACTACTAAATGTGTTCCCTTCAGCTGTGAAAGCAGGGAGTTCCACCCTGGCCTGTCTGTTCTGGACAGCAATGGGTTACACTGGAGCGAAGGGAGAACCAGAGAGAGATGTCCTGTCCCCAAAGGTTTAAGCCACTCTGTGTGCACACATCCCTTCACAATCAAAAAAATAAAGCAGGAGCTGTCAACAAGGTTATTTTAGAGGAAATCAGATAGCAAAGCATGAGTAATTACTTCACTAAATCAAGTAATCTCTTTAATCTTGAAAGGAAATTTCAAACCTGCCTTTCAGCAAGCTTTATTTCCGATTCCATACTCAATTTAGGTATAAAAAGTGTTGGGTTTTATTTTTAAGAAATGCATCGAAGGACTGAACTCTGAAGACCGTGTCTTGTTGGGTGTGAAGATATTATTTAAGACAAATTATAGTGCTGTCACACTCATACCTCATAGTTTAAAATAAATCTTGTCATCTAATTATACAAGAGCTTGAGTTTGTTTAACAAATTTCTCAGAGGTATTTGTGTGGCACTCCATCTCCCTTCGCCTCTGATTATAGCCTATCATTGCAGTCTTTGCCTTCTGCAGCTCTCAGTGTCTCACTGTGGTGTTTAACAGGTTGCATTTATCACATCTCCTCAGCTGGGCTGAAGCAGATAAAACCGTGGAGTCTCAGCACAGTTCTTGGCAAATCACAATTAAAGAATTATTTAAAAACAAAGGCACCCCAAAGCGGGATTTCTGCTCCCACACGAAACTTTCACAGCGGGAAACTGGGACTCTGAAAAGAGTTTTGATGTCCCGCCCACAGGTCTACTGAGAAAATTAAGGGAAAAGGAAAATTCCCCTTGTGTTTTAATTCCCATGTGATATTATCAATGTCAGGGCACACTTGACTAGAATCAGCCAAATCATGATAATTATTTCAAAAAGATATAGTCTGCAAAAGACTCTGTCTCTTCCCTTCTTGCTTGTCAATGAAGTCAGATAAATTGTGAATTGTTCAAAAGAGCCCTCACTGAGGCAACAAGAGGGGCAGGGAACTGTCATCAGACAAAAGTTAAGTTAAGCACAGCTCCCTAGGAAGTGTTTAAACAACTGGAGGAACTCCATTGACCAAAACATTTAAGGCAAAATTAAATAATACAATACCCAGTCTGCAGAGGGAATGGGAAGCCCCTCAGAAGGCTGGCAAGGTTCTGAGTGACTAGGGCTGACTTTGAAAGACAACATCTCCCAGATGGTTTTTACTGTAAGCCAAGAACAGCATTCCTGGCTTAATCACCTGCTGACCAAAGCCTGGTTTCTTGGTGCCTCATGACGGCATGTGTGAGCATCTGACCACACACCCAGGGCTGGGAGGCTGCACAGGCTGCTGAAAACAGGTCCAGCGGTGTTCTCCAGTCCAGGTATTGATAATTCAGGTCATTTCCAGTTCTCTGAGCAATCTCCTGAGATCCAGCTCTTCCCACTGGTGCTGCAGGAGATGCTGTGCCATAGCTTGGCACGTGTGCTCACTAACTGGTCACCCTGCCTTTGTGTTCAGCTGTGGCTGACATTAACAAGCTGCTAAATTCAACTTCGATGCAGTTTTGAGGCCTCCCCTCAAAACTCGAATGCAAATGTGCTCATTTCATTAAGCAATTAAGGCCATTTTAGCTCATATGGAGGGGAAGAGCAATTTTTAAAAGTTGATTATATTTGCTTTTTTCTTCAGTGTTTCTGCCTGCTCCTTTTCCCTTCAGTGGAAGAACTGCAGCTGCTTCATCGCTTCTTTCAGACAGCTGTGACACATCCCTATTATTGGACATGTTCTGCAGGTATCTCACTCATGGTACCTTGCCTGGTTGCATACAAGATTATCACTGTTGGAAATGTTCTGCAGGTATCTCACTCATGGTACCTTGCTTGGTTGCATACAAGAATATCACTGCTGAATTCCGTAGTTCGTTTCACCAGGAATAAACTGAACTCTAGTTTCAGTTCTTTGCTATGGGGTTTCCAACATTGAAGTTTAAATCAAAACTTGAAAAAGAAGGGGGGCTTTCACAGCCCCACCTGTTTCATTTACAATGGAATATTTCCATCAAAAATATTCAGATTTTGATGCCTACAGTCATCCTTTCTGTTAGACAGGATCTAATGCAAGATCTTTTAAAACAATGCACTTATTCCAACACTACCCCAGAATCAGAAGTAACTGTGAACTTTACTTATCACAGTAATTATTAGAACCAGTTCTTAGCATGAAAAGAGAGTAAATAAAATTCATAAGCAGCAAGTCTTACCCTACTATTTCAGGAATTTTGAGCAAAAATAATAATTAAAAAAATAAAAAACTGGAAAGAAATTGTGTTTTTTCAATGATCAATCATTCCTCAGAAAATTTCTTTAGTTTTGAAGAAGAATTTCCACCAAGGTCCATCTCCATCTTCAGAAGGAGTGAAAGCCCTTTCAGAACAAGAATGATTTGCCTTTCCCCTTTCTGTTCCCTACCCCTCCAAGAGACGTTCTTGTTGTTGGCAGAGATGAAAGAAGCTATTTGCTTGTGACAAGAACAAGAAAATCTTACTGATGAAAAGAGAGGCAGCTTTTCTGTTTGTTTCTCGATTAAATCAATAAAACCCAAAATATGCCAGTCTCACTTTCCATTTTGAAGTGCATTGGACAGCCCCGGGGCAGAGTGTTATTCCTTCATTATCCTCTCTACTAGTCTTCAAATAATGCTATTTGGGATCAATGATCACCTCAGACATGCTAATATAAGCCCAATTTGTTTCCATAATAATTGGCATGCTGCTATTTAGTGCATTATAAATGGCTGTATAAATTAATCACAGATTCTTACGGTGCCTATGTGCACTGCAATTTGTCTTTACAGAGTTACTACTGTCAGATCAAGTTTTTATCTAGTCTTAATTTTAAGCATTTAATTACATTAGTATTCACACTATAAAACATACAAAGAGGTCTCAATTATCATTGCCCTTCATGAAATGAATTAATTTAAGTCATAAACCCACTCTCCTGTGGAAAAGTACATTCAAGGAATCACTGTTTAGCTCATGGACTATCGGTGTTTTCTTCCTGTCCAAATTAAATATCCTCACTGTACTCTTACTGCAGTGCACAAAATGTCCATTTATCATTGTGCTTTTCATCAGCTTTTGAGTCAGAGGAGTGACCCTTCATCTACTACTTCACTTAAATGTCACTGAAGCTTTTTGGGGGATTCTGCCCCATTGGTAACGCTACATATCCTGAAAATCAAACCTGTAAAAACAACTCTGGCCTTCACGTTTTGCTGAATTACCCTTTAAAAGGAACCTTTTCTCAAATTATTGCCCTCTGTGTTTCAGCACATTTCACTTCTAGAAGCTGTACCCACGGTGGGAAAAAAAATGATGCTTGCTCTGCACCAGCCCAGGCCTAGGAGATGCTGAATTTTCTAAGGGGGCTGATGGATTATGTCTAAATTGAGGAGGGAATAAAAATAAACTTTCTTGCGTTGCACGAGAAAGGAGAAGGGATGAGTTTCTAATGGTAAGAGGGAAAGCGGTGCAAGACCAAACAGAACTGGTGGAATGTGTGCAGAAAGGGATCAGGGAGTGCAAAGAGAGGCCAGAACCTGGAGCTGGCAAGATGGCAGCAGAGCCTCACGCCCTGGCAGGGAAGCCAAGAAACAATATTGGCAGATAGGGGATGTGAAAGGAAAGAGGATAGAAAAGGATTAATAATTCAAAGCTGGCTTACAGTGGCTTAGTCGCCATGCTCAACACACAGATAGAAACAGTGAACAGGGATGGCTCAAACGAGATCCCTGTGCCAGACACAGAGAGCACTTGTCAGGTACCACAGGATGGGGCAATTCCCTCTGCCTTGGGCAGCTCAGAGAGAGGATTATCCAGGGAATAGAAAGATTTGGTCACCAACAGACTCTGCACTGCAGACACTCAGCTCATCCTCCTCCAAGGAGAGCAAAACCATCACCACCCAGCTTGAAACCCACTTTGGATGGTGTTCCATGAGTGAGAGGGCTCTGAGGCAGGGCAGCCTCATGTGAGGAGTGTGGCAGCTTTCCTCCTTGGCAGCTGTAAGAAAATCATGTTCAGCAAACTCTCTGCTCACCATACCTGAGATGTTTTCTCTTAGCACCATGTGGTTAATCCAGGTGTCTCCACATGAAAAGTATCCAAGAGAAACTTCCACTGCTGTCCACACAGACAACACCCTATTTCAGAGCACACACACCCCATTTCTTATAAAACCCCTCAAGGCAGCTGTTTTGCCTCTACCTGGCTGAGTTTGCCTGACATTGAGCTGAAGTTACACGTATCTTATGTAGTCCATAAAGAGAGAATGATGTGAACCTGATTCATATTCTCTAAGCCAAATTCATATTCTGCTGGCAAAAGGATTCACTCACTCTCTGTCCGGTGGCAACTGGAAACAATAAGAAAACAAGACTCCTGCAGGTGTCCCAAGGGATAACAATCTCCAACCTCAGTGCCAAAATCACTTGAAAGTTTCAGAGGTAGTTGCTGAATTGCTACAGAAGTCATTATAATCACAGCTTTGCTGTTAGCCTTCCAGAATTTTCAATCTAAGCAAACAAGAAATTCAAGGAAAAATAGCAAAACAAGCTCACAAATAAAGCAGCTGAGAAGTATGCCCCAAATTATCTAATCTTTTTAACTGTGCTAAGTCGTTTCCTCATTTCCCATTGTTCACATGCCCTAGCCAGCCATAAGAATGATATAAAAAGAAAGTATCTTCTAGCTATAAACTCCTTCCACAGTTAAGTTCTGAAAAAAAATACGTCTACTAATTACCTCATCATTAAATTACTAATAATATTGAAAAAAAACTGCAACACGTTGATTTTTTTTTTCCTTTGCCCTTGGGGAAAAAGTTTGTGTATAATTATCAGTTTCCCTAACTCTTTACTTGCCCTTTTGTTTTCATAATGAAAGAAACTCTTTCATCTGTCTACAAAATTGTATCGCAATGAGACAGGCTGGAGAAAATCTGAAACCCAGCGATGGTTCAGGGCTCTGGAGAAAACAAGCAATATCCATCCCTAACCTCCTCCTGACCTATCCCTGGCCTTAGACAAACAAGTTAAACATTCAATTAGTAGAAAAGAAATGAATGTGCTGTTTATTAATTTGGAGCAGGAAGTGCAATGTTGCGCATATTAATTGACCTAATGTGCCACGAAGCGTCTGAACTCCTCCTGGATAAATCCCATCCTGTCCCACTCAGTCCTGAGAGGCAATTTGATGGCAAAATGTCTGTGCACATTTGCACTGCATGGAGGAAATGTGAAATTAACATTTCAGTATGTCCTGAACCCTGTTTATTTATCATAGATTGAACTCCCTGACTCCTCGATATCCATTCACTGTAACTTGTTTTCCATGCTCTCTTCCCATTCCCCCTCACTCCCTGCCCTTTTCTTTGATCTTTAACTTCCATCTCCCTTCTGATTTGCACCTGTACTTATAACCTCTCTGTTCCAACCCCATTACAACAAAGGCTCTTGGGCCCCCTGACCATGGGGCTGCCCATGGCTGCTGCACCACCCTTGGTGCTCCAGCAGGGCACGGCTGCTTGGGATAAACACCACCAGAGCTGCTCCTGTCCCAGCTCTCCCTGCCTTGGGACAGGCTGGTGTCCCTGAGGGGTGACACAGATGGGTGGGAGCAGTGGAACTCGGTGGCTGGGACAGCCGGGATCAGAGCAGTGTGGTTTGAGGCACAGCTGGCACCACATCAACCCTGGAATTCCAGTCTATTCCTGATTCCTTGGTCTGATGCTGTTTAGCATCCTCACCCAGAGCGTGGGGCAGAGCACGTCCAGCACCAGTTTGTGATGGAGCCAGCCTGGGGGAGAGCGACCTCAGCAAAGGGACTGACAAGGGCCTTGGGAAGTTCAGAGTTTGTCCCCTCCTCCTCTCCACTGTGAGACTGGAAATATAAATTCAGTGCATTCTGTGAAAAAAAAAAAACCAAACAGAACCCTACTCACAAATTTTCACTCCAAAGAACAGAACAAACTAAAACTTTGGTAACTGCCATGTAAGTCCCTTGGCATTCTAGCAGCAGTGTTTTGGGACTGCTCAATAAAATATGGGTATTCCTGATTTGTTATTCGACTGTCTGACCTTGAGAATATGTGATCACCACCCATCCCCACAGTCTGCACAGAAATCCTCTTCCAATCTGTTGTGCACTGTTGAAGTTAAGAAGTTGAAGCTCAGACTGGTTAATTAGATGGATGAAAGAATGGGACACAGAAATCTAAACTAGATAGAATTCATTTCTGGAGACAAGGAGGTCAAGTGTGCATTATACTCGAGAGCTTACACTGCTTTTCTGGGTATTTATTCAGTACTGAGGCTTCAGTGGGTAGCCAGCAACATCTTGTTTCAGTGATATCCTAGGAAATGCAGGTACTTCTGGAATTACACCATGATTTACATGGACAAAAGAGAGGTTTAACAAAAATAGCTCTGTCACACTCTTGGAATTCCAAGTATCTGTCAGCATGAAAGAGAAGCTGAATGAACAATACACATTTCTTCCTTTGGCCTCCAGTCAGAATTAAGAAATTAATCTTGTCCAGTTGGTAACTGGCATTTGAACCATCCCACTTGTTTTCACACAGACAAGATGTACTACAAATAGGCTGGGCTTGGAGCCCCATTTCATGACACCTTCTGAGTTTTAGATTCAAAAAGAGCTCAGGAGCTCTGCCTAAAAAAGTGCGAATTCTGTTTGGTTTTGGAGGAAACCCACTGCCCCATTCCTTCAGGAAAGCAAGGAAGAACACAAATCTGACTCCAAGAAGTTATTCATGTATTGACATGAACACCTTTCACAGCAATTAGGGAATCTTCTTGCCATGACAGACAAATAATAGAATTCTGTTTGTTCTTTCCTGTTGTCTGTAGGAGTTCTTTGTGTGATCAGGCCAGGTTTCACTTCATCACCCTGCTATGAATACCGGGCTCTTCTGACAGAGATGCTTCTGCTCCTCTGAGCCAGAAATTGTTGTGACACCCAAGCTTTTTTTCAGATGTTTTAGCTGCAGAACAGCATCATCCCAGACTCCCAGCTGCATGTTTCCCTGCAATGCTGTGATATGCAGCCATTGATTTCACTGCTTTGTCTCTAATTCACATTTCCCTTGGGAGGAAGGCCTGAGGACTTTCCTTTGTGAGAAGAGATTGTATTAGCTAAATTTGTGTTTTTCCCCAGAAGACTAAAAAAGCACTGTGGGTGGTTTTGTGTAACTGGTTCATGTTAAGACTATTTTTCTTATGAAGTTCTACTGTTGTAGCGAAGTTGAGTGGTCTTGCCTCAAGTTTAGAGATGCTGATGGTTTACCCAGAACTGTAATAGCACACACAGGTTGGTGGGGAGCTTCACAGAGCGTTTGGAACAAAGAGCAGGAACATGGAGCTTCAGGAGATCTAAACCTGGAACATTTCACCTTGACATTCCATTTGTTTGTATAAATCACTGTGGAGGATGGCTGAGCACTCAAGGTAAAGCAACGCTTCGATTATTGTATTCTGGAATCCTGAGTAAGAGTAATCAAATTGTCTAAATAATGTGAAGCAGTCTTATTTGCTGCTCTCCTACAGCAATTACGGTGCCTGGTTGGTAATTTTCTCAATGTAGTAACCTCACAAGCAACAGAAATTGTGTTTTTTCATAATAAAAGCAGACATGGAAAGATAACCACAGGTATTTTAAAACAAAACTCATTTGCAGGAATGTTTATATGTTGTCTGTATCAACACCTCTTATCTTTTTGGATTATCACAGAGCCAAGTACTAAAACACAAGGATGTGATTATTGTCAGAGCATTTTATTGCTACCTGTTCTTTTGAACAAAGTTACAGTTTGGGAAAAGAAGATGGGAGGAAGCAGGAAAGATGGAACTACTTTTACCTCGTGGCAAAATTGACTTTAGTGGAAATGCGTTTTTGTCTATGTGATACCAAAAAATAAGGAATAAATAAAAAGTTGAGGTTTTCACAGCTTGGCTATAAAGAAACACATCTTGTACAGCCCTGAAACTACACTGGAGTAAGTGCCAGTGGGAAAATTAATAACAGGAACAAGTGGTAGCATGAGCACTGGAACCAGTGAACCCTGGGTTTTATGGATTTAAATTATGTGCTTGGATTCTCAGGTGTTTAATAAAGCAGAAGCTTGGCTTACTGGTCTGGAGCCCTGCCTGCTTCAGCCTTTCCCTCCATGGTGCCATCAAACAGCCTCAGCTGCTCCCAGTCTGCATCCATGACATCTCTGGAACCTGGTATTTCTTAGAATCTTATTATTTTCTTACCTTCAGCTCAAGTTAGCCAAGTGGATACCCAACCTTCCATACCCGTGCCCTACACTCAGGGGGAGACACTGATCCTTAGGAAGCAGGACTGAAAACTGCCTGCAAGGCTCATCCCACAGCTGAGAGGAGCTTCCATAGCCATGTGCCCCAGGAGTGCAGCAGCCCCTCAAAAGCTGCTGTAGCATTTTCCTGGCTGCACTGCTGACCAAGCCCTGACAATGACCAGCTTGCTGGGGTCCTGAGCCCACTGCTTATCTCACAGACCCAAAGAGCCTCATTCTTTCTTCAGTTTTCACTTTGTCTGTCTCTCTGTCCGTCCACTGCCTCACCCTGGCTGGATTTGGACTGCAAACCCTTTGACAGAGAGATCACCCTTTTGCTTCATTTGTTTCTTCAGCAAGAACAAAATCTCCATGTCCATGACCAAGATACTGAACACTGCATTTGTTCAATTAGCAGATCATAATTATACTAATAAAATGACAGCTGAGCAGGATACTTGTTAGACTTGTACAGTGCTCACCCTGACCTGCTGTCATTGATAAGGGACTGACAGTTGTTCCAACACAATAAATGAGGTATTATTCATATGACAAACAAATCTGCCAGACCTCTTTACCAGCCTGCCCAAATTCTCAGTGTTTATCCAAAGCAAACCACTGCTTAAAGTTGGCAGACTCATTATTTTTCATGTTAATATGTGTACCAGCTCGAGGGTTACTAGCAAACCATTGCAGGCCTCTGTCTGCAGATGGGTTGGGGATTGCACTGTGATTTATGGCTCATCACCAGCACATTATTCAAAAGGCCTCCATAACTCATTTATATCGGTCAGCAAGTGCATTTGACTTGACAGAATCATTATCCACATTATCACCAGAACTCACACATGGACCTCTGCCTTTGGAACGGATATTGGATTTGAAATCCCTGGACACCACTCAGTCCATTCCCACACACTGCAGTCACACAGCATCCAATGCCCACCACATTCCCTTTTACACATCCAACTCTGGAACACTGATTTTTGATGGCTGTTCTACACCATCTGATACTTGAAATGTTACATCTGTTTGAAATGTCCAATGGTACAAGAAATAGCCTTGACATTATGAAGCTCAGCCATACTATTATTTGAAGTAAATTTAAAATTCTATTCCACCTTTGAGGCAAATTTTATTTTTGCCTTATTTTGTGCATACCACTGCAAAAAAAAAAAAAAAAAAAAACAAAAAAAAACTGGGACAAAGTTAATGCTGCTTCTGCAACTTATTTTTCACCACCTGAACAAAGTGCTTGTGTGTTTTCATACCTCCACTTCAACACTGCTCTGTCTGGTGGATCAGACTCACTAATCCCCCATTCCCATGAGCACAAGTTATTGGAATGCTGATTCTTTAGCAGGCAAGTTCTGGCTATGGTTATTCATAGAAATGCCTTTGTACTGTAACACAAGAATATGGTTCTGGAATATCAAAACTAGCTCTGCTGCTGAGTCAAACCCTCCAAATTCAGAATAAAAACATAATTTCTGAAAAACAAGTTTCCTACAAGCCAGAATTCAAGTTCTAGTCTAGCCTGTGAGACTTCAGCTTCCACCTCATAAACACTTCAAGCAGTTAAATATTGAAATGGAGAGGAAGCAGAAGAGGATGAAGGTTGTCCCTCTTCTGCTGTTCAACAGGTTCCCTTGTTGCTTTAGACCACAGGAAAGGACCAGGCATTATACATAAGGGCTCATAAAGATCTAAATTTCATGCTAACACATTTTTTCAGACAGCCTAGTAAAGGTAATGTTATCTTTGAGCAGCAAGAAATAACCAGACAGACTTAATTCCCCTTAAGGGATTACTCACATTCTGTTATCAAATTATTCAGTGCTTAAAGAGAAATACAAACAGTCAGTAAAGATTTGAGAGATCATGTGAGAAATTACCTTCAGCTGAACTAATTCGGGTTCTAACTAATTTGCACAGCCTGAATGGTAACTTTTCTGCTGCTTTAGACCTTCCTCCTGCTGCCTCTTTCAGTGACACAAAGAAAAAAGGAGAGGTGACAAAGAGCCAAGTTCATTATTCGTAGCTCTAAATGTCACAAGATCGTTTCCAAAATGCAGATTATCATAGCATCACTTCAGCTTCTAGAAACTCATTTATTTCTGACCTGTTTTGCATTTCTGACCTGCTTTGCTATTTATGTGAAAAGATGAATACTGTTGCTTTAGCTGCCACCACTCCTGTGTATCTGTGCCTAATATATATTCCAGGTTCAATTTATTATCATGAACCCTCAGATTATAAAGATTTGGTTTCACATGACAAGTTTTGCGCCTGTATTTTTTTATTTATTGTGCAAGTTAAACTATACAGGGACTTAACTAACTGTACACATATTTTCCTGGAATAACCATGGCAACTGAACATACCCCACACTGCACAAACCCATCTCTTGAGCACCATCTCCCACTAGATCTTCTTTAGCTAATTCACACGTCACCAGGACACTTTCAGAGTGCAAATAAACCATGTATCATGCTAGGACATACTCTGATATTGTACCTCTGACTGCCAGGAGAGTCCACCTAAAGCCATTAAATTCAAAGATATCTCCAGCACAGGGCATTCAAGCACACCTCAATTAACCATGCAAAGTAAGACCTCTGTTCATTTTTGGGAAATTGTAATAACAGGAACTAATTGTTCTTTTCCTGTTAATGTCTATGTAAACAATCCTGACTATGACTGGCTAAGGTAACTCTTTCTGCTTTTAATTTTTTGTGACATTCAAGAAAGGCTCAAGAGAAAAACCCCTCCTGATAACAACAAAAACTGCAATGCTGCCTTCATGTGAACCTGTTTTTTACAAGGCTGAAAAGGCTTTTCTCTTGCCCAAGGTTATGCCCTTATATCTGGCAAAGCCAAAAGAGAATTGCTGAGCAGGTTGAGCCATTAGGATGAAAATCCCATCTTTTGAACAATGCTGATACCTCGTCTTTATCACTCTATTGATTGAGCAGGGCTGTGTGCTTTACCTGTGTTGGGTTTAGCTGCATGACAGACAAGAGGGAGGAATCCATGCCAATCAAACAGTATTTCTTATGAAAAGTATCCATTTGAAATTAAAAACCGGAATGCAATATTTTGGTTGTCGAGAGAGAGGTAGAAATCCAGAAAAGTTGGGTTTAGGAACTAGCAGGAAATGAAATGCCAGAATTGCCAAGCCTTTCCTAGTGCCCAGCTCAGTGTTCACATGCTCAGGACAAGGAGCCCCAGTCCCTGTGTCAGGCTGAGCTGCTGTGGGGCCAGGACGGGTGACAACAGCGGGGCAGTGGGAACTGTCCCTTTGCATTTGTGTCTCAGCCCGAAGCCTCCCCATTACCTTAACGCTGTGTCAGTCTGGGCCAGAGAGCCAGCTTGGCTGCCTCAGTAATTAGCTGAAAAGACAAAGGCTAGAGGCTAATTAGCCCAGGAGGCAAAGGCTAATTGCACACTTGTCTTTGGGAGCCCAGCTGGGAGAAGCTGCAGCTAGTGGCCGGTCAGCAGAGCTCTGCCAAAGTTGGATGGGGTTTACCACGAGGAGGAAGAAGAAAGGAGTGGGAGTTATTGCTGGGTTTCTTTTTCCTACTTGTAGAGTTCAGTTACACTGGGAGCTGAAAAAAGTGTGACTCATCGTGAAGGATTATTTAAAATGAGATAGATTCACGACTCAAACCAATCTAATGACAATTCCTCTCTCTGCCTGAGGAGGCTGAATGCCTGAGGAGAGCTTCCACCTTCACAAAAGTGTTCTAATCATCATTTTTGCTACTTTAAGGGATTGTAATCTTTCCATTTTTTCTTAGGCAATCAAACATTTACTGGAGGAGAAACTATAACCTGAGTATTCCACTCTTATTAGGTACCTGCAAAATTTATTCTCGGGTGGCCTGTGCAAAGTAGACCAGGTTGGACTTGAAGAACAATTAGCAAAAGCCTCGTGGGGGTGGAAACAGGTCCCAGAACTCTGATTGTTCATTTAGAGTGAAATTGATACAGTGAAACCATTTCAACAGAAGGGTTTCAGAGCACTGAAACCAATATCCTGTGGGTCTTGTGGGTTAAGCAATAAATGCTGGAGTGCCCTAAATGCTGACTTGTTGCATTTTTCCCTTGATCTTGACCTCAACCTCTTTTCCCAGCTGAATTTATTTGGCAGGCTCAAGCAGTCTCAAGCTGAACAATACTTCATTTTTCCAGGGATTTGCTATCCAATGCAGTCAAACATACTTTGTCCCACTGTATTCTATAGACTTCTCTTCTGGAGCTTGTAAATGTTTTATTTGCCTGGCAGGTCCCAGACATCAGCAGAAGGATGGAATTGTTTCCACAACAGCAGGCTCTTCTTCTGGGGATAACAGTGTCAGGATACTCAGGGAAAGGGACATTTTTGTATCTCTGCTGGGTTTTCTGGTTGATTTGTTCTGTGGGGTTTTTTGGGTAAGGCTTCACCCATGTGGTTTTGCAGCAAAATTGGGTCTCCGTTGGCATCATCAACACCATTATTTCTCCTGTTAAAGAAGTAGAGGATATTTTAAATGGGAGTCCTGGTGCTGTGCTATGTAAAGAACAGATTATACATTGGAGTTTAGAATCAAGGAGCTTCCTTGTCTTCAATTTTGCCTGCTGAGAGTTTTGATCAGTTCAGCATTAAGCACAGAATGGCCAAGGTTGGAAGGGACCTCTGGAGTTAACAGCAAGGAAGAAATGTTCTGTAAGACCTGCCAGGTTTCCCCTTGCCTTGTTTTCCCGTATGATTAGCAAAGTTCAGTGCCTTCAGACTGGCACGAAGGTGTTTAATGTCAGAGCTTAATAATACAGCATACATTAAAAGTATAAATACAACATTTTTGCAGCTTAGAGAAAATATTTGCCCAAGACAAGTTAAAACTGTGTAGCCATATCATCTCCTGTTTTGCTGGATATAAAATGACCCTGTAAAGCCTTCTGACATTCTCCTTGCAGCTGAGGATTGAGGCTATGACCTTTGCAAAGCCTTCCAAAGAGCTTCACAGGCAGCCAACTCTTACAGAGAAAGTTTCATTAGATGCCAAAGACTTTTTGGATAAACATGGTGGCACAGTTGCCCTCTCTCATGGAAAAGGAGCAAAATCAGTTCTTGTTATTTGAAAAAAAACCAGCTGTTGGGGCTGAATGACTTCAGAAGACTTGTTTTATAATTTGAATCCAACCTCCAACACAGGAAGTTTTAATTAACTGCAAGGAGGGGGAAATGACTGTAAGGGACCCAGAGAGGCTGTGGAGTGTCCATCCCATGGAGAAACATGACTGGAGAAGCCCCAAGCAACCTTTTCTGGCTGGACCCACTTTCAGTAAGTCTAGGTGACCTCTAGAGTTCCCTAGCAGATGAAATGATGCCACCAGCTGAAGTTGTCACCCTTCTTCCTCTGCATTTGCAGTGCCAGGGAGGGAAAATCTACCTGTAGCTGATAAGTTGCCAAGGCCAGCTGAACTGCAGTAAAGGAATCTGTCAAACATAGGACAGGACAGGATGGGACAGATGTGAAATCTCAAACTTGGCACTACAGATGGCATCTGTCAAAAAGGGAGGTATTGCCACCCAGCTGGAAAGAGCTGTAGTACAGATATTGTAGAAAGGTCCTCAGCCTCCAGAGTAGCTTTGGCTTCGTGCTGTCACAGCCAAGGTACAGTCCTGTTTTGCCAGTACTTACATGCTTTTTCTTAATTGCTCTTTGCATAAAACTAGGAATCAGTTGTTACCACACTGGAAGCAAAAGGCAGCACAGGAAGGAAATGGAGTCCAAATCTCTGTGTGATGGGTTTGTGGCAGAGGGATTTGTATCTGCTGCTCAGGTGCATCCTAAAGGCACGAACTCATCTGTTCCAAGCACACAACACCACATCTCTGGTGGGGCTGCATCTTGTGGTTACTGAAGAAGGAAAGGAAGTTGCCACATGCTGCCAGTTAAACAAATAAAAGTCATTCTGCTGCATATTGGGACTTAAACCTCCTCCCTGTGTTTGTCATTAGGATTGGATAAAGCAGTGCCTGAAAGCGGAGCCCTGCAATGAGCAGAAAGGGAATCAGACCTCCTAAACAAACACTGCTGAAGGCCTCAAGCACTGAGTCTGCAAAGTAGCTTGAATGCTTGAGAAGGCATTCCTGTGGGCTGCTTGCTTAAATAGCAAAAGAAACCAACTCTCAAGAAGAAATGAAACAATCTCTTTGGCAAAAGACAGCATTCAGTAAATAAACTTACGCAATAGCAGAGCAAATAATCAGGAAGATCACAATGTAAATATCAGTTGTCTTTCTGTTTATTTTTTCTCGCTTTCTGAGATCTCTTTTCCTCTCCTGAAGCCTTTTTTCCTTTCTTTAGTATGCACCAGACAAAGCCTTAGATCCCTAGGCTTTGGCAGAGAAGCCACAGTCTCATTTTTCTGTTAAGAGTATCATTTTTGGTTCTGTCAGCCCTGCGGTCCTGAACACGCCAGCCCAGAGCCATTCATTTCTGCAAAGTCATTTTGGGTTTTTGAAGGTCCTTTGTGGTGGCCCTGTGCAGCCCCCCAGGCAGTGTTTCCACACTGATGGCAAGGCCCTGGTGGAATTCCTTGCTTCCTGCTCCATCCATTGCATCCACCCCATGCCATGGCACTGAGTGCCAACCTGCCTGGCTTGTAGAAACCTAGCCAGCAGCCACCTCAGTGACACTGCTGCTCCTCACACCCTGGAGAGGCTTCTCCTCCTGCCCTCACTGATGGGCTGCCAACTCTGGTTCCTTCTCATCATGCAGGATATGGAACTAAAGGCTTTTCCCTCACCCTTTTTTAAGAGAAATGTGCTTTTATCAGTGCAACACTGTAATTAGCAGTGCTATCCATCTGTATCCAAGTGTCATTTCCCCAGGTAGGAACCATTTTGCAGCTGGGGATTGCTGGAATGTGGTTCATTAGAGCTGCTTCTTGCATACCCAGAGGTGTCTGTGCTGGTGGTGGAAAGAGATTACAACAGTGCTGCTCCCACTGACAGTCACAGCACGGAGCAGGGTAACACACATCCACTGCTTTCACTGGCACTACTAATTGTGAAAGGGAGATGATTAAGGGGCAGTTTTGCCCATTCTGTTAGTTCAACCCAAATAAATCCGGTGAGAGTGGCAGAACAAGCACCAATTCACACACACTGGAATAATTTCACCACCACTGTCTTCTAGAAAGAGAATCAGAGCAGGGGAGAAGCAGTCATGGCCATTTTTGTTCGGTGAAATGCTTGCAGAAAATTCAGCTGCAAATGATATTTTCCCTCATTGTGAGTGCCCACAGTGGTGTTCAGGACAGCCCTGCCCATCACCAGGGTAGGCAGGGCACTGAGCCCTCAGCTCTGCTCACAGCGAGCTCTAAAGTGTGACCAGAAACACACCTGTCAGGTGGATATCTGCAAGGTCTATTTCTGCAAAGAAAATAATTGAAAAAGAAACCTAATATGAAAACATTTCGGTGAGGAAAGAATTTAAGCACAGGGAGGGCTTCTGTGTTTATTACCAGGCCTCGTTTTACCTCCCTGTTTAAATAAATCTCCTTCACATGTCTCAAAAATATTCTTTCAAGAAAGATTATAAAATGGGGCTGCTCTCACAGAGCAAATTCCCAGGCCTAGTGGGGTAAACTCTGAAGAGGAGGCAGAAGGGGTTCCACCAGAGGGCAAACCTGCTGCTCAGGAGCACTGTGAAATCTCAGTACAAAAGTGCACGACTGCCCTCAAGCACAGCCAGTGCCTCCTGTGACTCAGACAGGCTAAAAAAAGGGTAGATTCCACTTCTGAGAAGGTTGGTTGATGCACTTAATCCCAGCTCCCCGGTTCAGGATCCATGGGGACTAACAGGGCTGACCCAGGCTGTGTCAGGGAGGTGACCAAGGCTGGGGTATTTCATGGCATTTCAGTCCTTGCTGGAAAACCAACTGTGAGATGACAGAAATAATTCATGGCTTCTTTTCTCACTTAAGCACAGAACCTATCAGCATTCCAGCTTTTTCCACATTGCTTTGTCATCTGTTAAGAACAGGGAGGTTCCCAGGAGTTTTGCAGCAATGGATGGAATGCTCTCACACCAGTGCAAAGGCAGGGCCAGGAAGGTGGAAACACTCCCTGAGGTCCTTAGGACACGTCTGATCCTGGCAGGCCCAGCCTTGGGATCTGCTCAACTCTCCTTCCTTGCCCCTATGAGCACTGGAACCAGATTTAACTGGAGAGGAAAAAAATGAAGAGGAATGTGAGGAATGAGACAACTCTTTGTAGAAATTAAAACAATTTATTAAAACAGAAAAATTGGAAAAATTGCAAAAAACTAACAAAATATAAAAATTTGGGATCCTAATGGCTCAAGAGGTATGCCCCAGGAGCGCAGGGATTCAGGAGCTTTGGCTTAAGACAGCTCTGAACCTCAGGTAGAGAAAAAAAAAAACAAACTTGCAGTTTAGGCTGGTCAAAAAGAAATCTATTTCTAAAAGCCCCTAAAAAGGGGTAGGTTTCTCCAGCAGTGCCTTAGCAAGCTGGAGAGGAAGGGAGACTGAGACACGTGTCTTTCTTTTGCTCCCTTTTATAGCTTTTGCTCCGCCCACAGTCCGCCCACAGCCCACCCCTTTGGTTCAAGGCGATTGGTGCTCTCCCTTTGACAGACCATCTCCGTCCACCAATGGCTCCTCCTGGTCAGAGGGGTGATATTAGTTGAGATAAGGGTCAGGTGCTTATGGGGGCTGGGCTGTTTGTTGCAACTGGGGTTTTTAAAATCTGCCTTGAAACCAAGATACAAGTAAAACAAAAAAATACATCCAACACATCTTAAAACACTTGTAAAAGTATACAGTAAACACAGGAAGACCATAAAAACTTGATTAGTGTACCTGGACTGATGGGTTGATTTTAACATTCAATTTAAAAATATTAAGCTCAAATTAATTAAGGCACTTAATATGCAAAGACCAAGCACAAATAGGGATTTCATGTATGACAAGGAACATAACTTTTCAAAAAGTTTGGAACTGTCCACGGTTCGTTCTTTTGTTTTGTTTTGGGCTTTTTTTGGGTTGGTTTGGGGTTTTTTTGGGGGCGGGGGTTGTTGTTGGGGGTTTTTTTGTGCCTAAGAATTCAGTAGCACAAAAAGGAATTTCTGTAAACCAGAGAGATGTGGCAGATTCAGGTAAAAAAAGTATCTTTTTTTGTTTTGATCTTATGAAAGTGGTATAAAAATGGACAGTGGTGCTTAACTGTCTGAGCTACCATCTGACACTGAAATCTGGGCCCGAATGGATCCCAAAATCCCAGACTCTCAGAGTGCCCCAGGAAGCAGAAATGCCCTCACGTGGAGACTGGCACAGAGGGACAGAACTTCCCTGCACCGGAGTTTCCAGCGCTCCAAACCAGCTCCTTTCCAGATGCACACACACCTCTGTAGTGCACTTTAAACACACCCTAAAGACAAACTCAGTGTCTTTGATTTACCTTTCCCTCCATAACTGAGTCACAGCCATCCTTACACAGCACATCCACTCACTCGCACATAAACAAATGAAGGAATGAAAACCTGTGAATTAATCAAGATATTTCCCTGAAGACTCTGAAAGAAGAAAGCAAGAGAAATATTAAAGGATATTTCTGTTTGGAGGGCAGCTGGATATGATCATGATGAGGCCATGCAAACATATAAATATCTGAGATGAGAAGGAAGAAGATGAAATGAAACGGATGGAACCATTTGTGCTGCCAGTAAGATGAAAGAATAAAATTGTGGGTGCAACAGAAATGATTCTTTAAATTAAACCCATATCCTCAGCATCATGTTTAATATCCTCTCCACTAACCTGCCCAGGCCTTGCACTTCATTTCTCATGTGACAGCACTGCCCACTTGAACACTGATACAGCTATTTACTGCCCAATAAAATGCTTCTTTATTTTTAATTATAAGCCTGTGGCGTCAAGTTGTATTTATAAAAAAGGCACTAATTTCTATTCTATATATGACCTATTTAATCCCACAATGAACTCCAGGCAGTTACTGCATTTAAGCACAATAGGATTCTGATTCTTTAATTCAGACCTGTCTTATTTTATCAACATTCTCCAAATGGTTATTTTCAACCCCTCTATACTTTCAAACTACAGGTACACAATATTTGTTTAAAATAAGCAAACAGGAGACTGCAATTATTTTTCTAGTAAAGCATTTCCTGAAGTACAATAATAATTACAAACTATTCCCAAGAAGTTAAACTATTAAAAAAAAAGTTCCCTTGGAATTTTTTACCAGACTGCAAAATTCCTAAACTACCTCTTTAAAAAAAAAAAATCCCTAAAAACTCTAGGACATTTGTAAGCAAAGATGATGGGAAATATATAATTTATGGCATATGCTTTGGAGCTGGAAAAAAACCCTTTTTTGACCAAGGCAATTACAGACTTCTCTAGCAACAGAAACAGCCACCTCCCCAGAAAGGCAGCTTTCCCTCTGTAGGTAGGTACAATTTATCCTTTCAGAACTGGCACCCAGATGGGGTCTAAATTCCAGTGAGCTTCTAAAGGAGCCAATACTGAGAGTCCACAGCCCCCAGCCCAGTGTCTGAGGCAGAAATACATTCACAGGTGTTGTGCTCAATATCTGCCTGCAGAAAGAAAAGAAGGGTTTGGAACTTACCACAATTTACAACTAGACCCCCAAATATTTAGTCTGAAGTATTAGTTACTTGCTTGTTGTTAAACAAACAAGAGCTGAATTGCACTAATGGTTCCATTAACTTTGTCCTGGTTCTACTGGACTGCAGAAGAGACCAAAGGTCAGAGTGCTCTGCATCTGAGAGTTTGGAAATGTGATTATGGAAAGAAGACAAAATGTTAACAATCATGAGGTAAGTGCAAAGAAGATAAGGCTCACTTATCTCTTTATTGTGCATTTCTGCTTTTATCTCCTCGCAGTCCTTTCCCTCTCCAATCTGCAGAGGTGATCTCTTCACCCTGCTAAACCATCCTTATCAAGCCTCCTGAATGCAATAACCTCTTTGGCACATTACCTATCTTTTAGGATTTGTATTTAATATATCGTGTGCTTCTTTCTTTCTTCCCTTCCTAGGAGGTTACTCCAGAGCTCAGGATTGCTGGATTACTGATTGATTTCACAATTACTTTGTGCTGTGCGTTGTTTTCATCTGTGTGGCCAACTGTTGCAAGAAGTAAAAAGAGAGAAAATACCCCTTTTTCCTCCCTCCCTCTCTCTCACACACAGATAGAGTTTATTTAATTATGCACACACTATTTCAGGCTGGAAAAGCTTCAGCTTTCCTGATATATTTATAAAACAAAAGAGAATTCTGCACATACCAGATTCACCATCAGACAAATGACCTTAATCCTCTCTCTACACGTGGTCTCAGTGTTGTAGGATAAGTTTGTCTGCTACCTGTGCAGTTAAGATGGTCTCCCAAGCACCAGCACTCAGGTGTACTTTGAAGAAGCACAAAAATTATGCTAAAACCTGTAGTGGTGGTAGAGGACCCCCCTGAAAAGAGAACTCTTCCATGCTGTGGCTTGTAAGTAAAGGAAAGTATGTCCAAAATTAGTGCTCAATCCACATTAAAAGTGTTTTCTCCTCTTGATTTAGGGCAGGTTTGTACAAAACTCTCACATCAGCGTGGGACTGGGCAGCAGCACTCCAGGGATTGGCATGTGCCCAGTGCCTCATGACTCTATCTCTGCAGTTCATTATCAACAGGGCCAAGCAGGGATGCTGAGGATTAGAGAGGGAAGGTCAGGGTGACTTCCCCTGATGGAGACGGGGATCAATACATGGCTGGGCGAGACAAAAAACTGGTTCTCTGCAGAGAAACCAAGATTTCACACTGCAACTAGTTACTGAAAATTGATATTGAATGTTCCCAGCAGGAATATTTTCTTGTTAAACACTTAATTGGGAGCTGTAACATCAAAAACAACAAAGTGGGTTTTATTTGGATTCTTACACAGGTCAAAAATAGGCACTGATTTTTAATAAAAAAATTCTTTTCACCAGAAACTTGATTGTATTTTCAAACTATTAGCATGAAACAGCTAAAACAGGCAGTGCAGAAACAGCTGAGCAATACATCTGGCTACATTTTCTCATATATTTATCTTTCTCTGTTGAGCCACACACAGGCAGTTGTGTCTGAAGGCACCTTCAGACTCCTGTGGCCATGCTCAGCTTGAGAGCAGTGAGGGCCCGTGGCTCGGTGTGTGCTGTGTGAGATGTTCAGGCACAGGGGAGTGCAGGGGCAGGGAAGGGAGGTGGCTCCTCTGCAGCCTCAGACACTTCCAGAGTGCCCCAGGAAGCAGAAATGCCCTCACGTGGAGACTGGCACAGAGGGACAGAACTTCCCTGCACCGGAGTTTCCAGTGCTCCAAACCAGCTCCTTTCCAGATGCACACACACCTCTGTAGTGCACTTCAAACACACCCTAAAGACAAACTCAGTGTCTTTGATTTACCTTTCCCTCCATAACTGAGTCACAGCCATCCTTACACAGCACATCCACTCACTCGCACACAAACAAATGAAGGAATGAAAACCTGTGAATTAATCAAGATATTTCCCTGAAGACTCTGAAAGAAGAAAGCAAGAAAAGTGCTTCCTTTCCTCTTCCTGCCATCAATTCTGTGACCCTCCTTGCTCAGCCCAGGCTCAGCTTGGCCCCTTGCAGCCCCTCATTTCTGCAGCACCATCACTGTCAGCCCTGAGCTGTGTAACTTCGCTGCTGCTCTGTGTAACCCTCGCCTGTTCTCTGCTGAGACACCATCTCTGCCCTTCCCTCCTTCACAGGGCTGATTTTGCACTATAATACCATTGTAAAGATGTGATTGTCAGCTGAGCAGCTGTCTGTGCAAGAGCACTATATCCCAGCAGAGTAATTTGTTTCCATTTTAAAAAGACACTTAATAATAATGATGCACTGCACAGAGTCCCCCAGTCCAGAGTGACTGGCAGAGGCTTTTAGTGAGGAAATCAAAGCTGTTCTTCACAGAGCAGGGACTCCCCACAGCTCCCAGGCATGGAACCTCCCCAGGAGGGAGCCAGCTCTGTGCTTGGGACACTCAATTCATACCTTTAGACCATTATTATTCCACTTGTTAATGACTCCTACAAAGACATATACAGTGCATTTAGCTGTAGAGAGTTAAGGATCCTTTTAACACCAAGCCTGCTCCATTGTAGATGGGACAAGTAAAGAGTTAACTGAAAAAATCAGCTGCCATAAAAGCATTTTTGTTGCTATCTCCAGTGCCCACATTTAAGACAGATTGAAAACAAAACAAAACCAAATAAATAAAACCAACATAAAACCCGTGGAATGTTTATTAAAAAACAGCATTTCTGAAAAAAAAGTCACATATTTGGGTGGAAAAAGAGGAGAGAATTAGTCCTTCCACATAGTGGAGGGATTTTGCCTCCAATCATAACAGTGCCAGATTATATGTGACACCTGAGATCTGGGGCCCATCTGCCCCTGGGGCTGAAACACAAAATCAGGAGAGGCCAAAACTCACAGCCTTGCACCATCTGAACAGACACCAACAAACACACTGCTCTGAAAAGAAATACCAAGAATTTGCCTCAATGGGGGGAATTTCCATGCAATATATGAGGATTTCCTGTACTTCAAAGACAGAAAAGCACTTTGGATTTCCTTGGTATTTATGATAATATAAACAAAGGCTCAACAGCTCACCAGAAGAAATCAATTCTATATCTTCACCTCCATAGTGCTGTAACTGGTGCTTTTTTAATTCATAGACAGCCTTCCTCTGTGATTCATTAGTAGCATTGAGAAATAGAATTTTGGTATTTTTACCATTTTTGTGTCATGTTCCACAGTGAACTGTAGAGTGGTAATACAAGAATAATTTAGAGATATATTAGCATAATAATTAGAAGCCTAGAAGTCTTTATAGTGTTTTTAATATTTATGCTTGATAAATATTGCTCTATTTGTCAGTTTATGCAGTATAAAGTGAACCTTAATGTAAGAAGGTTATTAGCATAAAATTAACATAATGAATAAAAACCGAAACACAAAGGTAATCAAAAATAACAGAGGATGTTTTCTCTTGCCTCTCTCAAAGGACGTACTTTACACCCAAAAATCTGTGTTATGGAAAACAAATTCCATCTAAATTAATTATGAGGTTCTATTATAGTTGTGAAAAATGGATATCTTTTAACAGTTCTTCCAGAAACTGCTTTTTTTGTCTCTATCAAACTTTCACACAGCCCAGCCTCTTAAAGAATGGGATCATTGTGGTCACATGGCTTAGGAAAAATGAATTTTAGAAAAGGACATTTGTCCAATGTAGCAAGACCCTTTTGCACTGAGCTGAGGAGGAGAGGAAAATATCACAAACCCTAAAGGATACAGCACAGTCATGTCATGTCTGCAGACACCAACAGAAAACAGCAAACAGCAACAGGAAATGATAGAATTATATGTACTGAGATTTCTGTCAGCCAAAGCATTGCTTTTGAACATCTGAAGTTTTAGGGGAATACAACATTTGAAGCCTGAACTCCATATGCCAAAGCTCATGGAGCCCAAGTCTGACACCAGAAACCTGACACTCATCTTTGCTGCCTTGTACAGCTCCTGGTGATGCTCAAATCTCTCTTTTCCACCTCCTTCAGCTCCAGTTCCCAAAAGTTTGTCCTGCACCAGTGAGACTGTGGCTCTATAACCCCTCTTTGGGATGTGGGGAATTGGCCCAGCAGGCTGGGAGCTGGGAGAGGTGGAGGGAATGGAGAGGCTCCATACTACTCCTTAAGCTCCTCAGAGATGGCCCACATCAGGTTTTTGAGGGAAACATTGTGAAAGTGGTTAAACCTGAAAGGGACTTCAAAACTCTTAAGCCACTTTTCCTTGGGAATAAATGCAAGAGGCAGTTAAGCTTCCTTCTTCTGGAGAAGCTGAAACAGCAGCAGACATGTGTGCAGGATACACATCAACACTGCCAACTGCGGCCTGAGAACGGGAGAGCAGCCCCTGGATGGGCTTTGGGAAGAGCTGTGGGAGGCAAACAGGGAGAGGCTGTGCACACAGACAGCTCCAGCCCTCACATTTCATTCCCTGAGGGATAAGGATTGCCTGGACTCAGACTAGTGCCATCCCTACATCTCCTTTTCCTCAGCCCTGCCTGCCAAGGGGGAGCCCAGGGAGCAGCCCATGGGAATCACTCTGGCAGCTCTGCGGGGTCTGGGGAGTTCCCAAAGCATTCCAGCCATGTCCCCAGATTTTCAGTGCCTTGTGGAAGAATGGACATGAACATGTTTGTGTAAAGCCCACTCTGGGGATGTGCCCACTGCTGCTCCCCATGGGCACGGGGAAAGCCCAGGAAGTTCAATCCCAGGAAGCCACGTGTGGACACTCAGGCTTCACCCCACATCACCCTCCACAACTCAACTCTCCCTGTTGCTCAAAAAGGGCTCCTGGCTCAAGCCCCCACCCTCAGCTGCCTTCTCTGACCCCTCCTCAATCTCCAGGATGAAAATACAGGTGGAACAAGTTATACTGAAATTTTTTCCAGCCAAAAAAAATGATCACATTCTTGACATTTCTGATGTAGTTGGTGCAAGGATCCAGGTCCTAAAGTCACTCACAAAGCTGGGTCTCCTTGGCAACACATGCAGTAAAACACAGCTTGGAATTATTGTTTTTTTCTAATATTATTATTATTATTATTATTATTTTTATGGTACCCTCTATAGTATGAGTCATCAGAAGGAAATTGTTGATTCACGCTGAAAATTTCTGATCCTTTTCATAGCAGCAGTATTTGTAAGATATCCTAATTACCAATGTAAGGATTTGTGGAAAGGATCTGGAAATAATAGAAATAAGCCTTTTAACAGGCACAGTAATTATGCAGACACAACAGATGCTAATAACAACTTCATTTCTGTGGAAAAATGATTAAGGTTTAAAAGTACAATAACAGAGAGGCGTAAGAAGAGTACAAGGAGGTGTAGATGACACAGACAATGTATGTGTGATCACAATTACTAATTTTAAAAGAACTTTCACACTAAAATAATCCCAAAACCATCTTCTCAACAGCAATCTGTTTGCCTTTCATGCTGTTTTCCTGCTGCCTGGGTCCCTGGTTCAGCTATTTACCACTTCTGTTTCCTGTCATAGGCAAATAACAGAGCAGGTGTCGAACCAGAGTCTTTAATATCTCCTTGCTAATAATTCTCCCAGAACTATTCCGAATACTTTAAATATTTGTTTCCAGCCTCCTGGTAAACTTGATTCATTGCATATCAAACTTTCTTTAGCAGTTTCCTCGGGGTCAGGAGTTGTTTGTCACAGGGTCCTGCAGCTCTCTGCAGGTGTGGGAAGTTCCAGAGCAGAAGTGGTTCTGTGTCAGCAATGCCTCAGTGGACCCCTCTGAAAAACACACACAGAACAAGAGATAAGGCTTTAAATTACCCCTGAGCTCAGGGTTTAATGGAATGAGTAGTGGAATTAAAGTTCATGGCTCCACTTGTGTCACTGCTAGACTTTCTGCTAAGTTCAAAAATTGTTCATTAAGATAATTAAAGTTCTGGGCCATCTCACCCATCAATCAGTCTTCCTTCTGAGCAGTTAACAGTTATTGCTGAATAGACTCTGAAATAATCCATTAACTCAGCACAGGTTTGCCAGAAATTATAGGTGCTTTGAGATGGCTGGGAATGAAAGGTGGCACATAAATCAAAGGTGTTGTCATCATCTGATGCTCCTAAAGCCTGCTCTGGAGTTACCTCAGCCATTAAGGGCTGGTAGCACAGCCATTTGCATTGGAAGATGGGACTTCAATTCATTTCCAAGATCAAAAAGGGAGGTGATGAATCTGACAGTCCAGCAGAGATCCTGGAGAGGGATGCCAGAGCCAGAAGTATTTATGAAGCTGTCCTTCAGAGCAGAGCAGGGAGTCAAAAACCCGTTAAAGACATTTTCAAATCAAACCATTTCCTCCCCAAATGTCCGCACAAAAAACCAGCTCAGCAAATTCCACAGCATGGTGGAAGAAAGATTCAGCCCTATGCACACAATATTTTTGGGAATACTGCACAGCTCCTCTTCATGCTATCAGCCCCGGAAGCAACTGAGAGGAAAATTACTCAGTGCACTCTGCATTTAAGTGTTCTAGGGGGTCTCTCAGTTATTTAGTGACGCGGGGTTGCCGGCATCCAGCGCACCAGAGTCAGCTTTAAAACAGGCACTGCCAGCACTGTGTCTGTGGTACTTTTGAATTTAGCATGAACTCGCCTCTTGATAATTTTTTTCAGTGGCTTCACTGAAATTGGCCACAAAAGGGGATTCTTTTCATGCCAGCTGCCCTGGTAACACGGACAAGGTTCTCCAGCACAAAGCTGATTTGGATAGAGATGTACAAGCAGCGCCACAATCCAGATGCCACCTCACGGGGAAATTTCACGACGATTTAAGGAGTGCTGTGCTCACTCCTGCCTGCTGTGGGTTAACCCTGGGAGGGCATATCAGGTCCCTGAGTCCTCTCAGATTGCAACTTTCCCACCATCTAGTGGCTGAAGAGTTACAGATAATAAAAACTCTTCACAGTCCTGTATCTCATGGAGGGGTTTTTAATTTTCTTTTTTGTCTTTTAATAAGGCTTCTTGTTTTGTGAAGCAAGCACCAAGCAGAGCTACTTTACAGCTGGCATTTTCTGCTTCAGCCTCTATGTCTTCATGTTGAAAGAAGTTTCTTACTCCTAATTCAGAGAAGACAGGAGCCCTGAATAAGCCCTTGAGTATTGGCCAGCAGAGAAAAACGAGCTTATTCCCAGCGGGGCATCATCCTCACCAACTTGTGATACCCTAAACTAAGGAATTGCTGCCTGTCACTCCTGACTGCTACACTCAGCAAAGAGGATGAACACCACAGCAGGCAGATCATGTCAGAAATATCCTATTTGAGAAGACTTTGGGAGCTGTTAGGGCAGGTTTGGGAGGGTGTCCCCATCTGCTGGACCTCCCCTGGTCTCACACAAGCTCTGGGACAGAACTTGGACATGCAGGGTAAGCTGGGAGCTGTGGGTTTCTGTACAGCTTCATCTGAACATATCCAGACATATTCATGGAATTCAAACTTCAATCACTGCTCCATACTTTGAGAAATGTGCTCCAGAGATGTCAAAAAGGATGCTTTTAACTTATGGCAAACGCTGGCTTTATAAATATCCTTCAAATGAGTGTCCTAAATCTGTTCTGTGAGCACACACAAAGAGTCGATATTAGCATTTCTGGTATTTCCTGAGATTAATTCTGGGAGTGTTTACAGAAAGCTATGAAAAATAAGACACAGATCTGGCTTTCTGTTGTTCCCTGGCAAACTTAGCAGGAGCAGCACATGAAATGCTCAGTCATGGTCTATTCTGTGACAGATTTTTGCAGGAGTTAAAAAGCACAAAAAAATAATGCTGTTTTTCCAAGATGTCTCAGTAGTTTGTGCGGAAAGCAGCAGCCAGTGTGAGCAAACATCCACTTCCTTTCGTGTTTCCAAGTAAACAGTGGCACCCAGTAGCTCTCAGCTGCTTCCTTGTGGTGGAAGAAGCAGTGTGAGGAGAAGGCTTTCCATGGCCCATTCCACCTGGGCAGGCTGATGGTGCCCAAGAGCTCACCCCAGGTAGATACTCAATGGCACTGCAGCACTTCCATGGACAAATGTAATATAAGCAAATATAATGTTAGGAAAAAAACCCTTCAAATTGGTTTTGAAGTTCTCTGATGCAACCCTTCATGTAGGATTAAAACATTTAACCACCTTAAAGAAAAAAAGCAAAAGCTTTGCCAACCCTACAGGATGCACCTGCATCCCCCATCAGGTCAAACTGCACAGTGCAAACACATCCCACCAGTTTTGGGGAAAAGTTTGGGTAACTCTATTTTAAGTAGATTCCTCTGCAATATTTATGAACTCTGGCCATCATTTTCTAGTTCAAAAGTAACACAAGATCCCCCCTTTCTACTTGAATATAGAAGAATATTTAAGGGTACAGCCAAAAGCAGTTCTTGGGAGTTGAGCTGCTGTTGACTCCCTCAGTAGAAGTCACAAGACTATTTCCTGTGGTCAAAAGTAACATTGAAAAGTTACAACTAAATATCCATATGTTCCTTTCTGCTGACTGCTTTGCCAGTGGAATCACTTGTACTCTCAACTTTCTACTTTAGAATTTTCAAAACATCAGCATCTACCCTTACACTGAACTGAACATACACAGATTTCCAGCTCCTCCTGTCCTCCTTCCCATCTATGACACTTCCATCTACTCTACTCTGTCTTTTATTCATTGCAATGCTCTATGCTAGCAATTTTTTGGCAGTGGTTTACTGCAAACTCCACTCTACAAGTGAGACCTGGGCAAGGAAACACATTCACTTTCTTGCAGAGACAAGGGAAGGAAAGAGCAGCCAAAAGGGTCCTTGATTTAGGATGAGGAGGACCATGTTTAGCATTATTTTGATTTATTTGCAATAAAAGATTTTAAGCATTCTCCTCTGATAGCTTTGGACATATGAGGAAAAGGAATAGCAGAACTTATTGCAAATTAAGTGGATAACAGACATAAGGCAAACTCCTACCGAAAGTTCTTGGTACCTTACATGTTGTGTATCATCCTGTGAACTCCTCCTATGGCAAAAATAACTCAGGATATCACACAGGAAATCTTCTGTGTAACTGACACAGAGATACAACTGAAACACTTCCACAAAGCTTTTACAAAGTCATTGAAAGAACAGACCAGCTTTGAGGGAGCACTTGAGAACCAGCCTATGGAAATGATGCCTTTTCCTGGTCTTAAAATCAAGAGTCAAACAGGATTAGAAGGGAAAAAGGGATTTTACCTTGGTATTTATTTTAAGGATCCTTAGGTGCACACGTCCAGGTCGAATGCACCTCCATGCACCCCACAGTGCACACCCCCAATAGGTCGGGTATAACGTTATAGGTGTCACTAATTAGCAGATCTATCAAAGATTCCCCAATGAGAGGCTCGAGTGAGCCCCCCTCCCCAAGGAACCTTCCCCTGGATGGTTCTATCTTGGTTTACAGAATGTGTTCTGGAGAGGACCTTGGGGTCTGGGGCACACTGATCCCTAACTACGAGGCTTCTAAGATGTTTAGTGTCCCAGCTTGACAAACAAGTCCAAGAATGTAGGCAAAAAGCACTCAGAATACAGAAGTTGTAAAAAGGTATAACAGGGGTATAAAAGAAAAGGCAAAAAATCATCATGGCATCAGAAATATTATATTTTTTTGACTACTTGATGATGTGTATTTTTTTTTCAGAGTTTTGATATTAACTGGCAATGCTCAACAGGGCAGTGGGAGCCTTGGAGATTTTCTGATAATGCTTCTGGGTGAGGAATGCAGCAGCTGGAGTGTGCAGACAGGACCTGAGCCAAACCTGCACTGGCACTGAGGCCACACCTCCAACATCCCCACTCTGCCTGTGCCACAGAGGGGGTTCCTCTCCATAAGCCAAAAATCCACGAAGGAGGGACCATCTTTCAGGAAATACATGGAAAATGGTCTCAAAGCTGTTTGCTTTGCCTTGCTCAGCCCAAGGCAGAGCCAGAACCAACAGCATGTTCCGAGACAGCCCCGGTGTGTTCTCCCTCCCAGTGCTGGTGCTTTTGTCCCTGAGAAAAAAAGAGAATCTGATTTAGAACCATCAAATACCAACAGTTCCCAGCCAGCAGCCAGGTGAGTGTTCCCAACAAGGAAACCTGTCCTCTGGGAAGCTGCCAGGGCCTCAACACCCCCTCCCCGCTCCCTCGCCAGAACTTGGAAACAGCAAATTCTGGTTATGAACAGAATTTTGGAACCTGTGTTCTTGTCAGCAGCTGAGGAATTAATCAGCAGTATTTCCTGATTTAAATAATGGATAAAGAACCCAGCACGTTGTTACAGAGAGCTCACGAACAAAAAAGTGGCAAGAGCTCATTTAATAAATTATTCACTCTGGATTCTTTTGCTAAATCTAATATACAGTCTCTATAGGTAGGGGAAGAGAGGGGGAACATTAGCAGGGTTTAGACATACTTTAGAAATGTTCATGTCAATTGTATATAATTTTCAAGGTTAATGGCTTTTTGGTACAGTATAATGGAACTCCCATTTATTGTACATATCCTAGTTGCAAAACCTGTTTCATTTGCATAATCATAAATTGCAGTCAAGCAATCCTCAGCATGTGGTTATTCATTTGATGAAAATGTAAATTTCAATTTTATTTTTGTTCAATTGCACACACACTGCATTTACTGAATATGAGAAAAAGCATTTTAATTTAACCAATGAATTCAGCTCATTACAACCTCTCAAGAACATTGAGTAGCCCAGAATTTTGGGACAAAATGCATTTTTAAGCAATGATTTACTATTAACTTGTCTTTTTATTTTATGTTTTAACACCTAGAAAAAGTTACTCTGTTTATTTTTATGCAAATTAACTCCTTTTAGGATGTGAAATTTCTCTGCTATTTTACATACAAAATTAGTTTAGTAGCATTAAAAAGAAAGGCACTCAATTAAAAAAAAAAATAAAGGCAGACATTTAAAGCTAACATTGAGTGAAATCCATGGAAAAAAAAGTAGTTTTTTGTGCTTGGGACCTAAAAGAGACTCTGATGTAAAAATGAATACTCAGATCAACTGATCTGCTTACACAATTAGAATTTTGGCCTGGCTCTGTTGGAAGAGTAGCTAAAAAAGAGTAGCTAAAAAGCTAAAAAGAGTAGCTAAAAAGCTGAAATCTTTTCTACTTGCAAGCAGAATGTATTCCAGAGCCATCCCTGAGAGACAACGGTCCAACTGTCTGGGAGAAGCCTTGCATACAAACCTGCTCCAAGAGCTTCAAACCACTCTTTTAAGTCAAGAAACTTTGCAGAGGCAGAGCAAGGTGTTGGAAATTAACGTTGTGTGCTGTCCTTGTGTGGGGTCACAGTCCCAGCACCGATCCCGGGCTGTCCCTGCCATGGATCCATGGAAATCTCATTCCCAGTTAATGAGAGCTCACTCAGCGCCAGAGCCAGGATTTCCCACCTACAGGTGGGGACTGGCGTCCTCCAAGGGCCCCTTTGGTTGACTGAAATTAATTTGCTCTGACATTATAACTACTTCTTCTAATTAAGCCGAGTTCATGATCTTTATAGAAGAAAAGTAAAGCTTAGAAAGATGAACAAGCCCAAACATTTTGAGATAATATAAGTAAAAATTTCTACTGACACAACTTTGGATTTAATTAAAAATGTGTCTGATAATCACAGTAATGGGCCTTATTTTAAGAAATAATTTTTATTGCATGTCTTGTGAAGATTAACCTGGATTCCATTTCTCTTCAGAGGTACCACAAGCATAAGTAATTAAACTTTACAAATTGATAAAATCTAGCATTAGAATTCCGCACTTGCTTTGTCTCCTCCAGCCATTCCCTCTCCCCTCCAACAACCAGTGTTTTCCTCTGCCCTGTTTAGCTGCAGTCGTTCCTTCTCCTGGCTTTAGGACAGATAATCTCTAGGAATTACACCACCACAGCCCAAGGTGGGTGGGCATACTGCTCCTTTCCCTCCAGAAATCCTGCCTGGATGGGAAAAGATGATTTGGGACATTTGTTCATAATGTTTTGATGTCCCTCACCTCAGCCAGGCAAATAACTGGAACATCTATAATTACCAGGAAGATTCAGTGCCCTCTCACAGATCCTCTGGTGGGGATAAAGGTCAGTCAAGAACACCTGATCTACTCACACACAGCCCATGTCCAAAGCTTTCTGGGATCCGCTGGGTGTGCTCCAGCTGGGACCCACAGGTGTGTCCAGCAAAGGGAAATTTGGGATTTTCTCTGCATGGTTTGCAAGCCAAAGGTCACCCCAAAACTACAATCCCACGAGGCAAGTGCAGCCTTTGTGCTGTCTGCTCTGGTAATGCCTGATGGGAGGGAGCCAAGGCATTTGGATCACGGCGTGGGTGAGGAGCCAGCGCTGGTAAATGGGGGCCCATGTCCCTGCCTTGGCCAAAGGAAAAAACATTCCAAACAGGAGAGGGAAATATGGATCTTGTTGTGCCTCTGCTCCAGAGCTGAGGAGACTCACACACGTAAAACCTGGTGGTAGTTTGTGGTTTCCTTTGGGCAACTCATTGCTGAATTTCATTTCCCTGACAGATCTCATTAAATTCCGAGGTGTATTTCTGGCAACACCCATGGATGTTGATGATTGCTGTACAACACAAATATTGATTACATATATTTCCTTAGTAGAAAAACCATTTTCTTTTTTCTTTTGACTGGTAGTGCTAAGCAGAATGCAATGAACTTAGAAAGTCAAAACCATTGCTGAGCTTGTCTGAAGTATCCTTTTATATTTTAAATATTTTAAATATTAAACTACAAAATTCAAAATTCCAATCTACTGTGCAGTATGGTGAGTTCCCTTATTTTCCCATCACCTACAGTAAACTGGAAAGAGGTTTAGGTATATACTGGGAAATTCCTAGAAGGAAGGATCCCTCCTGGAGCAGAGAGAAGAGCAGCTCAGTCAGCTGGCATTTCTCTGGGATGCTCTGGCACAGCACTGCTCATTTCCAGGGCCTGGCTGAGGGTTTTGCTGGGCGTTTTCCATGCTGGGATAAGCCTCCCAGAGCCCTGCAGGGCTCCCTCCCATCCCAGTGCCTGGGCCCAAAGCCAGGGCACACTTTGGGACACAGCTCCCTTCAGGGCCAGAGCCACGCTTTGGCATGGATTTAATGCCTCCAGGCTGTTTGGCAGGAGCTCCATGGGAATCAGGTAAACTGAGTGGCACCTAAAAACTGAATTATTTTCCATGTGCTTCACACTGCATTATCCTGTGGAGAGCTGGACTGCTGAATTTCACAGAAAACAGTCTGGGGAAACAAAAATAATAGTTCATAAAACCTACTAACCTATTCGCTTGGGAGCACAGCTTCATTTTGCAGACCACATTAGGAGCTCCAAGTTCAGCTCCTTATGTTTTAATTCTAAGCATCTCCTTGTTCAATTAAGACAACTCAATTAATTTGGGGTTTTTTCCCAGTTTCTCTTAAGTATGAAATGACTCTATTATTATTCCAGGCAACATGGCACAACATAGAAATATGGATTAAAGAGAAAATGAGAACTAGATAAAAATAATGTCACATATTTTATATCTATTCCAAAACTGAAACAAACAAAGATATTCTCTTGGTGTTTGCATTAGCAGCTTCAACCCTCACCAGGGGATTAAACAACATAGTGGAGGAGTAATTCAAGCCGTGGCTCAATAACTTAATTGAGCAAACATGGTTAATGCCCAAGTTTCTCCATCCCATGAAATAAACAGGGGTGTCCAAGGCAGCAAAGCCTCCCATGTCCCCCACACAGAGATGATGTGTGTCACGGGTTGGAGACACCCCGTTTGCCTGCATGGCACTGCTGCCACCAAATCTGGGTTTGGATGTACAGGATAATGACATACAAAACACCCCAAACAAAGTGACCCCCTGACCATTCATTGCTGGATTCCTGACAATTCCTGAGCAGGAATTTCAACAGCTGCAAACTGAGAGCTGCCTGATGAAACAAAATGTAATTTCTGGAGAGAAAATGGAAGCAGCATTCTCATATAAGACCGCCATGAAGTGCTTCAGCATTTGTGTACATAATACACCCACGGTGAAGTTTTGTCTTTGTACTTTCAAATAACCAGGGATTCCATTTAATTATGTACATAAATAATGGATAGCACTCCTTTCCTTGTACTCCATTATTGCTATTTCTTTGTTTATTTATAAATTATTTGCCAGGTTTATTCTGGAAAGAGAAAGGATGCTGTCTCCTCAAGAAGTTTAGAAATTAGGCAAAACAGAAATAGAAAAGGGAGGGAAACTCTGTGCCAGTTTTACTGTTTTGTGTCCAAACAGAAAAAAAAGAGGATCAGAGTATAAAACTTGTTCCAAATTGAAAGGCAGAACCCCAGCTGGTACAAAATGCAGCTATGCCAACTGACCAGATCCAAGTGATGATATAGCCCTGGATTTTCATCCATCCTATCAAATGCTGTCAGAAAACTCATTTCATTGAAAGAAAAAAACCAACAACAAACCAAAAACAAACTAGCAACAAAACCAAACCAAAACAACAAAACAGAAGTAGTAAATTATCAATGAAATAAAATAGAATACTAAATCCCCTATCATCTGTATGTTTTTGGTTTGAGTGCAAAGTCAGTTCTGCCATTAACACAGCTCTGACTTCTTCCCTGCGAAGCTCTGGAAACATTCTAGGCTGGAGAGCCCTTAGTAACTGGCTTGGAGATACAAATTTCATTGTTTCTTTCTGCTACACTCAGGAATGAATTGAAAATTTGTTTAAAATAAGATATTAAATTAGCAAAACAAGCCTGTTTTTAAAATGGAATGAGGAGTGTTCTGTTGGTTACCACCTCGAAGGATTTTCATGCCCCAGGACTACGATGGAGGCACGATCACAATTCAGCTTTAGGTACAGGGCAAGCAGGGCAATTATCCAAATGTAACCTACAGTTTTTCAATTTTGGATTCTGTCTGTATTGAAACAGGAATTAAATTTTTATTAAATTTAAAGGAATGCACTTCTTAGGACCATGAGGGAAACACATTCCCTAGAGCAGCTCGTGTTGCTTGCTGTAACAGCACACAAAATACAGCAAACCTTTATCAGCAAAACTAAGATGTTTGGAGAACCTAGGCTTCTTTTAATATCCCATTATCCTTCATCCCTGAAGCAGGATAATACACTGGATATAGTTATGTAGCCCAGAAGCTTCAAAAAGAAAAAAAAAAGAAAAAGGAAAAGGTAATAGAAGATGCAACTGGGAGAATAATTTTAATGAAGTTGTTTCACCTTTACCCTGATGCAAAAATGTGAGGCTCTTGAATAACCATCTGGATTTACATCCTGTGAGCTGGAATATAATTGTGTGACCTGTGCACAGCTTCAGCCTCTCATCAATTGCAGCACTCTTGTGAATCACACACTTCAAACCTCCTCATCTCAACTGCAAAGCAGCTTCACCAGGCAGCACAGACAATGGAGAGTACAAGGTAAATTCATGTTTGTGTTGGGCGTGCAGGAGGATCTCTCACAATCTGACTCAGTCCAAAATCTTCATGATTAAGGCACTTCAACTCAGTCAGCATTTTAACAATGGAACAGAAGTGGTGTGTATATTCCTTAGAGCCTTCCCCCCACAAAAGGATTCCAAGGCACCATCCCATAAAAACCCCACATCTGTTACTCATGTGTTATAAGCAAGAGAGCATTTTTAAGAGACTTGGACCTTCTCAGGGCCAAGCATAAGAAGCAACAACCTCCATATTTGAGAAATGCAAAATCTAAAGGGTTGTGTCCAAGAGGATCTGGGGTTTCCCAGCTAGTGGGAACCGTAACAATTCAAGACATTCTGAGTTAAACCAGAATCAGATATTGACAATCTCTGAGAATAAAAGGCCAAATCAATGCTTTTATAACAGCTTTTGTGCAGGCTCATCTCAGAGATCTGATTTCAGAATTATTGTGCCCCAAAACCAGAGGACAAGCAAAGCTTCCAGCCAAAGAAATGTGACTGGAAAGAACTTGATGCAAGGATCATTTGTCAGGCATTAAAATAACTTTATTTATAGACTGATAATATTTGCCACAGGCAGCAAAGTTAGAGATTTCCAGAGCTCACAAGCAGGCTCCTGGCTCCAGCTTCTATTCCCTTGATTGAGGAGAGACAAGAACAGAGACTCCCAGGCTTTTGCAGGTATTTTTGTCTCTAAATGCAGAACCTGTGAAAGGGATCTGACTTGTGATGGAGACTTGTTCTCAGGCTGCTCATACTTGGCCATGAGATGCACATTTTTGTCACATTTTTATGGAAGTTGTGAGCAAACCTAAAATTACCTATTAAGCTACAGAAGCTCCTGGGCTTTTGGTAGACATTTGAAAGTCTCTGAAATATTCCCTTGGCTTCTGACACTTAAATTGCATGGATGGGTGGAAGTCTTTGGCTCAACCTGACACAGCCTCCACCTGACATCCTGCTCTTGAGCCCCCCAAAGACTGATGTGCAATCCCAGCATGGACATGCACAGACCATAAATCTCTACAGGAAGCCCTGAAACTTTAAGTATTCCTAATTCCACCTGAGCCAGCCCATGTTCAAACAAAGCTGCCCCCGAACTCAAGGACAGCCAGGAGTGCCTGAGTAACAATGAGGATTTGGATGTTGCTGGTGTGTTGTTAGAGAGAAGGAAAGACACAGAGCAGACTAAAGAAACCTCAAGTTTCTAATTAGAGAGGCTGTGAGGCCTCTGCAAGAAAACAACCAAATGCAGGGTCTGTAAAATAACACTGTGTTCTTTCCAGCACTTTATATTCTCAATGGGCCTGATCCAATCCTTATTCAGAAAACATTTCACAGACTTCAGGCATGTTGCTATGCAGTGATCTGCGATCTGTTTCATTAATCCAGAAAAATTCTAACTAGGAACACAACAGCCTTTGATAATCCCCAAGCACAGCAACAAAGAGGAATGTTTACTACTATCTAGTGAGCCATACATAATATAGCTCATCATCAAACTTCCTTCCTGCACTAACACAAATTGCAATATCCCTCGCACCTTCCACAAATATCAGAGTTCTAAGAATAAAAAGAACAGAGCCAAATTAGATGCAGTGCCACTAAAATAACTGTACCCAGCAAGGATTACAGAGTGAGGCAACCAGAAAGCTCGTGTGTAATTTTACACTGAGAAATAACAATTTTGAGTCCAAGGAAGTGCTCTTTGCCTGCTGCAAGAAGGTGGCCCTGGCTGCTCTCACAGGAGAACTAGAGGTGTAAAACAAACGTCATCATGTCTGCAGGGAGCAGAGTCTCAGTGCTGTGCTCCCCTGGCACAAACCCAAGCTGTGTCACACCCCTGGGGTACAAAACACCAGTCTGGAACAGGGAATCCTTCCCAGGACACACAGGTGAGGATTGTAATGGGTATGGTTTACTTTCCTACAGAACTTTCATTATTGTTTTAATATAAAGACTCTTTCTGCTCTGTAGCATTGAGCAAAACATTTAAAGTACAGATTAGTTATGACTGGTGGGCTGATTTAAATAAGAACTGGTTGCAGTTAATGATAACAAAAATAGAATGTTGCATTTTGTATATTTAGCACTGCACCACCTCCCTTTACAAATGTACCTTTAGAGTGCTTTTGCTGAACTATCTCTGGAAATCCACTGATGTTAAATCGTTTCATCCCATTCTGCCTCAGACTTCAGTGTATTTTAGGAGCTGAAAAAAACCTGTCTTACTGACTGCAGCAAACCCTTCCCTATAGTGCAACCCATTCCCTTCTCATTGTGTTCATCTGCATAAAGGTAACTTCCAAGTGTGTCTCGATTAAAATGAAGATACACAAACAGCAGCACAGACAAAGCAGGTGTGGAGCCAGAGCAGTGGAGGGGAGCTCTCAAAACAACCCACGCTGCTGGTGTCCAGCATGGGGTGTGCCAGGGACCCCAGAACCAAGCACTGGAATGGTTCCCTGCAAATCAACAGTGGGAATTTGAAACCTGCGACCTCTGCAAGCTCTGCAGGTACAGACAGAGCTGAGCCAATGAGTTGTAACATCATTTGTATTGATGTATTTTAGCATCAGTCAGCCCAGGGCAGTAAAGGCAGAGGATGACTCCAGGTTTGTCATATTTGAGAAACACACATCAGCTGAGGCTCCTGCCTTTCACTGCTCTTAGCCCAAACAGCAGATTATGGAGGAAAAGGGGGGAAGAGAGTCTGGTGATATTTCTTTGAAGCCTGAATTGCATTTAGGCAGTTTGTGCTCACCTCTCTTACATTTACATCTCATGAATGCTCTAAGAAACAAATCTGCCAACAAAATGTCTGCAGAAACTGAAATTTTTATTAAATACTGGAGCACTTGCAAAAAAAAATGAATTCATAATTCAGAAACACCAGATATTAATGATGGAAGTCAACTTAGAAGTTTTATGGTCTTGGAACACCAACCACACGACTTTGTATGTTCAATCACAAGACCCAGTGCAATTCAATTTAGGTAAACCAAGCACTTGTAATTGATTTCTTCTGCCTTTAATTTGCAGACACAGATTAAGATTTGTTAGTTGACATGATTCAGAGAAAAATAAAAAGTATATATTGGTTGCTGACAATTTATAAGGAGAAAAAGTGCTGAAAGAGAATAAAATAAAACAGTCACTTTGAATTACAGATTTTCTCTAGAGCATCTCCTGGGAGGCATTTCTGGGTAGACAGAAAGTACAGTTTTGTTTAATAAAATGGAATGTGCTAGAATACAAACTCTGCCCTTCCCACGATGTCGAGGTGGCTGGACACATCTCCTAACTCACAGGTGACAACCAGCACAAAGTACAGGTTTTTAAAGTTACTTCTGGCTCTGGTACTTTTCAAATATGCACAATGCAAATATTTCTGCAGGAGCCAGTTCTGAATGATGAAATCAGGCATTTCCAGTGCTGACAGGTACTGGGAAAATTCAATAAAACAGAAGCACTCCAGGCTCACCCATCTCCTGTGATCACTGGGCAGAAAAAACCCAATGTGTTTTTCTTATTAATGCTAAAAGACTTTTTTTCTTGAGTGAAAAATAAAGTATGTGTTGTTTAAAAGGATGTGGGATATCAAAATATGCATATATATGAACGTATGTATCTGTGCAGGGAACATATATATTGCTGTTATAACTCTTCACTCAAAGTGGTTGCTTCCTGATCCCTTAAAGAGCCCGTCCATTAATTAAGAACAGACAATTGTGACACACAAGCTCAGCTCATGAACCCCAGGGAAGGTCTGGAGTGAGCAAGGCAAGAGATGGAGACTGGAAAGGTGTGGATTTAATTCTAACCTGATGTTGCAATTATTAAAGGATCAGGGGCATGGATCATTGATAGAATTATAGGATCAATAGAAGAACTGTACAAGCAATAGGCCTAGAAGCAAAAGGCCTGTGTGTGAGAAAAAACTCTCCATGGGAAAGTCCCTGTGTGAAAAAAACAAGCAGGGCTGGGAACAAAGAGGGAGTTTTGAAATGGTGCAGCTGTCCTGATAAGCTGTGCTAACCAGGAGAGAAGGAGGGGGAACACTGAATTCTTTTAGTCATAACATGACTATGGAAGCTTGCCAATGTAAGTCCAATTGTGTAGAAGTAGAAATGTGTTTTGATAAGCTTTAAGCCACTTAGGAGTTAACAAGCTGGTATACTATATAAGTGCCTTTGGATTGTTAATAAATGGAGTTTTGCTCTTATCAACCATATTGGTTTTGGTCTGCATATCTCTCCCCCCGCCGGGGCCTGCTTTCTCCCTTTTACAATTCCAACAACCTGAGCTGCTGCATGACCAAAGGGAAATCACTTCCCTCTTGTGCCCCCTGCCCCTGCCCTGCCTTTTGGGATGGGAAACTGCAAGAGGGGAGTGACTGCTGGAAATTCTCACTCTCTGAGGGATCCTCCAGTTTCCAGAACCACAGGGACCCCACTCAGGTGAGAAACACAGGGGATGTAAATCCATTTCCATCACTAAAACAGAGCTCCACCAGGGAAACACAGTGACACAGCACACTCTGGGAAGTTCTGTGCTGCACAGAAACAGTTTGGTGTCATGTGCACATGGAGTGCTTTGGGTCCATGACCTCCCAGACAAAGCCAGGAGGGGATCAGGAATTCCTTGCACGAGGGGGGACACAGAGAGAAATTTCTGAACTCCAAGAGAACCGTTTCCAGCCTCATGCCTGTGAGAGCTGCCTGGTGGCTCCTGAAGTTATCAGCAGGACTGAGTGCAGTGAAATACTCTGACCTGCTTTCAGTGAGTATCCTGCTTAAGTGGCCAGAGAGATTTTTATCGAAATGCTAAAACTCTCCAAGTTCTCCCATATAAGTGGGCTCCAGACCTCTGCAGGGTTGGTTAATCCAGGCACTGTAACTGAATCCATTGCCACCTGTGCTCTCTAAAATACAGGTTTTTGTCTGAAATGGAAAGCGTGCTCCATGCAATGCCACACTGCCCACAGAGAGCTTTGTGGAAATCCCAAACCAAAGATGCTGTTACGAGTTCCTCCTAAGCAGAGACCAGGTTTTGGAAAACATTACAGTTAAAAGGCTGCACATGTGCTTATGAATTGGGCATTTCCTCCCTTTTTCCTTTCTCATTAATGACAATAGCTTTAATGAAGGCTGAATAGGTGAAAGATGTGTCCCTTTTATTCATTGTTCCTCATCTGAAGCTTTAATTATAGCTTCACCACTCCACAATCACCATTAGGTAGTGACGACTGCAAACCCAGAGGAGGGGTAGCAGAAGGGATCACGGCATTCAAATACTCTGTTACTCTGCAGTATCCTAAATATTTTTGATTTAACAAGCATGGACAGGGAAAAGTACATATGTCAAATAATCTGAATTTATCAAGTTTTCCATGAAATGCAGATGCCCTTAGAGGTGAAAGAGTTTTGATTAGGAGATGTAGAGCATTGCAAAGATGTTGCATATGCAACATTTCTCAGACTAGATTCACAAAGTAGCCTGCAAACTATTTTCTTGTTAGAAATTCTCAGGAACTCTGACAAACTGCACTGCAGGCATGGCACACTAAGTCACTAACACTGTAATTAGCTGCTTTATAACCCAGTGTGACTACAGTCCTCAGCTGTGAGATAATGAAATAAAACATTCCTAATATTACTCTCACAAATATTAATATGAAAAGTGGATATATTAGCTTTCAAGAGAACAGAGAATTAGCCTGGCATGGAAGCACTGGGGAAAAAAATGGAAAAATAATTTCTTTTTGGCAGCAATGAAGAGAGGTCACAGCATGAGAAGGTAAAACATACCTGAGGAATACAAATCACTGGATACAATTTGATGATCATTTCTTTCAACAGCAGAACATCCTTCTTCAGCCTTGTGCCCAGCCTTCAGCCCTCCTGAGCTGCTGAGGAGCCCAGCCAGGCCAGGCCGTGCCCCCACAGCCCCAGCCAGGCCAGGCCGTGCCCCCACAGCCCCAACCAGGCTGTGCCCCTAGAGTCCCAGCCAGGCCAGGCCGTGCCCCCATAGCCCCAACCAGGCCAGGCCGTGCCCCCATAGCCCCAACCAGGCCATGCCCCCACAGCCCCAACCAGGCCGTGCCCCCACAGCCCCAGCCAGGCCAGGCCGTGCCCCCACAGCCCCAGCCAGGCCAGGCCGTGCCCCCACAGCCCCAGCCAGGCCAGGCCGTGCCCCCACAGCCCCAGCCATGCCCCCACAGCCCAACCCAGGCCAGGCCAGGCCCCCACAGCCCCAGCCATGCCCCCACAGCCCCAGCCAGGCCAGGCCGTGCCCCCACAGCCCCAGCCGTGTCCCCACAGCCCCAACCAGGCCAGGCCATGCCCCCACAGCCCCAGCCAGGCCAGGCCAGGCCCCCACAGCCCCAGCCAGGCCAGGCCATGCCCCCATAGCCCCAGCCATGCCCCCACAGCCCCAGCCAGGCCCCCACAGCCCCAGCCAGGCCAGGCCCCCACAGCCCCAGCCAGGCCAGGGCTCAGCTGGGGCCGTGGAGGGGCTGGAGGGTGAGTGCAGCCCTGGGACCTGCCCCTGTCCCCAGCACAAGTCCCCACAACTCCAGCTGCTGCCCACTGGCCCTTGGACACGTGTGGACACAGCTCCCAGCTGGACAGGGGAGTGAGACCCTCCTGGGGCTGAGGCACCAGGCCAAGACCCAAGGCATGGGAAGGGAGGTGCTCCAGTCTGTGCTGGACTTACTGGTCTGTCTTTGGATTCCCTGGCTCTCTCACACCTGCACTTGGACAACTGCAGCTGCCAAGCAGGAATTCCTTGGAGCAGAGCAGGGGCACAGAGTGGAGTTTCTGAACCCCAAGAGAACCCGGTCCAGCCTCATGCCTGTCAGAGCTGCCTGGTGGCTCTGAAGTTATCAGCAGGACTGACTGAGTGCAGAGAATGGCTCCTCTCCCCATGGGACAGGCGACTGCAGCCTCTGCAGGGCCTCAGCCCCGAGGAGGACACACTCCCAGCTCCCTGGGGCAGAGTCTCCCCAGCCTTGCCCCGTCCTCTGCAGCAGCACAGCATCCACCAGGATCTGCTCCAACGCCCCTGGCACATCCCTGGAGCCCAGGGTGAGTGAGACTGGCAGCCCTGTGAGGGCTGGAAATGAAAAGGGAAGCAGAGATAAACTCTCTGTGAGCAGCTGATAATACTGCAGGGGAACAGGAGGAGTAAAACACTGCAGAGGAGTTGTCAGCTTCCTGCTCTTCTTCTGTGGTGGGATTAGCAGAAAAGGTTAGACTATACATTATCCAAGAGTCACTCTAATGATGTATCACTCTGAGGTTTTCATAAAATTAATCTCTCAATAATAAGACATAATACAGGTTTCATGCATACTAGGTAATTAAAGAGCTTGATGAATAGATGAAAGAGTGAACGTTCTGGATCCTTAAACAAATCACAGCTTTAAATTTCATTAATTTTAAATTTACTCCAAGACCTAATTTAAAATTGGCAAAGCTTCTCTGCCACTGAAACCAGAAATCATTAAACAAAACTGAATTGTATTATTTATTGTTGTGTCAGGCCAATAAAATACATCAACTTAAAATGTTGGGATGGCAAAAATATGACAGAACTTTACAATATTAAAAATAGTTTCAAAAATTCAGTGCAGCTCTTGGCTGAAAATTTAAACAAGAAAATCTATTCACAGATACTTTCTTGGCCTTTTCATTTGCTGTCCTGTGCCTTGGGCTACCACACTGAAAGGTTTGCAATAATTTAACCATCATCTGCTGGAGCTTCGAGGTGGGGAAGGCAAAGAAAGAGAGCACTGATTCTATCCAGTTTTTAGGCAAGGAAAGCCACGCAGGACATTTACTGAAGTCAGCAGAGGATACCTGAACATCTGCAGCACTCCGAAATACCACAGCCCAGGCAAAACAGACACTGCTTAAAGCACTTCTGCAAGGGTTCAAATTGTAATCAGAGCAAGAACTCTAAAATGCAAATAGGGAAAGCCATGAGAGAACAACAGTGAGTCATAACTGGGAAAACAGTGAGTTTAAATAACTCTTTTACTATGAAATCAGGAAAAAAACCCAGAAGTGATTGCAAAGTAATCGAAGAACAGTGTGTGGCAATGACCTGTCTGGGGCAGATCTCGTGGGCTGGGACCTTGGGTGTTGCTGGTGGTGTCACAGCCCAGCAGCCCCAGATGTGCCCTCCTAGCTCTCCTGGGCACCATCCTAGTCCTTGCTCCAGCCCTGCCACCAGCAGTGGCTCACTAAGCCAACAGGGAACTCTTCTTTTGCCAAATGCTCTTCCTGGGGCACCTGGAGCAGCAGGATGGCAGCGATTGCTGCTCTGCCCCACTGCCCTCCCCGTCCCGCACACACGGACACAGCCCCGCGGGCACGGGGCACTTCTTCCTCTCTCTGGGGGCACACTGTGCGAGTCAGATCCAGCTCCAAAGCCATTAAGAGCACTCCTGTTTATCAGAAATACAGGAGTGATTAAACTCTGCCCTGGTGCTCCTTGGAATTCAAGTTTAATAACATTTGTTATGTCTGCTCCTTGTGAGATTGGCTGCTGATGTTTCGCCCGCAGATGCCTGAATAGAAACAGTCCACAAACCTGTGCATTCACACAGGAGTGGCACAGCATAAACTGCCCCTGTGTGGGCAATGCCTTTCCAGGTTCTGTGCCCTTCATTTTAGGTCTATTTCCTTTATTTGTTTTATTATTCTCAGAGATTATCTTTCCATATTTTTGCTTTTCTTCAGTACATCACCTATGAAAGGGAACAATTTTCTTAGACTTTTCCTTATTCTCTTATGTAAACCCATACAAAAAGATTATCTCCAGGTGTTGACATAACTCTCTCCCTCATCCTAATGCAGCAGATGAAGGGAAAAAAGCAAAGAGTTTTCAGAAGTGGCCCCTGCTGGCAAATATCCAGCTTATAGACTTCCTATTGTTTTGCGAACAATTAGAAGCTTGAATTATCAGTCTGCTAGAACTGCATTTAAAGAAACCCTTCTGGGTTTCATCACTGGTAGTCTCTTTTATTTGATAACAATTCTCATTCCAATTTAACAATTTCCCTAAACTGTAGGACTTATGGAGCAAGGAAACTTTAGTGCATCCCTGTGCTTTGGTGAACTCTGGTCTGAATGCAGCTCCCAGTCCAGCGGCTCCCAGTCTTGAAGGGGTCTTGACCAGAGCAGTTTTATGTCCTAGAACTGGAATAAAGCAGATTGACTCCCTAATGTTATGAATAATTCCAAACAAACATTTGGACAGCCAAAAGGATCAAGGGACACTGAAAACCACACTGATAAACAAACACTGTGAGAATCTGTGATGCTCGTGAGATACGTAAGTGGCTTCTTGCTGAAACAAGAGAAGCTGTGGGTCATCTGAAAGTACTTGGAAAAGAAATGTGGGAATTGTGACAATAAGAAGAAAAGAATGAGCAAAGATGGATTAAAATACACGGTCTGTGGATCTTCAATTAAAATGTTGAAATCAGAATTCTTTTCTGATTTTCATACCTGACGCACTTTAATAGGGAATTCAAACAAGAGACCCCTAAAGACCTGTTATCAGCATGCTAAAAATCCAAATATAAAGCATAATTCTGCTTAGCAACCATGCCCAAATCTGAATAAAGAATAATCAGTGTGTGCTCCAATATTTCTCTGTTGCCAAAAAATGAGTGTTGCTTGGACCACTACTGCAGAGCCTCTCACATGTTCACACCTGACACAAAATTACAGGGTGAGGGAAATCTGAGTCAGGGATACCAAGAGTGACAGAAGGGAACATCCCATTACTCATGTGATACCATGAAATATTACTGCTGCATCTATCACTTGTGCTGTGCTGAAATAGATGGAGCCACTCACGTGTGTTTTCACAAGGGCCATTAAAAGGAATTAAATTCTGAAAACCCCACATTTTTAACTAGCTGAAATTGCAAGTACAAGGTAGCACCAGATCCACACTGTACCCAGGTTACTGCTGGTTGTCTTGGACTGAATCCAGGCAACACCGTGGTATTAATGGCACATTGAAACAAGCAGCTGGAAAGATTTTATCTCCCTTTTGGTGGAGGAGTACATCTTCTTGCCTTCCCTCAGCCCACAGGCTCTATTAGATCCTCACAGCTGTCCGTCAGTGCTACAGGACCAGCCCTGCTGAAGATTGATTTTTATCCATCTGAGTTTGATGAGAAAGGAAAGACCTTTGCTTTCCCATAATGAGACCTGTATCATGCTTTTTACTTTCACAGACAGACTTCTTTTAAAAGTTTTTAGCTCTGGATTACCCCTTAAGTAGGCAAGCACCAGTGCTGTGGTTTGAGTTCATAGCCTAGGAGTTTCTAAGTTGCTTTTAAAGAGTTGTATTGATTTTACAGGTCTCAGGCTGGCTGAGATGGCACCTATTTTGCTATGTAATGAGCTGGCAGTTATGGACAAGAGAGGCACATAACATAGTTAATCTCCTTTTTCCAGCACTTGTTAAATTGTTAGTCAGCATGCAGCAGTCACATGTGGATGCTTATTATTCTCCCAGCAAATACTGTATTTCATTCTAGTTTGCTTGGTATGAGCAGTTCACAGCACATTCTTTGTCACTTAATTTCCTGTGTACATTGTGAGCACTTCCAAAAGCTCAGCAGGGTGCGTTAGAGAAACCTACAGAAAGAACACAGAACATTAATCAAATTACTATATTAGATACTATTAGATGTCTTCAAGTTGGAACTTGTATGCACTGATTTTTACAGCTTTCTTTTTAGCACTTCAGAAGAGATCAAAATAACTCATTAAGTCAATTCATCCTTTTTTCTGCGTTTGCTGATCATGCAGGAAAGTGCAGCCTGTGAGAGGCAATGTGGAAAGGGGCTGTGCCCCAGCCTCCTGGGGAAGGAAGGGCAGGAAAGCCCTGCTGTGGCTCCCACTCTGCATCCTCCCTCCTCTGGCCCCCGGGGACTAGGATCCCAGTGCTCCCCTGGGAAAGGGATGTGGCAGCCCTAATGTGCCACATCCCCCTGACACACCGTGTCTGCTGGGTGACATCTACCCCATGGCTCCAAACCTGTCCCACAGCTCCAAACCTGTCCCATGGCTCCAATCCTGCCCCACAGCTCCAAACCTACCCCAGGGCTCCAAACCTGCCCCACAGCTCCAAATCTATCCCAGGGCTCCAAACCTGCCCCACAGCTCTAATCCTGCCCCAGGGCTCCAAACCTGTCCCAGGGCTCCAATCCTGCCCCACAGCTCCAAATCTATCCCAGGGCTCCAAACCTGTCCCAGGGCTCCAAAGCTGCCCCACAGCTCCAAACCTGTCCCAGGGCTCCAAATCTGTCCCAGGACCCCAAACCTGCCCCAGGACCCCAAACCTGCCCCCCAGCTCTAAACCTGTCCCAGGGCTCCAAAGCTGCCCCACAGCTCCAAACCTGTCCCAGGGCTCCAAATCTCCCCCAGGACCCCAAACCTGCCCCAGGACCCCAAACCTGTCCCACAGCTCCAAACCTGTCCCACAGCTCCAAACCTGCCCCATGGCTCCAAATCTCCCCCAGGACCCCAAACCTGCCCCAGGGCTCTAAACCTGTCCCACAGCTCCAAACCTGTCCCAGGACCCCAAACCTGCCCCAGGGCTCCAAACTTGTCCCACACCTCCAAATGTCCCCCAGGAGCCCAAACCTGTCCCTTCTCTCCTTCTTTGCTTCTTCCATCATCCTTTCCCATTTCTGTGAGAAGAAGGGATTAGCAAGTGCATTTTGGGTGTTCTTCCTCAGGCAGACCAGGATCAGCAAAGCAGTTCCAGTTCCCCAGCCCTTCCTTCTCTTTTCTCAGCTAGGAAACAGGGACTGTGCTGGAGGAAATAGATCAAAAGTCCCTCCTACCCTACCAACAGAACAAAACAGTATCTGAAAACTCCTCTGTTGAGAAAAATTATTTACTAGATTTTCTATCTTTTGACAAGTAAATTATGCAGTTTCAAAATTTACAATTAGATTAGGATTCAGCCAAATATTCTCCATTCATAGCCTGTTTTAATTTCTTCACTTCAGGATATCTTGAAACATTTTTTATTCACTGAAAGTATTCAATGCTCTTATGCAACCAAATCTCAGCTTTCCCTTTTGCATTTTTGCACCAATATCTCTGCAAACACACCAAAAAATTCCCAAAATTAGGATGAAGAGGAACACTGTCAGTGTTAAGACATTCATGTAGAAAAGGGAGAAATTTGAAGTCAGACTATTGCAAATACAAATCCTGTGTAAATGGACTTCTGCTTGCACTGCTGTTTGCTAGAGTTCTACACTGCATTTCTCTACTGGTTACAATAACTTAAGGCAAGTAATGAAAAAATTTAATGGTAATTACAGAATGTTTTAGGAAATCTTTGTGCCACAGCTTATCTCAACATCCAGCTGATTACATAACCAACCAGAATTTGTCAGACAACCTATAAGGCTTGTTGGAAGCACGGGACAAACAAAACAGCAGAAAAAGTCCAAGATGCTGCTTTAGAAGAGAAAATATTAGTCAAAGAGATAGCAGCAGCAGATCAGAAAGAGACATGCTGGATTTAAAAGGCACCAAAGGACAAGGTCAGGCTAAAGGGCTGAGTCTGAGCACATGCCTTGAAAATTCCCTGATTTTCAGAAGCAATAAATATCTATTGACATGTTCACATTCTGACATCACCTCCATGCTCCTGGCTCAAAGTCACCACTCTCACCAAGGACAATAAAACAAAGGCTTTTAGGGATGTTACATTTTAAAATCTTGGCCTGAAACCCAATGAAAGAGATGTATAATCAGTGTGTAACCTGTGGCTCGGGAGGTCAGAGTCCATGTGCGTGACTCCTCATATTTCACAGCACTGAATACATCTGCACGAGGATCTGGCAGGCACTCCTGCCTTTCCCTTGGAGGCAAGAGGGTTCTCCATGGGCTGGCCTTTGTCTCCAGCTTTCCCTCCAGCCATCCTCCTCAGCTCCTCTGTACCAGGACTTTGGGGAACCTCAGAGGGAATTGTTCTCCTGCACCAGCAGTGTTTGCATTGCCCTGGCTGGATGCATTCGGCAAAAAGGGCAAGGAGCGATGTTAGCAATTAATTAATTATATCAGTTATTTAAATCACAGGCAGGAATGTCTACACACCAGCTGGAGTAGGAGAGTTTATCCAAAAACCATCACTGAGGAATCTGTAACTTTGAAGTCAGTCACTGAAAGAATTGGCAATGAGTAATGTGAGCTGACAAGGAGAGCACTTTCTGTCAACAAGTGATTTGCAAACAGGCTATAAATTTCATTAATTTGTTCATTATTTGTGATCCTTGAAGAATGGTGTTGTATAAGTAAGTTTCAACTTACAATTAGGTGCTAAGAATGCCTTTTGTTTATTACATGTTACTGAAGTGACGTCTGGCTTTCTAATCAGCCTGAATTTTGGAAGTTCTATTGCCCCAAATTCAGCTTTCCAAAATGTTTTTTCTGCATTGACTGCAGAGTTATTTATAAAGACAAATTCTTATGAATGAGCCACTAAACACATTTTTCTCAATAATAGATTGTTGTATTATAATTTCTCTTTTTTAATAAGTTTTCTGAATTTACTCAGTATGTAAAATGTCCGAGGTTAGTTTTTTTTGGGATTTATCACTTTGCAAAACAGCAAGAACTTTCAGCTTTGAATGAACAGGCTCATTCTTCTCAGAAACCATGACTCTTATTTATGTTTTTTCTACTTCTCCCTAAGATAGGGAACCATATTTTTGTTTTAATAAAACGTCGTAAAATCAAATTCTAGAAAATTACTTTCACAATTTTTATGGGTTTACATCTATAATCTCAATAGGGAGGAACAAAAAACCAACTCCTGAATTCAGATCTGATGCCTGACAAAGTATTTTATTGCTCATAATGTTGAGTTAAATTAGCCATGGTCACCGATGCCCAAAAAAACCCCTCAGTCCCAGTCTCTATGCAGCCTAGAAGGACTGTGCTATAATGAGACAGATGGTTTTCTACAATATAGCCCCTAAAAGAGAGCAAGAGCCATGTCCATCACACTGCAGTTCAAGTTCATCCCAATAATCCCACAGGAGCTCCTTCTTCCACTGTTGTAGAGGTTTTACACTTTGCACCATCAGAAAATTCTCCCTGAGTTTTCCCTCAGACTGCTTAAAACAAGAACAAGTGCATGTTCTCTACTTTTCTCCACTCCAAAAGTTCTGACTACTTCAGAGCACTCCTGGGCAGAAGTATTTCCAAAACCCACTGAATTGTCATATTTCAGCAAACATTTTCAGCTCCAGGTGGGCTGGAAACAGCTACCAGGGTTCAAACAAAGTTTAATAAAATTTCAGCTAAAATAAGCTTAAAATAGAGGAGACCCTCTGCTATAGGAATGGCAAGTCAAGAGTGCAAGCACTGGGAAGGCAAAGCAAGGTCTGGCACCTGCAGCCCTGCAAGAGTCTGGTACTATTTACATCCTTTTTGATGCAAGGAATCTTTTGAATTTATCAAACCCAGCATTCCAAGTAGGGCCAACTTTAAGCAGAATGAAAAGGATTTGCTGCTCTGAGCTTTCTGAATTTCCTGACAAGGGAAGACACAGGCTGAGCAAACTGCAAAGGCCATCAAGGACCAGGGCTGGCTTCTGTTGATTTGTTTCCGTGGTGGCTTCTCTGCACATCATTCACAGTTCAAAGCTCCTTTTCTCTGTGTGCTGTCAGTAAAAGAAAGAACAAACAGCAAACCAGCTTATAGTCAAAAAACCCTGCCATCTGTGTAGGTGATTGACCCTGCACAGGTAATCAGGGGATCTCCCTGACAGGTGCCTGCAAAGAGGGAGAGTGGAGTAAGTGCATCTCTTTCCAAGCACATAGTTAAGATATCTGCCCTCTCCGCATTTGAAACAAACTTCAGGGCCCACCCCACTGCCATTTTGTGGCCTGTTCCAACCCAATGCTGAAGTCTGCATTTCACCTGGCAATAAGAGTTTCCCAACTGCAACCACCAACAGAGGCTGTCACACCATTTTGCACAGATGCAGTTTGCAGATTCTCTCTTTACTTTTCACAAGTGGAGTGGAGGTGAGTCACGATTTGCTGGTTTCCAGACCACGCACCTCTTCAGGTTTCTGTTTGGGCCTCATAGATGCCCTGTAACCACAACAAAGATTCAACTGTTCCCCATTGGCACAGAATTTTGAATACATGCTATTTATTTTTCGTAGGTTCCTTGCCACAGGATGGACAAAAAGTTTCTCAGCTCGAAATCATGTAGAGGATGAAGTTTCTTCATTGCTGTCTAACAAAGTCAGACATGAGAGCTCACTGCAATGATCATTACAACAAAGGTAAGGTGATTGTTCCTTCTCCTTTCACACAGATATTTACAACAGCAATCCTTTCCTCGTCAGTGTTTTACAAAAAAACAACAAAAACCAGGTTAGATTTTGCAGTGGAGCTGAAGGGAATTACACAGCCAGACTGTGCTGAAGTTGGCAGAGGCCCTTCCCCATGCTCACATGTAAATCCCAGCTCTATCAGCCATGTCTACATGGAGAGATGTCTGCACATCTGGAGAAGAAAAATGAGAGAAGCAGTAAAAGGAGCACATCAGGAAAAGAAACCCAACTAAATCTGAGCAGGTACTACAAAGGGACTGAGGTATTTATGGAAGGCAGCAGACAGGTTGCAGCAGCATTAGGTAAGGGCCCAACACAGGGAAAGGCAACGTTTGGGGATTTGTTTCTTTTTAGTTGTTGCATAAAAAATATGATAGCTTCTATTTCACTGCAATCTTTTTACAAGAAATTACATGGGTTACACACCCTGATTATCTACCAGAACATCTCGTAGCAGTCAAAAGGAAAATGACCTCCTGGCCTTTGTCCAGCTATAATGATCCCAGATCCCAAGAAATCAACTTGCAACTTTTGAGGATGGGGGAGGAGGGGGAAAACCCCAACCCAAAACAAACATCAAAGACAGACAAAAGCAACCCAGCCCTTATTTTTTAACCACAAATGATGAACTTTGAAAGGCTGCAAATGATTCCTTTTGGTCTGCTGTGCTATAAAAACCCGAGAGAATTTTGCTCACAGTTTACAATGACATAGTTGAGCCATTGGGTGTTTATGTTTATTCAGTGCATAAAATGTCTTCTTTAAGCATATCCCAAAACAAATCTCTTAACAGAGCACTTCTAAAATAAATATTCTGTTGCTCTGAACGCACAGATTTCATTTCTGTAGTCTCATTGGCACATAATGGACATGGAGTTTATTATCCTCAACTCCAGTGCCCTCAGGGAATGCACCTTCCACACTGTTCTTAATCTGCTCCAAAAGAAATACAATTGCACTTGTTGTAAAGTACAGCATGATATGACAGCACCGAATGAAACCATAATTCTGTTTACTAGATATTATTTATGCTGTGGAAACAAGAGGATTGTGATTTCTAGAGGGACTTTGAGGATCACAAACCAGGCATTTAACAGGGCATTTTTATTACATTTTCTTTTATTAGTCTTTACCAAATCAAAGTTGCAGATAGGAAAATAAAATAATGTTTTTATGTCTTCTCTCAATACCAAATTTTATTATTAGATATTACACTATGAGACATGTTGATACACACTTGGCCAATACATATGGTCAGAGCTACAGAAAATATTCTGTTAACCTCTGAACAATATTACTAAAATGGCCCTGGGTTTGGGTGGGGTTTTGGGGGTATTTTTTAGCACACAGTGAATGTATTTTGCCATTAAAGTAATGCTTACAGCCTTTTTTTTTTTTTTTTTTCCATTTCAAGAACTCTGCTGTCTGATGCTCTGGGGCAGGAAAATTATATTGGGCTTAAAACTCTGAAAGTGAGGAATATGGTTTTCACCTGTTATATTTGACAAAATTATAAGATTCTACTGGGTATTGCTTAGATCTTGTATGAGTCAACAGTGATGGGAGCACAGGGTGCTGGGAACCAAATCCTTTAGGCCTCAGTGGAGTATGGAATGAAAGGAGAGTGCTAGGAGGGTGAAGCCAAGGCTGCAGCTCCAGATGAAGATGTGGATAGGGATGGATCTATGACCTGGATGACAAGGAATTCATCCCTTTGTGAGACAGAGAGGAGCAGAGCTGGATCTGTGTCCCTTCTGAATGCCCATTTACACTGACATGTTTCCATTGCAATCCCAACCTTTTCCTACACTGGCACCTGGCAGGTTTTGTTGAAGAATTTATTTGTGTATAATGAAGATTCATTTACTTCAACAGCACATAATGCTTTGTTTTGCCTTTTTATTATTAACTTGTCAAACAAGAGATATGGCAATAATAAAATGACAAAATACCATGTTAATTGTTGAAATAAATTGAATGTATTATACATCAGGTAATAGCAATTAACTCTATGGCTGATGTACATAATGTCAGTTATTCACTACTACTTTCAAACATTCACAATTATCCATACTTTAAAGTATTGGCAATCATATAAACAGGCTTAATGAATTATAATAACAGCATGTTCTAACAGCAAAAAAAGGTACATAGCCAAACTGAACCTATGTAAGGGAAAATGCTTCTGGGAGGTAAATTGTTGCAGAGTCAGATGGACTTTAAAGTGACATGTTTGTCTGCCAGTTGTCATAGCCCATTCATAGCACAGTAACTGGAGAAGTTTAAATTGACTATTAAAACGAGTCAATAGTTTCCATAGTCTGTACATTTTATTATTTCCAGGGTTCATCATCAAGGAGGTGGGGGTTAGAAGCAAACTGCATTTTTAAGTCAGGCATTGCTCCTTTCCAAATATGTATGCAAATTCATGCACCAGGGAGCAAAACTGGGTGTCCAGTGCCAGGCTTTCAGTTTTGGCATCTCTGTCTTCACTGCTCCTCTTTGAAAAAGCCATGTATAAAATATTAAATTCTCTGAGAATATAATTTTAATTACTCTTGAAAGACTTAGACAGCTGTTAAATGATCCAGGGTTAACCGAAGGGCTACTGCTATAAAACCATTTAAACACACCATGGTGATTTTATCAAATTTCACAGCTGTTCCTGCAGCAAATGCAGCTCCTCAGAACACAAGATTTCCAGTTAATCTGTTAACAGTAATTTTGGAGAAAATTTGCATCAGAGGAGAAGTTGCTGCACAGGAACTGCCTGCCTGGATTGGACCCACAGGCAGCCCAGTCCAGAAAACTGTTTCCAGGATGAGCCAGCACCAGATGTTCCCATGGAAATAAATACAGAAATACGTAATACACAAATGTAATTCAGCCCACAAAAGGTCACTCTGCTTAATCACTAAGACATGAAGACTTTCCTTTTCTCCAGTGTGATTTTATTAGTGTCACATCATGCACAAACCTTGTTATTCATAGAGAAATAACCATACCTTGAACCCAAGTTTCTTGGCTCAGACAATGACAGAATCCACAGTTTGACAGCACGGTTTAAGACACATCCTCCTTTATTTATTCAAGATTTTTCATATTTCCATTCTACTGCACTTTTATTGGGTGATAATTTCTCTGACTCCCTGACTATTTTATAGGGGTTTCTTCTCTCTCTCCCGTTATTTTTCATCCCTGTACAGGGAGCAGGCTCAGTCACCTCAGCTGCTCTCCAGGTGAGAGGCTGTTCCTGTGCCTGAGCTGGTTCCTGACACCCCTAACTCCCAGCTGAGGGCAGCCACACACCACTTCCTCAGGTGATCCCTGCCAAGGGAGCAATAAAGATAGGGCTGTTTATGTTCATGTGAGATCCCCAGTGCAGCTAAAGCCCTGGTTAGCTGCCCCTCAGATGCTATGTTTAGGCTTTCTTAGGGACTGAGCCCAGGGAAAAGTGTGGATCTTCCAGCCAGACCCTGTGGAACTGGCTTGTGTCCTGCTCTGGGGTGGTCTGACCAAGCTCACTGTGAACTTGGCTGAGGCAGCCTCCAAGGCTCAGACAATGGGCCTAGGCCTGCATCCATGAGACATAACAATGATAGTAATAACCATCATCATCATTTTAGCTTTTCCAGCATAGTGTTCTCACCATAAAGAAGGCAGCTGGGCTAAAGCTTCCAAGAGTTTTATTTCCCTCATATGCTGTCAGACCATGTGCCAGGAAGGAAAGATTCAGGATGGAAGGACTGAGGAAATCCTGCTGGTGAATTACCTTGTTCAGAGAGAGGCAAAGCTTTTTCAGCTAATCCCACCTGTGTGGGGAAGAACCTGGATCCAAAAATGCTGTGATAACTGTGTGGGGTTCATCCTCAGCTTTTGCCTTGTCCCACAAAGAGCCCTGCTCACAGAGTAGAAATGATCCCTCACAGAAAACAGTGAGCAACCAAATCAAGGTGCAGATAAACCTTAGGATTCCATTCCTTAAATCCAATGCCAAATTCAGCTCCTCTTGGACAACTGATCCATTTATAATAAAGCAATTAACAGCAATGTGCCCACATCTGTCAGCTTTCCAAGGCTACAGAACCAGCAGGAATTAGCAGTGAATTGGATCCATGGGGTGTGCATTCCCCAGCCCCATATCTCACCCCAACTATAAAAAACTCCCCACAGGTCTAATCCCCTCACTGAAAGAGCAAACAAAGCATCAGACCACAGTGACCTTATTCCCAATCCCACAAACCCACAGATTTACAGCAATAAATTGGGCTTGCACACCTTTGATACTTTCAAAGACTGATTGTAACTCCCATCTAACTTCCACTCCATTGAATGCTCATCCTCCATCTCTCAGGGAAAGCAATAGGATCCAACAATCAGTGGGGCTCCAGAAACAGGTAACATAAAGCAAAGACATAAATTTCAAGGTAATTCAAATAATTTGAAATAATTCTACTTACAACTATATATGAAAATTCTCTCTGTGTTAGAAAGGTCTCCGGAACAGCACCTGGACATCAATTTTTCCTTTATACGTGTGCTTCAGGAAGTCAGGCTGCATTTGGAGACATAAAAATTAAAAACTTCTATATATTTTTTCTTTTAATTTATGGGACATAATTGGATTATCCTTCATATTATGGCTGTGAATCTGAAAACAACTTGTATTCCAGCAGCTGCATGAGCCCACTCACAGGAGTTCAATCTAAAAAGTCACCCAAACCATGAAAATTCCTGTAGCGTGATTCTGTGTTAGGTTAAGGTCAGCCCCTCTTCCTCTTGTTGTCTTCCTAGATCATGATGGGCCATTAGAGAATTCTCTTTGTTCTTACTTAAGCTGAGTATTTTTTGGCCACAAACAAATCTGAAGTGCAGACTCACAGCTCTGGCTGGCAAGCATCCACATTGGTGTTAGGAATGACTTCGGAAAGAGGGAATCAGGCTCTGATTTTTCCCCCTCTTTGTGCTCCTTGTGTTTTGGCACTTGCCACCCCACAGCCAGAAGCTCAGCATTGTTATTTATCAGCTCACAGGCCAGCAGTGAGCCCAGGGCATGCCAGTGGCTGTGCAAACAGGGGCAGGGATGAAGTACTGCCACCACAGACCTGTTTGTCCTGACCAACCTGGGTACCCATCTAACCAAGGGACTTCACACGAGCAGAGTAATTGCCTGGGGAATTGTGATTCTCCTTACCTGGATCACATTGTGCTGAATAAGCCTCTCCTTTCCAGACAAGCTGCTGTCTGTGTCCTGTGAACCTGAAAGGTCACGGCTGAGCTCCTGAGTGGAGATTACAGTGGGCATGGTGTCCAAACCTTCTGTCAAATTACTCTGCAAACCAAATTTTCAGAGTCCTGAGCTGTCAGTGTTTTATTCTGCTTGCTCCAAACTGTTGAATATTTCTTCTAGTCGTGCATGATAATGCCAAAAGCCACTGTGACAAAAAACACATTTTGAACAAAGGCTAAACAACATAAATGCTTTTACTTTGCAGATGGCACTCAGAACTCAGCAGATGGTGAAAGAAATCCCACAGGATGTTCTTCTCTCCCTTCCCTCCCCCCACATATATATATGAGAGCATGTGTGTGCACAAAGCAGCAAAGTGTCCTGAGGAGATACTTCTGTGAAAGCCTTTTGAGTCTCTCTCCCTTGAACAGTATCTCAGTGCCCATTTTTACAACAGGAAAGATCCAGCCAGGGCAGGGTACCAGAGAGGGAATTGGGGAGCACCCATCTGTTCATGGGTTATGTCTTTGGACAGGCAACTTTGTTCCTTTTTCTTCCCATGCCATGCTCGGTCCTTTATTTTAATTCTAGATCCTCAGGGAGGAGATTCTTCCAGTCTCTGAGTGTTAAGCCTGGAAACAGCTTGTACCATGCTGGTGCTCCTCGCTCCAGCTTCTGTTTCCCAGGAAGCATTAGAGACACTGCACTCCACAGCATTTTTTCACAGAGCTGAGCATAAAGCTGTCCATGAAATGGAGCTGTGCCTGATGGAGGGGCAAATATGGGCAAGGATAAACCACAGAGAATCTACAGTCCTCCTTCTGCATCAGGTCCTTGATGAAGCCAGGGGATAAATCTTTCTGGCAGAGAGCCATGTGAACAGGCACCACTGCTCCCAGTGCCCTTGGCCATGGGGTGACTCCTGGGTGGGATCATTTTGCATTTACACCTGCAGATTTTTACTATAATGTGTCCCTCTAATGGAAATGCATCCCAAAACTCCAAATGAACTCTGCAGTTATGCCCAAATCCCACCCATGGTAGAAATGTCCCTTGTGTTGGAAGCACCAGCAGCTCAGAGGTCGCAGCAGCACCAGGCACTGATACATGGCAAAGAATTTAGTGTTCACCTGCAGCTGCAGGTGGGATTTCCAGTAGGCAGCATTGCAAAATCCAGGGCAGCATTCACTTTTGGTATTTTCCAAATCTGAACCCCAGCCTGGATTTTCCAGCCAGCCTCTCACTTCTGGAAGAAAACACCAATTATTTCCTGTCATGGGATTGCTCAGTATTTGCACAGCCCCACCATGCCCTGACCCACCAGCCATACTCTCCACAGCACTGAATTCCCTGGCAATTTACTCTCCTGGAACAAACTGCCTCGTTTGAACTTGTCGTGGTGATCAGTTTGCAGCTCCATGTTGCCTGTGTGCAACACCCAGGACAGCCCTCATCCCTGAAGCACTGCAATTCCTCTCAAACAGAAAGCACTTGGAGCAAATGCTGCTCCCTCACTCACCTTCAAGGGGGTGGAGCTGGCTTTAATTGCTTCCATTTCTCGGTCTCTGATAGAAGTAGTTTCTCTGATACAAATCTGTGTTCATCTCTGCAGGAGGGAGTTTTACATTCCTGTAGAAAGGGCTGTGAAACTTTCCCTTCTGCAAACAGAAATTCACTTCTCTGGGCAGGGAGATCTGGTGTGGGACTAAACCAGCATGGACAGGACTGGTCAAACAAAGGACACGGCAAGGTGCCAATATTTTTTAAAATGCCACTAAAATCTGAGGTTGGTCACAGAGTCTGAAAGGACGACAGCAAGGGGGGCAGAGTGACAAGTTTAACTGTTCTCAGATTACTGAATCACTGAACAGATGGACGGGTTCGATAGAAACCTTCCATAGCCTCTCCAAAACAAGGAGTACCAGACATATGCACAGAAAATTGTACACACAAAAGTGTGCTCAGCTACCCTGACGCTCACAGTTTTGGCAACTCAGAGACAAATCTGTTGTTTGAGAAGAGAGAAAAGCGCTATTTTTTTTCCTCTTACTTTCATGGCAACCTGGTTGTCCACAGCAGAGATGATTTCAGGTGGAAGAACGTTGTTCTGTATTTGCATGGCAGTGAGCACAGTATGTCACAGGCTGGGAAGACACTGCCAAGCACTTCACACCATCTACCTCTCCAGCTCAGGGAAAGGTTTGGAATGATCCCATCCAAAGCCCTTCACTCCAAAGTACCTTGCAGCCTGTTTGCAGCACAGTTCACTAGGTCTAAAAACAGTTCTGCAGCAGCACAAGGTGCATGAAACAGAGCAGGTCCAGCAGTGGGAGCCAGGCCTACCTCAAAGAGGCACAGAGTCTGCCCTTCCTGGGGAAGAATATTTAAGAATAGCCTGGCTTTGAGTCTGCATTTTTCCTTCCTCACCATTTCAGGGGCAATCTCACTTACAACTGTGCCTTCTTCCAGCAAGCACTGGCTGTTCTTTCCCACTCAAGGATCTCTATCAGTCATAAAAATTTAGCCAAGTGGGCGAATGTTTTACAAGTGGGGGGGATATCTAACAGCTTGTTTGCTTGGTTGATGTTTGCTTGGTTAGCTGCACAAGAAATCATACATGTAAAACATAATAGACAACTAAACGTCCCAATTCCTCTGTGATCCATGGACATGTGGTCCAGAGCTGGGTGTGCAATCCTGGTCTGACCAGGACCTTCCTGGAAATGGGAACTCAGGCCATGTTAGTCCCAGAGCAGGATGTTTGCTGATGCTTCTTCCCCTCCTCTCTGTCAGCCTCAGGCAGCCAGGATGAGGAAAATGCTGTAGGAAGGAGACAAGAGGGAGCAAGGAGGATGAGAGAACCTGTAGAAAGGCTCTCACTGCTGATCAGAGCAGGAATCAAAAGATGGAAGCAAAATAAAATTGGAGGCCCCACTGGAAATGGAAGAAACAAACTCTGAGCATTACTAACTGCAAATCAGATTGTTTGGATAAGGGAGGGATTCAGACTCTACAGGAAACTCCATTGCTGGTACTTCTTTTATTTTGAGGATGGGACCGTGAGTTTATAAGACTTTTGTGACATAATTATTATTGATGTGAGGTGAGGTACAGATGTAAAAGCTGTCTGAGGTATCTGAATTTTGACAGTGAATTTGAAACTACTCAAAGCTCAGATCCAGGGGATTTATTGGGGCTCACTTCCAGTTAAAACACAAAACTGAGGTCACATGATTCCATGGAATAAGGCAGTTTCTAATCAAATCACTGCAGTATTAGCAATAGATAGCTTCATGTTTCTGTCAGGAGACTTATTTTTCCTTATTATTTTTCCTACCTTAAAGGAAACAACCAGAGCTGCTCTGGCTGCCTCTGAGGCTGGTGAACAAGTTCCATTAAACCTTTGTTTAGAATAGCTACAATGGTTCAAACACTTGTTTCAGGAAGAGTCTTACCCAAGTAAGAGGCTCATATCTCAGAAAAACATCTCACAGCACTCTATATTAATTAAAGATAAGGTGATATCATTACAGAAATAGACATTGTTATCTCCCTTCTAATGTTATCAGGGCGGGTTTTATGTCTGCAGATGAACACTTCCAGACAAAGATATTTTTGAAAACCTCCCATTGTGTTTGAAAACATCTGATAAATGGAATTACAAAGTTTCACTGGGTAGCATTTTTTTGGGTGTGATCCACAGCCCACTGAAGTCTAGAGGAAGGCATGAAAAATCCTGGTTAACTGTCTCTCATCTGGAAAGTTGGGTTTTTTAGCAAGTGCAGGTATAATATTAAATGTATAGTGAGTTTCCCTCATTTTGTTGGCTGTTAAATAAATCTTCAAAAAAGACATTTTCACGAATCTACCTGGGTTAAGTTTGACCAGAAACATTCACTGGGGCAAGGGAGGAAGAAAAGGCTGGAAAGCTTTTAGTTACTGCCAAAATTTCCAACTATCCAGTGCTGGAAGCATGGATGCATTTTTTTCTTCAACACCAAAAAAATTCATTGCTTTAGATTAAAACCAGTAAGTACAGTTGCAACCAGTATCTAACAGTGCTTGAAATGAGAAGTTCACACATCATAGTAATGATTTACTTAACTTTATGGAGAACACAAGCAAAGGAGTGTTTAAAGCAGGTGAGGAGGTGTTGTTGGTGTTGGCTTTGCTGAACTCCTGGGAAAATATTTTTTATTGTTTGAAACCTAACACAAAGCCACTCTCAACACCTGGCTCCTGCACGTGTGTGCTCTGCAGCATCTGCTGAGGGGCACACAGGGAAGAAGCCACCAGGAAACCTCAGAACAGAGCAATGGGTGCACCCCAAAATGGGGAGCTGACCCCTGTCAAGAGATGGGCTCGTTGAAAAGAAACCAGTGGTGAAAACCAGATGGTGTTTGTGTCGAACTTTGTATGTTTACAAATAATTTCAGCTTTGCTTTCGTGTTTTCCAGTGCTGTTCTAACAAAGAGGAGCTCTGAGTCCCTGGCTCACAGGCAGTAAGTGCACAGCATGGAGGAATCTCCACACGTGCCTGCATTCAGGTAAAGAAGATTTAGAGCTGTTGCTGGAATTGTTCCCTAAGTGTAGGACCAGAGCAGTAACAAGTGATTAAGGCCCTTTCTCTCTCAGAACTCAAACCCTGCACTTTCCTTTATAGCTCAGACAGATTGTGAGGTGATGCCTAATGGACCTCTGGGGTTTTATCCCTCCTTCCCTGTGAAGGCAAGCAGCTCCCATCAACTCTGCTTCTGGGGCTTAAGGGAAATCCAAGCTAAAAGGCACTGCCTGATTTCCAGATTTAACTCCTGAGCATCCTTTCATATGGAAAATTCCAATCATAAGCTTGAGTTGGTTCGTGCCAATCCCAGTTCACAGTGAGGTTGGAGAAAACCCCCAGAAAGTGTCATGGAGATGGAGTTACCATGGTTGCCATGGCATTTCCCCAGACCAGAGTGATCCCTTGCTCTCAGAATGCCCTGAGTGAGAGCCCCTACACAGGGTGATGGCAAACAGGGTTCATTGAGGTCTGTGAAAATCCTAGGAGTGGCACAGAGATGTCCCTGCCCAGAGCTGTGGTGCCCTGAGGTGAAAACCAGGCTCTGGGCTCAATGAGCTATTCCAAAATACAAAACTGCTTCTTGCTCTATTTTCAGAAATACATGGCTGCTATCAGGTATCAGTTCACACATTTCCAAACTGATGCTGCTTAAGATTTAGTGCTGTTTTCCAACTAGCACAAGCTGGGTGAAATACTAATGAACTTCAAACTATGCACGTCATGGAAAGGGTCAGACCATGGCAAAAGTGCTGCTAGACCCAGCCAGAATTCTGCTGCAAGCCTGGTGGAGGAAGAATTCAAGGCTAGCACTTAAAATGCAGGGTGAAAAGCAGCTGAAATTATCACCTTTGATTTTGGAACTGAGGCAGATTGCTGCTACTTACATGCTCTGTGACGCAGACAGGCATTGAGGGCTTTTTCCAACAGCCTCTGAACACCAAAGTGCCAAGATGAAACACCCAGGCACTCTTTAAATTCCCCAGACACCCCTAGTCCTACCTCTACCCTAAAAATCTGGTTTTAATGGATTGCATCAACCTGTGAACAAAAGGAGCCTTGAGAAAGTTTAGCAACCTGATTATCTCCAAAGAATTTTTATGCTACAGAATAATAATAATACCATAACAACAGTTTGGTGCTCACCTGTGCTCTTAAGTGCATGTGGAGAATCCTTGCAACTTGGAATGCAACCCTGAAACCTCCTTAGTGAGATAAAATTAAAAGGCAGACTAGAAAGCTACTGTAAAGTTGCTGAAAGAAACACAGATTATGTTTCAATGACCTTCTTGAGATGTATTCCTTACTCTAAGTCATTTGTACAGGTTTGCATCCACAAAGAACCTGGAACAGAAATTATTCTGTGTACAGAGGCCAAAAGCTGACACAGTTCACCCACAGAGTTGGTGAGTTCTTGTTTGTGTTCTCAATCTCTTTCTAAGATTTTTAAAAATCAAAGTGTCAGAGAGGTTAAAACTATTTTTTAAAGCAATAAGTTCTTCACAACCTCTTTGGAAATCAAAAGAAAATTGTTACAAGTGTTATGTTTTCTATGTTGAACTCTGAAAACAAAGAGTAGAAGTGGTTTTTGCTAAATTTAGGTCCGGCTTGTGGGAAGATTTTTCTATTGCCATATCAGTTGTATCAGTTTCAGGGCCACATGCAGGGTCAGCATAGGACTGAAGACCAGGGGTGCCTCCTGTCAGCATTCCCTGCTTGCCTTCCCTATGAAAACAGCTGCAGCCATCTGCCACGTCTTTGCCTCAGGATAATTAAACTCACACTAATGGCAGAGAAGGGAAAGAGAGGACTGAGGTCTCCAGCTGCAGTGAAGTTTGGGAGGAACCTTTTCCTATGGCAAATCCCTCTGTGGCGTCCTCCCCCAAAATCCTTTTAACTGTGTTTGGTTAGGGGAGACCAACGCAGACATTGGCACCTAAACTGGGGCAGAATAAATTCAGAATTACAGAAAATGGGCTCTGATCATCTCCTCCCTTTAATCCCTGGGAACTTTGAGAAGGAAGCTGCTTGTTCCTCTACAATCAGGCCCTGCACCCTGAGCTGCTTTCCTACCTCAAAGCTCAAATATTCCCACTGTACCCAGATCAGGGATGTCTACAGGAGGTGGTGGGAGCCTGCTCCAACCCCACAAGTGCTCCACTGACCTCTCAGAGCTTTTCCTGCTGCCCTTGCCACCCTTTGGGCAGCCCTTGCCAGCTGTCCAGTGCCAGGAGCAATTTCCAAACCTCAGCGGTTTCCCCTGCAGGGCTCCACCGCCACTCTCTGGGTTTAGAAAGTTTTGCTGCTTGTTTTGAGAGGCTCATCTGCAGAAAATGCCTCAGACACAGCGATGCTGATTTTGTGACAAGTGACTTCTGAAAATAGTACATTTATTCAATGAGCTTAAGCACAGCAGTCCCAGTTGTTGACGCTCCTCATGAAAATATTGATTCTAAGCTCCCTAGCTTAGAATGTTTTGATCCACATTCTGGGCCTATTGATCTACCTTTGATACTTCAATCAAACTGCTGTTTATATCAACTGCAAATTCATCTCATCTCTCCAAAATAATTAGATTAATCACAGGAGGATCTACAAAAGCCCTGTTTTGATTGATTATGTCTTCATGCTCTCCTGGGGAAAACAGGTAAATTTTAAAATGTAAAAAAAAGACAGTTGTTAGCCTTTTCATTCTGGCATCTTTGAAATATTTTTAGTCCCACTTTTCCTTTTATGATCTCAGGCTTTTACAAGATTGCAGGCTCGCAGCATGCTTAGTTATGATTTCTTCTTCAGTGGCTGACATTTTGCAACACATAATGATTTAGCCAATATGAGCAGAACTATCATTACACAATTTATTGTTCCCCAAAGTATTATTTGTTATAGAGACTATTAAGCCTAGGAGTTACATGTTACAGAATTTTTATTAGAATTATTTTAAACTCCAAGGAAATTAATCCCTCCCTTCACACCTCCTGCTCCAAGATTTCCATTTTTCAAAGCAAAGAAAAAGTATTCAAGCACAAAAGTGGTGGGGGTAGCAGGCATGTCTCCTGAAATCATCAGCACTTTTCTTTGCATAAAAAAACAAATGAAGACTCCAAGATTTTATTTTTAAGGGCAAAATTCTCCTTTCATTTGCACCACAGAAACTCCAGCATTGCCAATGGGATTTATGTGTGACTGCTGAGTCCAGATGAAAAAAAGAATGGTGGCTGCAATGCCACTGTTCAAAAATGCATTTTTATTTGATGAATGAATTGCTAAAGGGAAAAAAAAAATAGGCACTAAAATTTTTTCCTTTCTGGAAACAATGACTTTGTACAATAATCCTATTGTTCAATCATCACTACAGCCTCTACTGGAACCATGCCCAGGAGGACTAAACATTTTGTGCTAAACCTTTTCTAGGGGCCTTCTACATTAATCAATAGTTTTGATTACTCAATCCTATGATTATTCCATTTTTTGGAACAAACCGTTGGGGCTATTAATTACACTGAGAAAGCTGTTTATCTTCCAGCAGAACAAAAAGAGCTCATCCTGCCCCTGCCAAGGAGCTGTTTAATGCACTGTGACATGTTGAACTTGACTCAGCTTCTTGCTCCCTCCCTCTCCTCTGATGGTGTCACCGGATGAAAGGATCAGACCTGGGGTTGGGGAGCCACAGGAGGCTTCCCTGAAGATCAAAATGCTGCTCCTGCTGCTGCTGAAGGTCACTTCTGGGAACCTATTTCTCAATTTGAGAAGGAGCTGGAGGCAGTGGAGGGAAAACAAGGCTTGTCTGATGTTGAAAGTGAGCTGGGCCAAAGCCACATTAAAAATCAGGGAATGGACACCAAAGGAGGGATGGATATAACAGAGGAGAAGGAGGGGAGAGGCAGGGGGAGAAAAATGCATGGAGGAGAAACGTTGCTAATTTGGGGGGTTGATTGGCTTTCTATGCATGCATAATGAGAGGTAATGAGCTCTGCTTGTGCAGTGAATTTCTGCTTCTCAATCAGCAAACACGAGGATCCTGGAACTGCTCTTCACCCAGAGGAGAGGAACATACAGAGCAGAGTGGGACTGGGATGGACCAAGAGAAATCATTGTCTGTGCAAGACGAGGCTGGGGAGCTGAAAGAGGAAGCACAAGTGCTGCAATGACACACTTAATGATTCTCCAGGGTGGGAAGAGAACAAAGGAGTGGGTGGTTTCCAGGCATTTCCTTTCCACATGAAAGCAGACCTGTATTTATGGAGACAGTCACTCCCCTGAACGGACCACCTTCTCTTACCTTGCTAATTATGTCAGGTTCTTGTGGTTCTTTAGTTAAGAAAACAGTGTCTGTTTCCTTTGCTCAGAGCAGGAATTAGCATCTGGTTGTGCAACTCAGAACTTCCCAGTGTGGAGAGCGTGGGAGCCCTCAGCTCCCAGCCTGGCAGGTCCCACAGCTGCTGCGCTGTGCTAGGGGACATCACCCCCCTCCACCCCCCCCGAAAGGACATCTGCCCCCTGGAAACGGCACAGGGAGCTCAGGACAGAACGTTCAGTGCCTGTTCAAGGTGTTAAAGGAGCACAGATTGGGCACATGTGGGATCCAGCACTGCTGGGGAGGACGAGGAGGAGGAATAATCCCACACATCTGCCTGACACACACCTCAGCCCACTGAGGCACTCTGTGCTACCTGAATGTCACACAGTGCAACAGCCTGCTGCTATTATTATGGCAAGCATAAATATTCTACCTTCATCCCTTTGAAAAGATTTCCTTTTTTCCCTTTTCCAGGGATTAATTTCTTTTTCTCTGTGCCATTCACTGGATCGTGTCCTGCCTTTCTTCTCCAAGTGATTTGGCATCGACGCTTCAACCACTGGTTTCAAAAAGCCAGGCTATTCTTTATTCTGTGTCTCTACAGTACACAGCATGACAGAAGCCCTTTACATACTTCTAAATATTAATAAAAAAAGAACAGTATGGAACTTCACTTGGATTTGGGAAAAGCTGCATTGTACAAGATGCTAAAACCAAAGTCATTTGTTCATTTCTGTCTGAAAGAGTTTGAGGTTTGTATGGCCCAAGAAGTGAGGATAGATTTACAGTCTCGTTTTCCAAAATGAACACAGAAAAATGTAAATCAATTAAGAGATTTTTTGCAGATTTCTTGGATTCACATCTCTAAGGTTTTAAACCAGCTTTTCCCTGCAATGTCTAAATTGACAGATTCAAAAATTCACATTGTATGCAAGTCAGAAGAAATCTCAAGGATATATATACTGATTTTTATAGAGGATTGGGGGTAAACCACTTTTTCTCTTGCTATATTAAAATGAATCCTAAATATTTTATGGGATGAAAAATCCCAACAGTGTTGAAAGTAACAGTAGTAAGAGAGGCCCTGCTTTAACTCCAGTGAGCTCCTTCAGGAGCCGGGGAGAGACGACTTTTCATTTATCTAAAATTTTCAAATAATGGGAAGAGTGTTAAAAGTAAAAAGCAAAACTCCAGTGCTCCAGCCTTGGAGATCACCACACCTTCAACCTGGCCACTGCTGCTGGCTCCTGAGCACCCAAAGCACTTCAGACCACAGCATTTTACAGGCCCATTGGACAAATTACTTCTCCCTGAATAGTTAATGAATCAGCTCTGCACAACCCTCTCATTTCACATATGGCAAAGAGAATTGAAACCACCGGCATATTTTAAAGATTCTGTTTTAAAATGTCATCTTTTGATATGCAAATGTAAGGCCAGAAATAATACCCCTTCTTCCATTAATGCTCTACTCCTTAGACTTAAGGAAAAGAAGAATTAAATCAACAAACAGCTTCAACTTCTGCTCCTTCTCTCAAGTTTCTTTTAAATCAATATGCAGCTAAAATCTCATAGTTAAATACAGCAGGCCCACATATTGCTTCAATTACTGTCATATAACCTCTTTCAACTTGGTATCCATTATCTTATCTCCAGTGGATAAATACTCACCCTTGGGAAAGGACCTGTGCATAATAAACAAGAAAATTGAGTTGTTCTCTTAAGACAGCTGTCACCTGGCACAAGAAGTGGTGATCAAATGATCCAAAATAGCACTTAAGCTGAACAAATTAAGGAAGAAGCATTTTTGCTTTTCTCTTTTTTCGTTTTTTTTCGGTCCACAGATGTCATGCAACAGGGTCAGATCCTCCTACCTGCTGTTCCTGAAAGAATTAGTTCCTAAAATGCAAGTTTTAACAAATGGCCTTCTCCAGCAATGCCTGACTCCACCTCAACAGGCACAAAATCTGAGATGCCGGACAAAAGGAATCCAGGCAACATAAATAATGTGTTAAAGCCAGTGCAATCTGGATAAACAGTAGATTCATATTTAGACTTGGCAAGAAAATCAGAGGGAGAGGCCTCTCCATTTTGCAGGGATCTGGAAAAAGTGAAAAGCCTATGGAAGGCTAATAAAACTTTTCTGGCACACCATCTGGAAGTCTCAGCAGTTTCTGATTTCAGAAAGAATGCATTCTGCTTTTAACTCCACACAATGCCTCATTGCTACTTTCATGTGCTCGAGACCAAGGAGGCTTTCTACAAACGGCCCAAAAATCAATACATGTTATTCTGTCTCAGCCAGGTGTGTGCTCTTTGAAAGCAAACTGAGACATCTCAACATCACACAATGGCTCGGCAGCTTCTGCCTCCAGGAAGTGAGACTGCAACACAGGCAGGACCTGCTGGCCTTGGAAAGGTTGTGGAGCACTGGAAATGAATGGAGGAGGGAAAAACAAAGGGAAGAAAGCCCTCCTTATTCTTCCCTCAGGGGACACAACCTGCAATATGACAGCTTTCACCTATGACATCAGCCAGTCTGAGCTTCAATCCAGCTGAGTACTTAACTCATCCTTTACTCTAAGCCTGTGAACAGACTGAATTCCTCCCGATTTTGAATAGAAATTCATACCTATTTAGTTATAAATGCCTGCCCAGATGGTCCAAGTCACTCGGATGATGAGGTTTATTGCCAGACTGTAGAAAGAACAGGAGAAAAGGTTATGCAGTTTCTTATTCCTTGGCTGGAAAAAGGATGTCAAAGAGAGAGGAATGCAGGAAATATTCCTTAAATACAAAGCCCACAAATGGCACTGTCTCCTAACAAACCTTGACACCGTAGTAACAGCTCTGCACACTGGCTTGTGGCTGGAGTAGAGCCAGAGTATGCTTTAAGAACTTACTCCCTTCTTATGAGAATTAAATCAAGGAGAAAGCTGGCTGAGAATAGCCCATGTGCCAGAGCCCCAGAATAACCATCTGATCCAGGACAAATGGCACCATCCTCCACGAACCCAGATGCTCTTGTGCTCTGGTTTAAATCTGAAAACAGGTTTTTCACCAGTTCAATTTACATGAAGAGTTCAGAAGGCTTATTTTTCATTCCAGCAGAGAATTAACACAAATGTCAGAAGTTGCCAGGGAACAGACTGTCACCCTCCAACTGCTTCCCTCCCTTCAAATGCTTGGAGGATATTGTACTTCGCATATCGCCCTTTAATCCTGTGTTCTGGTGCAGCTTTTTAATATGTACTTTCTGTATCTGTACAAAATCTGAGAATGCAGACTAGCCTAGCAGACAGAGCTTTGGCTTGGGATTTAGGAGACCTGCGAGCTGTTAAAAGCTGTTAAGAAGGCTGCTGTAAGTGACTTCCTCACTCTGCTTCAAGCACTACATTTTGGCAGCGTAAAATCGACACACTTTGAAATTGGGGGATGGAAAATCTCTCAGACTTTAAAACACAGGCGAAAGCTTAAACACACCCAAAACACACTCTTGGTGGAATGGAAAGATGCAAGCAGCCCAGACAGAACCACCAAGAAGTCAGTTTGCAGCAACTGCAATGCACAACTTCCACACGTCATTTCTTAGGGCGTACAGCCCTGCCCATTTCTCAGGGCTCACCAGCCCTGCCCATTTCTCAGAGTACACCAACCCTGCCTATTTCTTAGGGCACACAGCCCTGCCCATTTCTCAGGGCACACAGCCCTGCCCATTTCTCAGGGCACACCAGCCCTGCCCCATTCTTAGGGCATGCAGCCCTGCAGTGCCCAGCGTTCCCCTGGCTGGCAGGCCACCCCTCGAGCTTGCTTTGGGCTACCCCTGAACAGGGAGTCTCTCACCATGGATTCAGTGTGGGCTGGAACACTCACCTGAAAACTCTGGCTGTGCATTTCCCCATGCTGCACTCAGTGCCCAGCCAAGGTGGTGTGAAGTGAGCCCAGTGATTCACTTGATTTCCATTTGCAGTGCAGACAAATCCTTACAGAGAAGGGGGTTCAGTTTTACCATCACTGTTCTTCACCTGAGGCCCCACAAAGGCTAAACAGCCACAGCTTAAGGACACTGTTCCAATCTGGTCCAGGGAAAATGCCAAAGAAAGATGGAATTCCTCACAAGCATTGTACTAAATGGCCTCCAGCTCTGCTCTCTCATGCAGGGATAAATGACCAGCATGAGGGGTTCATAGCACTGTCCATGCCTCTACCAACTGCTTCTGATACAGGGCTCAAGGAGCAGCTCCTGAAATGCCCACCTCTGCTAGGTGGGCTTGAAGTGTGTCAAAAGGTAAGTGCCTTCCCAAAACACTGTTTTCAATTCATCATTTACTAAAGCTCACATTTCATAGGTGCTTTCAAGGTAAAAAACACTACACAGTTTAAAGCCTGATATTCAGCATTTAGACACAGGCAAATCTAATCTTGCTAAATCTGGTTCTTTCCAGCTCTCTCTCCCTGTTTCTCCTCCCTTAAATCCCCAGCTGAAGATGGCAACTTTTCCCCATAATAACAGCTAGCAATGATAGGCTGCATCCTGATGGCCTGTGCTGCCAGAACCAGACATTACGGTTTGAAATATGAAAATACATCACTAGAAAACAACCTTTGAAATGGCACAATATATCTGACATGAGCTTGCAGCCTCCGGATTGTTCATTTATATTCGAAGGAAGCTTGGAGTGGAAGAAAATTCTGCCATCTGGCAGAAGTTAAAGCAATCCACAGCAGGAGTGGGCAGGTGCTGACATCCCAAAAGACTGTCCCAAGGAGCAGTAACTCTGGGCTTTCTCAGCTGAGGCACAAAGGCTGAGCGGGCCGGACACCAGGCTGCTCATTCCACCTCTGCTAGTGCCCAGAGGAGAAAAGACAGAGCCCATGAGCAGAGCAGGGACACAGAGCCCTTCAGGCTCCTCAGTGTTCTCCACTGGAAATCAGATAAGTGCTGACAAGGGGAGAAAAACTCTTTTTGATGAGATCCAGGCTGCTGGTGGCAGTTCCAGTGACAATCACATCAGGCTGCCTGCACAAACAAGTGGAGAGTTCATCCTCTCCCAGACAAGTTCTGTATTTACTTGTTCTCCAAAGCAATCATACTGAAAGAAAAAGATGTTGAATGACCTATAGAGCAGGTGACTCCAAAATATCATCTGTGTTTTCAAGAACCAAGGAAGAAAAAATAGACAAGATTATTTTCTGAAAACACTAGCTAAGTGCAATGCCTATGAAACCCAGGCTCTGTCCTTCCAGAAAACAAGGTCTGATGGGGTTGCCCTCATGCATTACTTTTCATCAGATTCTCACCACAGCCTTGGCTAAAGAAAAGCACAAGTTCAGTCACCTGTCTCTCATATGCAGATATGGCACTGGAAAAACTCTGCAGTTTAGGAGCATCTCCCAGGACCATGCAGGACTTTTCTGTATAAGCAACAAGATGAAGGAGCTTCGGGAGCCAGACACCCAGTTCCTCTTACAAACAATGGCTGGTTTTCTCCTGCTGACATTAGAGCCTGGTTTACCCACTTTGGTAAAGTTCTGGTTTATCACTTTAGGACTGTTGAAAGTCCATTTAAAAAGCAGGAAATTCACCCCTTTTGGATTTCTTAGGATCTGGGCACCCAAGTCCTCTGGGCTCCCTCCCTGCTGGGGAAGCTGATCTGGAGCAGCTTGTTGCCTTGTCACCAGGCAGATCTTGTGTGCACCACGTGATTTACATGTTCCATAACTTACATACATAAAATCCTCTTTTCCCTCAACTTTACAGCATAATATGCACGTTTCATAATTGTGCTGCATGCAGACTGTCGTGGGACAACACAAACTGCACAGGCTGCACAGCTCACCTGCCAACACAACTCGCTGGAAAAATTCCTATTTCTGTCTCGAGGGATGGCTGGTTTTATAAAACAAACCAAGAGCCTAAAATCCGGCTCCATAAGGGCTTCCACACTAAAACCTGGAATGTACTAACATATGTTTTGTGTGTAAAGTGTGACAGAGCTGTAGTCAGCAGAAACTGAATTCAGAAGTAAATACTTTGGGGAACTTTTCCTGATGTGCTTGGAAAAGGATGCTGTCTGGAGAAGGAGCATATTTATTCAGAGGTCAAGAGCACAGCTCAGTGTTCTGCCTCCTGATGCACAGACAGGACTTTGCTGGCCACAGAATAGATTTTGCCTGTGCATCTGCTGACAATGTCATTGCTGCGAACTTTGTGATACTCATGACAGGTTTTGCAGGATTATAATACTGTTTTCTTTCTATTTAAGTGATTCTGGTACTTGCTAAGTCCATTCAGAGAGTGATGGTTGCTTTGGAAGAATTCAGAAAGCTCTGCCCTTTCAAATACAGCAAAGCACTCCATAAATGTCCTTGTGAAAGATGAGGCAATTCTGGGGACTTTTACAAACAATGCAAACAACGTATTTAATAGTAACCAAAATGGACCTGAGCAATTTGACGACTTTCCAGTCTTAAACTCTAAGAGCTTTTATAGATGCATTGTAAGGGGAAGTAATTTAGTCTTTTCAAAAGCCCAGCCTGGTTAGTTTGGACCACAATGACAAACTGGTCAGTGAAGCTCAGGCAATTCCATGGCACCTGTAACCTGCCTCCAAACACACATTTTGTGGCATTTTCCAGCTCTGAGGCAAGGAAAGGATGTCAGCTTTGAGGAAGAGCAAATCCAGAACCTCAGCACACCTGATGAATGGGGGCACAATGGGGGCAGCCGCCTCTACAACCCAGAGCTGGTGCTGAGCTTTCCCAAGAAACCAAATATTTCACTGCCTTTCTTCACATCCTGAAGAGCCCCGTGACTGCTACCAGGACAACCCTGAGGGAAATGTGATCATCTGACAAATATTTTACACCTTTTAGCAGTTCCCAGCTGTAGGGAAGCTTTTGCTGAAGGAAAAGTTCTCCCAGGGGCTCACCAGGCCTGATCGTTTCAATGATGCACTTTTAAAAGTTTCACTCTAAATGTTTCAATTAAAAGATGCTGTAAATGCCTTCATGGCAGGAAATTACATATGTAAAATTAAGAAATGAACAAAAATCACCCAGACCTGCCTTACAACAGATCCAAACCCAGCAAATCCTTCAGCAGCCCTGAGTGCCCAGCCCTGCCACAGACGTGTCCCTCAGTGCGATGCTGCACAGAGCCACCCCCATCTGTCTCTGCCCAGGAGACAAACAGCTCTGCCACACTTTCTGGAACAGGTAGAATGTGAACTCTAAATGCTGCAGCATCTAAAGCTCAATAGCTGCATTTTAAACCAAAAAGAATTTAAGGAAGTTCCTTGGGTAGATAAAAGTTGCCTCGGTACAAAGGGAGATGCTCACTCAACTAAAAGCAAAAAGCCTTCCTCAGATATGTCCTTATGAAGAGAACTATAAATCTGTTTTATTTCTCTGTGTATTCAGGCTGGACTTCCTTTTGATCACAGCCACTTGCTCCCTCCCACACAGTGGGATGGATTAGCAGGAAGCACAGACAGTGGAGACTGGGACACTCTTCCCGCTCAGCCAAAGGTGTAGGAAGCCATAGGAATAATAATTTGATAATGAAAGGAAGAATATGACCTTGATTCTTTCTTTTTCCCAAACTTGTGTGTAAATACTAAAACTAAATCCATAACTTGAAGCATCCTTTGAGGAGAAGGGGAAGGGAAAAGAACCAAAAAACCAACTCAGGTTTGAACAGTATGAAAATGAGTTCTGGCTCCTTCTAACCAGAAATGGGGCCACAGTGACCAGGTTGGGATTTTGCATTACTGCACCATTTTACAATTTGCTATTTAAAGAAAAAGGGGTTTTTTTCTAGATTTTAAGTAATAGACACTTTTGATATTTTTTCCTTTGTCCTCCTGAAATGTCTGTCTTTGAAGTTTGCCATGTTTTACCTCTTCCGCAGCAGGTTTTTCTCCTCCTTCCCTTCTCCACATTTGGAATTTCTGGGCTCTTTACCACTGAAAGGAAGAAGCCTCTTGCTGCTCTCACAGACGCTGCTTGTTCCCTGAATATTTAAATAGCCCTGCTCCTTTCATGAGCTGTAAGACACCTACATCAAGGACCAAAGGATCTAAGCAATGACCCTGATATTTAGATCTAAGAAGTTGTTGATAGCCAAGTTCACCCTCAGCATAGCTTCCCTGAATTTGAAAGACTCACATGTGGGATACATTTGGTCCTCTGTGTTAAAGTTGTAGGGCTGATCTTGGATACCTAATAAGCAAAGACATTTGAGGGAGTTTAGCATCATTCAGGGGAAGGATTTTTAGATCTGTACCTTTGTTCCCAAAAGAGTTAAATGAATAATGAAATCTCCCTGCAGTGAGAACAGCTGAACTTAATTCAGAGGAAATTTCTCAAAGAACTGCCTTGGTGCCTCACAAATGTGCCTGTCAAAAAGGGCTGCTCCTTCCTAGGTATTTGTTTTAGAATTTCCCTGCCTATAGGATTACACAGAGCAGCTCAGGAGAGATTTATGCTTAAAGCAGGTTTGCATTTTGTAAGTTTAAAAGTTATGCTTTTTACTAGCATAAATGTGAAGCACTTTAAAGACCAAAGTCTATTTAACAAAATTAATTTCAAGGTAATAACTCTTCAGATAAACAAAGTACAAACTTCTGAAGATCAGTACAGTTTCTTTGAGCTAATTCTTTCTTCTCTACAATAACAACCCTCGATTTAGAGTGTATTTGTAAAATTGTCCCTATATCAGATTTGAGGGTTCCATTCTGAGGCTTCAAGTGTTTTGAACAAATTACAAAACACCTGAATATCTGATTACACAGCCCATACCTCAGGAGAAAATTACATCCTTTGCAATTTAGAAGGGACCAAGTTAGCCCTGGTGTCTTTCCTTTCAACCACTAAATTGACCTAATAGTGGAGTTGTAACATATTTCACTTAGGCACAGATAACAATTCTTGTCTTTAATATTCAACATGGTATAGCTAAATCTGTGGTAACTGCAGACTGCAAGAATTACTGAAACCACCCTCAACATTTGTAAGAGACTTTGATTTTTAACTGCAGGAGTTACAGTGCACGTGTAGACATTGTTTTAAAAGGCCACCAGCAAAAAGGCATTTACAAAAATGTAGCATTTTGATTAGACTTTCCAGACCCTACAAAGGTTACCTAAATATGGGACACTTAATCTTGATGGTTTTGGTACGTTGACTCAACTTCCAAGCAAGAAAGGAGGTGTGGAACTACCAAAGATGAATTCTCCCAGAGAAGGCATTCCTCTGTCAGTCCCCAGCTTCATTAAAGTTTCAGAGATGATTTCCAAGATACTGTTTACTTTCGTGATTTTGTCAGCCAATCCACAGAAGGAAAACAAATTGGGTGGACTAGTTCCAAGCAGCCTGCCAATAAAAAATTTAAGCACCACTATCTAGAAGTAAAGTTTAAACAGAATTTTAAACTAAATCAAAATGTCAGAGTAAAGGACCACCAACATAACAAGCTCTGCTGTGCTGCTCTTTACCTGAGACATTGCAAAAGAACTTCCTGCTCCCCGAGTTTGAGAAGCCATAACTCAAACTCTGCTGCCTTTGTGCACTGGCTCGATGCTCAGTGGCCTCTGGAGCCCAGAAAAACCAGCCCAGCACTGCCCTGCTCCCCACAGCAGAAAACCTGACATAGGAGATGGTTTCTTTAAGAAAAGCCATGTTGAGGCAGGGGAAGCCTCAGATTTCAGCGTGAGTGGAACTTGGCAGTGCCTGGAAAATGTGCTTTCTTCTGGCTGTTGGGAGTGTCTGTAAAACCTGGCATCTGGGGCCACGTGTCTGAGCTTTGTCTGCACGGGAAGCTTCCCATCACTCATGAATCTATCCTGCCAATTCTGCTGTGCTGCTCTGGTCTAAGCCCCAGTATAAACATAGCACACTAAAGGAATTTTAGGGGTTTTTTTCCCCCCAGGATAATTAGCTCCAGTCTGGAGCAATCACTTTTATGCTGGAACACAGTTTCTAGAAGGAGAGGTATACAAGGGAAACAACTTTGCTGCATAGAGAGGTCTTAAAGAGTTAAAAAAGATTGTTCCAAAGGAACTTCCACATTTCTGCAAAGTGCCAGTTCAATGAAAGCCAGCAGCAGATAAAACAACTCGGAGAAAGCAGGCTGGGGGAAGAGGTTGCTTTAGGTATGGCTGTGAGAGCAAAAGGCAGGGATGTGAGAGCTGCAGATCCTTGCTATAAATCACTCCGTGGTGTTCCAGCTGAGTTGAAAAACGAAAAGAAAAGCGCTGGGCTTTACAGCACACTCGGCATTGTTTGTTTTGTCTGCCAAGTCTATTCCTCTTCCTTCAATGGAGTGCTTGTGGTTTGGGAATGACTTTTTAGCCAGTTCTGTCTGTCTCCATCTGAGGCCCCAAACTCGCATTTCTGAAGTGTCACATAAGTGGAAGTTTGCACTGCTGTTCTCCAGCTTCAGCAGGCGTGAGAGTGTTTGTGCCTTGCTATTCACGCCATTTCAGCAAGTACTTAGAGAATGAAAACATCAACTCTCCCATGCAGGCACCGGGACTCAGACAGCTGAGTTCAGTTCTGAGAACACAAGCACAGGAGGCACAGCAGCAGCTCAGCCGTGCCTGCCCCTAACCAGAGCCATCCCTGGCCACGCTGTGGATCAGCTGTGGGTGCTGGATCCCAGAGAAGTGCCCGCAGTCAGCACCACCCAGCCCAGCTCCTCCAGCCCCACGGTGCCAGCAATGCTCACATCCCCCCGGAGCTCATGAACAGCCTTCCCCAGCGTGTTAAACACCTTGGCTTGGAGAAGCATGGAGAGAACAGGAACCAAAGCCACTGCAGGGGCTGTCGTGCTCTAAATGCCCAAGGGGGTGGTGGGAGGCACCACCTCAGCCCTGCTGCCAAACACAGCCCCCATCCAAGGACACAATTTTTCCCCAACAGGATGGAAGCGGCAAGGACACTGTGAGAGAAATCCTCACCAGGGTAAGGGCTGTCCTGGCAAGGGGAAGATTACTTTAATATCTTTTTGATGCATATTTCCCTCAGTAATGCAAAACAAATAAACCACTGTGATTCCAAGCATTCTGTTTTCTCGGTCTGGATGGAAGCAGAAAAGCGAATACAAACCCCGCCAGTTTCCATGCTGGTTATTCCATTGCTGACACAGAATGGATGGCTCCCAACTTGTATTTTGTTAGGAATATCAGTGAGATTCATCAGACAACAGACTCCAGAATTCCAAAGATTTGCCAAAATTCTCCTCCTGTCCATCCTAGTGGAGGGGATGCAGGAAAAACCTTTAACCACTTACAGTGTGATAACTGATCCTTCTTTATGTGGCTTTTGATAATGCAAGCACAAGCACTTGTTACAATATGGTGTATGAAACATCAGGATTCAGAATAATTCTTTGCTTAAAGGAAATTTGCAATTAAATTCAATCGTCTGATTATTCAAAGTTTATTTTGAAGCCCCCCTTTTCTTATAGAGAAGATTTAATGTAACACAGGCCACATAACACATGGATAAGGGGAACTTTTAAGAAAGCAGTAGCAGATCTGCTTGGATCTCAGATCCTTTTGGTTTTTACCAATCCTCTAAAGGACAAATTAAGTTATGCTTGCATGACCCTCTCTGTCCAGGACCAGGTGAGACTTGAAAAGAAGTCATTGCTGTTATTGCCTATTTTCATTATGGTTCTTAAGAAAGGCCACCTAATGATTCAAATTTTTCTGTACAATTAGTGACATTAAAAAACACTGCTCTCTTCTCTGTCAGTTTTAAGGTTTATGGACCTGCAATACAAAGAGTTGTGATGGTCTCGTGAGGGATCCCCAGGTAAACACTGCCCCTTTTCAAGTGACCAGCCTGACACAACAGCCTTTGGTCAGATTTTATCTGTAATGTCACTGTTAAGAGGTGGATAACTTATTTAGTTGCATTTTTTGTTCATATGGATTTGATTGACTGAAGTGCTTCATAAGCAATAGTGAGATAAGGCTTTGAAGCTCCCTGAAAGCCAACTCTCAGTGGTACCATTTCCTGGCAGAGCTGACACTGAATTCTGCCTGAGCTTAGGCCTTGCTCCAAAGCAACCAGCAGATCTGCACACTGGTAATTCCTGTCTTTTACATGTTCTGAATTTCATCTATTAGAGATGGTACTGTGACAGCACAAGTAACTCTGACAGGTGGAATTCAGCTCAGAGAGCAGGCTGTGGGGACAGTCTGATGGAAAATCTGCCACTCAGCTCAGGGGGACCTCTGACCTTTCCCTCAATCCAAAACAGGCTGCCCCACCAAGGGCCATCCTTCCAGCCCTTCTTCCATCGGGGCAGTTCATGTGTCAGCTGCAGCAATTTGCCAGTAATTTGTTTCTCAATTATTTCACACTTTGAGAAAATGGTGTTTATAAAATTAATATTTCTTCACATTTCAGCCTTTGCGTTCTGCTGGTTTTATGTACTGATTGTATTTTCCAGCCCCAGTGGCTCAACACAGGCTCTGGGCTCTGTTCCTGCCTCGTGCAGAAGGCTGCACAGGGGAGCAGATCAGGCTCTCACCTTCCCAAGGACTTGCACATCAGCCTCATGTAGAAAGAGGCTATCTGAGTTTATGAACAAGGCTAAGCAAGCATATTATACATAAAACATTGCTTTTATTCTAACTGCATGGGAACTTAACTCTAGAGTGCTCCAAAGCCTTCTGATAACTTCCCTCTGGGTCTCAGTGTCTATTTCATATTTGAAATACTCACTGATATCTCACTGCTTTGGAAGAACATTCTTTATTTTAAAAGGCTTTCCCAACAACTGTGTCAGATGTGCACACCTTGAGACAGACTCCAACCATGACTGGTGAGACCTCTGACCTTGCCATAGACCAGGCAACACCATGATTCTGTTCATTATTAATTTACCTCAGGTTTCTGTGTTTCCAGCTATTAATCTGCTTTGTGTGCAGAGTTCTGTAAAACATTCTGGCTGTTAAAATGAACAGCTCTGTTGGCAAGAAGGCAGCTGCTGTAAGACCTGCTCATTTTCCCTTACAACCTAAAGCCCATTTCCTTACAGGCCCCTCTGATGTTACAGCAGGAGCAGGATGACTGATGTTACTGAGCCCATCCCTCAATATCCAGGGATAAATCAGCTGCAGGTGGGATACAGAGAGGTTTGGACCACACATAACATCCAGTGAGCCAAAAGTTTGGTTCTCTTCACCTCACTCATGTAAATTACCTTGTGGAGCCCCTGAAATTTTAGCTCACTTCAAATCAATAGAGTTATTCCCAGCATTTTCACTGGGCCCAGTATCAACAGCACAACATTTCACCAGTCCTGAAGTAATTTTAATCTAGAAATTGTTTCCCCAAAACTTGATGATGATTTAAGATACAAGCATATTTTTTTTATTTTTGAAATCTGATAAAAAATAGCTCAAAGGCAGGTATCTCTAAAATTAGTTGTGCTTCACTGAGGCTGTCACAAAACCCAGAAATCTTGTTCTCTTTCCTGTACTGCACCACACAGTGGATTTCAAAACAATCTGTATTTATTTGCTTGCTCTTTTTCTGTAAGAAAACCAAAAAATTATTATAATGCACATTTAATACCTTATTAAATTAGATGTCACCTGCTCTTTGAGTGAGAGGTAAAGATTGAGTTCTGTGTAGTCAGAGGCACAAACTCAATCAAGTATTAATAGCTGAATTACTTTCAGCAATAAGATACTAAGGCCAAGCAAAATGCCCAAGGTCACTCCACTCCAGATGGCACTAAATATATTTACAGGACTGATGCCTCCTGGCATTTTCAATTTCTTATGTTTTTGGAACCAATCAAATTGAGGAGCTGGCAACTGCAATTTGCCCACAAAATTAAATTTAAAGGATTATAACTCCAGTTTTAAGCAGTGATTTGGCTGTATTGATGTGAAATCACTACTCCCAGCTCTTGATTTCCACTGAATGATGACCACAGCATATCATAAATTTGATCAGGACAAAAACAGAGTGGTTATCCTAGAGAGGTTTTTTCATGTTCACAGCCACTGAATAAAGCTTCAGCTATCAGAGCCAGCAATCAGGAAGATAACAAAAGGACCCTACACCAAATAACTACTTCTGATGCAGGGGCCTGAAATAGTCTGCATTCCTCCCCAGCAGGGGAGTTTTAAATGACAGGGTTTTCACCCAGGCAATTCTGCTCAAGCAATGCACATACAGAATTACACACATCCATGTTCCTGGGGAACATGTAAGCACAGACTGACTGCTTGCACACAGATTTTTGACTTGTGCACAGGCAAACCAGTTCTTTTCTGACTGCTGTGCCAGAATCTTAAGGATCCTCTGCCAATCCAACCAAAAATTGTCTTCAGAGCCAGTCAGGGATCCCAGTGCCCAGCTGGGCATCTTGCACCAAATGCCACCCACGGGAACAGCGTGTCCTGGGGAGTGACAGGCATTCTGGTGGCCTGCTCAGGGTACAGAGGATTTGTGCTGCACACAGAGCTCTGAGGGGCTCCAGGGGCTTCTATCCTATGGGATATGACCACGAGCTGGCAGGAAGGGGAAAAAAAGCCCAGCTGATTACCCAACACAGAAAAGCAAACACTTCCAGCTCTCTAAAACTAAACAATGCCCAGAACTGGGTGTTGGAAAACAAACACATCCCTGAGCTTTGTTACTCAAGCTGAGCAGTGCAGCCTCATTTTCATACAGATATGATAGTGTGTGTTCACATGTATATTTAATTATATGCCACTGTCAAATTTTAGGTAGGAAAAACTACTGGGTTTGACTTATTCCTAGAGTTTCTTAGGCAGAAAATCCTGCAGGTTCCTTATCTTTCAGCACTTTGGGTCTAAGGTTTGTGGTCTGGGTTGTTTACACAGGCAGCAAGCACAGGCAGGCAGTGACAGACTGTCAGCACAGCTTCAGGAATCAAACATGCAAAGGGACAACTTTGCTCTGTGCTGTCACATCCTGTCCCAACAGACCCCCAGAGCCTCCTGGTGACCTCGACCAAGGAGTCCTGTGCTTTGGGAAATCCTCAGCCCTTCCACAAGTTTCCACTGGGGAGCTAAGACAGCACTTTCCTTCCAGGCAAATTTCCTTTGCCCACTGGCATCTCTCAGAGCAGCTACTGCAGCTCCTGGGCTGAAATGCCACCCAGTTGTTCCAAAAATTTACCAGCAAACCAAGCAAAATGCAGTTTCAAACTGCCACTACTTCCTGGTTACTCTATATGGGCTTTGTATTAAAACATGGACATTTAACAGTCTCCTTCCTACCCATCCTTCCTTCCACTGGCCATCTAACACCCACATGTTGCCATATTTGCCTTTTTCCCATGTCATGTGGCTCTTCCCTCTCAGGCTTATGTTTCTGACCTCCATCAGTTCCACTTGAAAACTTGTATTACTGCACTAACCAAGCTGTGCCCAAAGCTGGTTTTCCCTTTAAATTTTTTATCTTGATGAAACCTTTAACTATTGCAGTATGATATTGATGATCCAAATATTCCAACCCTCATAAATAAGTTAACAAGAGTGTTCTATTTATACTTCTATGTATGTATACCAAAATACAGAGAGAGTTAAAAACAGAAATTGCATTTAAAATTTTTTGTCACATTAAATATACAGTGTCTCCTGGGCATCTCCAGACCAACTAAAAACATTTTAAAAGAAAAGAAAAGGAAAAAAGAGAAGAAAAAGAGAAAAAAAATCTTTAAAAATACATGTGCTCAGGGTAGTGGTGAAATCAAGATCCACAGAATACCTGGATAGAGCTGGTGCAAAGAGAATGGAGCCATCAAGCTCCTTTCATTTGGATACCTTAGTCAGTAAGTGCTCACACTCTGAGGAGAAAAATGCCCATAATTTTTCAATTGGAATTTAGTTTTGGACAGAAAAGGAAGAACAGAATGATTGTTAAATTATTTAACTGAGCGATAATTCCCACACTTACAGAGACCCAGCCTTCAGCAGTGATGTCTCCCCTGCCTCTTTCCCAGGCAGGAAAAGGAAAGCAAAGATCAGGAACCTGCCAAAAATCCACGACTCGGAACACTTTCCATAATAAATGACTTCAGCTGTCCGAAGCTCTTTGGGCTCACCTGGGGAGGGGCAGGCACTGCACATGAGCCAAAATCCCCCCTTTTACCTCAGAAACCAACTCAGGCAGGGCCTGGGAACCCCCACAGGACCCAGGGCTGGGTGGGGACATGAGGGAGTGACATCAGCATGGCCACAGAGTGACCACTGGCCTGGACACTGGGTGATCACTGCCCTGGCTACAGTGTGACCACTGCTCCAGCCACAGGGCGATCACTGCCCTGGCCACTGTGGGATGATTGCCCAACCACTGCTCTGACCACTGCCTGAACACTGCCCTGGACACAGTGTGACCACTGCCTGGCCACTGCATGACCACTACCCTGGCTACAGTATGACCACTGCTCCAGCCACCATGTGACCACTGCTCCAGCCACTGTGTGTCTACTGCTCTGGCCACAGTGTGACCACTGTCCTGGCCACACTGTGATCCCTGCCCTGGCTACAGTGTGACCACTGCTCCAGCCACAGATTGATCACTGCCCTGGCTACAGTGTGACCACTGCCCTGGCCACAGCAAGCCCTTCCCCAGCCGAGTGGTCAGCAGGACCCTCGTGCACCATAAATATTTTACTCTCTGATGTTCTTTCCTTGCCTGTGGCGAGAGCAACAGGCACATCAAAGCAGGCAACATCTCCCAGAGCGGAGTTATAAAACAAACAATTCGGAAATGGTTATGCTCTCAGAGATTAAAAACATCCTGGATGACAAATTAACTCCTCAAAGTGATAAAGTGACATGTTTGCACAATTTCTTTGTAGTGAAGATCAGGAGGCACAAACCTGACAAGGCTCAAGCATTGGCAGCACTTACATCAGCCTCTGATATGTCTTGGCCCATTTGTATAAATGGCTGTCACAGAAATCCTCTGCTTCACAATGCACAAAGCCAAAATTCACCTATCTACCACTCAAAGACTGCAGCACCCCTAATTCCCACCTTCAGTTTGAAAGGGAAATACAAAATAATCAGAATAGCTGTGGATTATAATGCCTCAAGCACAGCACTCATTTAGGAATTCAAATGTTTCTGCAAGGGGATGTAATATGGAGCTTCAGTTTTCCCTGCACTAAAAATAAAAATCTGCACTGCCCCAGGGTGAGAGGATAGAGGGATTTTACTGAGATTTGAGGTCTCCATCTACCTCACACTGCTGCAGCTGGATTCACGTAGGGATGCATGGAACAGACTTAATGATCTCCAGATGCAAAAAGCCGAGGAACAACTGGAAAAGCAGAGACTGGGAATGTTTCTTCCCAAACTGGGGTGGGGCACCAGACATTCAAACAGGGAAATATTCTTGGCCAGCTTGATGAATGATGGCACATCTCTGTTCAGATTTGTGTTTAATCCATGAACTTCCAGTGACAGAGTGGAGATATCCAGGTCAGCTCTGGGAGATCCTTCAAAAGCCTTTGAAACATGGAAGGTCTATGGACCCTTCTCACCCCAGTACCTGAGCAGTCACACCCAGAAAATCTCAGAGCCACATTTTACATTTGCAGGGGAAGTGTTTGTGTCCATCTGCACAAAATAAAGCAATGTGGTTCAGAGCCAAGGATGAAGGTCAGGAAAAAAATCTAAATAATGTATATTAAAATAAGCAATAAATATGGAGAGACTGCAGAGCCTTTGACTAGAACAGAGAAAATGGGAGCAAAGAAGTACTCCTGTAAAATATTCCCTCAGTGCTGCATCCTCACTCCAAGGCTTCTTTGTCATGCAGATGCTCTCGGAGTCTTGTCCTTCCTGGTCAAATGTAAGAAAGCAACTGAAAGGAGACCTGGCAGACTTGGAATTACAAGGGCAAAATGCAAATCTACATCTCCCTTGCATCATGTTTCCCATCTTTCCCAGCTGGAAAGGATAGACTCCCCTAAAAGAGTTACCCATGATACGTCCCCTGGGCAAATTATGGAGAATTCCACTGTGGGAGCTTAATCATAAGCAACTGGATCTGCTAATTCTCCATCCTTCCCAGCTTTCCCAAGGGACTGACATCTATTGTACCCCAAAGTTTACAGGTTGCATTTTGTTCAGTGCAGGTGAGTTTCAATAAATATTGTAGCTAAAAGTACAACCAGGGCTGCAGATTCCAGAGTAAGGGCTCTAAAAAAAAAATCTCATCGAGGGATGCCTTGCACAGAGGTACAAAACCTCCCCGTCTCTCCACATTGTGAGAGCAGAAATTAGCAGAAATTAACTGCATGCATTGCTGCCTGACAGGGTGTGCAGGTCCCAACATCTCTGGATCCCATCCTGTGTTGAAAGAACCAGCAAGAGCCATTTGGGCTCTGCCAGTCGTTTTGCAGGCCCTGCTCTGTCTCTGGATCCATGGCCAGGCAGCTGCAAACAGCTCCTTGCCACTGCCTAATGCCAGTCCCACACACAGGACTGATGGCTGCCCGTGGCTGCCCCCCTGAGCTGGGCAGGCAGAGCCTGAGAGGGATCTGAACCAGTTTGTGATGTTGGGGTAGGAAAGCAGGAAGCCAATCCCTGCCAACCATGCCTGGAGAATCCCAAATGGACTGCTGCATCACTGGGCATTGGTCACAGCTACTGCTCATAGGGAAAAAAAATAGATTTTAAACTACTTAAAGTTCAGCCCACATTTTGTCCTATTGCCAGAAAAAAACCAGTTAACATGACATGATATTTCACAATACACTAGCAACGATGTAAAACAAAATAAAGCTTGTTCCAAAGAGTTCGGCATTGCTGATTTTTTTTTTTCTTTTAAAGAAGAATCTAAAGGAGCAAGTTCACACACTGGTAATGAAACTTTCAGCATTCAGATATGCAAGAGACAAATGCTTTACCATGAGGAATGAACAGCCATATCGAATTTTTAAGCCTTCAGGAGGTTTTTATTAGATGATAACATAATACTATTAGCTATTTCTACATGTACAGGTATATGTAATCATATATATATAAGTAAAAATTAGAGTCTAGAAATACGTGATTTTTTTGACATGATGCTACCAAATTGATTTCAGAATTAATTCCACAGAAGTCTGTTGGTATTGTGACTCAGTGAGTTTCTTTGAATAAAGTAACCTTTAAGTTTAAAAAATATGCTGTATCTACACCACCACGGGACTCACACATAGAATGGAGGAGAAACTGATTGTAAGAGGCCAGAGCGTGTTTCTGCCTCAGAGGATTTGCCCAGAGCTGAGACCCTGTATCCCACAGAAAACCCCTGTTTCCTGCAAACCACAAAGCTGGTTTCAGTTCTTTACTTGGAAATTAATAACTCTACATTCTTCAGCTTTCAAGTGGCTCTGTATCTGAATAGCTGATATCCTTGGTGTCCATTCTTTGGCAAGTGACAACCAGTTATTAAAGCACTTACAAATGCTCCATCTCCCAGATTTATTCTCAGGGCATAAAAAGCTATCCAACAATGACAGCAGTTAGGATTCTTAATAACCAGGGTTTGCATGAATGCTTATTTTTCCTTAAGATAACAAGGGGGAAATCATAGGCTATTATCTTAATTGTAAAAATACAATAGAACAATTTCTCTTTATGGTTGGGGTCTGTGGGGCTGGACTGTTTTCTTTCTTACAGAGGACTGTAGACTCAGAATAATCTGTTTTATTCAGAGGCATAGAAATTATTAAAAATCCTACCTCACTAGAATATCTGCCCTTCACCCTACCTGGAAACACTCTCTTGAAGGTGAATTTTTGGCTGTGAAGGAATGGTAGTTCCCTTCTGCTTTTAACCCTCCCTCACACAACTCTCGCTCTGTATCAGGCTCTTGCTTGGGGAGGCAGAATGTCTCCATGTGCAGTTTTAGGAAGGGGAGCTGCAGGGGTTTCCAGAGCTCTCTTTGCACACTGGGATGGATAAGCTGGAATAAATGATGCATTTTTAGTGGGTTATTGAAACTCTTTTACTGTGTATTTTAGCTATGGGCTCTATGTACCAATGACCCAACAGCCAAGCTTTCCCAAAATGCTCCTGGGAAGCATTTCAGCTTTATTTTTATAGCAGCCTTCAGGTTAAAGCACCTTGGGGCATCCTACAATATTAAATGAAATAAAATGTCAAAGCATATAAAGTATGTTCAAAGTGCCATCTAAGATGTAACATCAGACTGCTGTCTAATTCCAAAAAGCTGCCAGTTATTCATTATATCTTAACAACAAGGGTAATGAATTTCTCTGATGAAAGCATGAAATTTAATATGACTGGGAGTCAGCAGAGGTCATCTAACTTATTTTAAAGGGTCTTTCTGAGTGCAAAGGAATGGTTGTCAGTGAAGAGCACAGAAACACAGCAATCACTGGCCTTGAGAAAGTTCACAAGAAATTGCAGTAATGGTTCCCAGGAACCCTTTTGCTCCCCACAACAAAAACTATTCCAGTTTTAAACCTACCTTGGCAAGCTGAATCAGCAAACTCTACTGATTAGACAGCTCTTGGTTAATTTTGTTCATGTCTTTTGGATAACTCCTTTCAGCACAGCATTCAGCCCTCACCAGGTGCCTGTGCTACCCAAGGGCTGTGCTTCTGCCACTGCCTTTCAGTGCTCACCCTGGGGCTGATTTCTGTGCCTCACACGTTCTGCTGGAAGGAAACAACCAACCAACCAAAGCACACACACTTTTATTGTTGTTCCTGTCAGGCTGAGCAGATTCACAGCATGATTCTCCCCACACTTAGCTGTCATTTCTCCAGGAGTGACAAAGTGGGCATCCACAGAACAGGTCCTGACTACATGTATGTGTGTGTATATATATGTATTATTGCTGGAAATAATCTTCAGTGTAATCCATACTATTAAACCCAGCAGGTCTTCTGGCTTCTGGGACATTTTGATTTGAATCCAGTGAATTAACAGAGCCCATAATCAGCTTTGTGCCTGGCATTAGTTTAAGCTGTCTACGTGTGATCTCACTGTGCTTTGCTGTGCCAGGGTGCCAGGCAGGGCTTCCCTGCACCAAACAGTGCTGGCAACACCTGCTGGGAGAGCTCCTGCATCACAGCCCTTCCTCCTCCTCATGCCTGCAATCCCCAGGGACTCATGTTTGAAAAATTAGGGGTCTGTTCTAGCACTAGAGATGGCTTTTTACCACTGAGACCAACATAAATAAAAACTGACATTTTGTTTAGTGGACAGCTCATCACTTGTGCTCAGCTGAAGTCACGCAGGACAAGATGAATAGCAAAGCTGCCCAGCTGGATTATTTTGGATGTTTGCTGTGCTTCCTGAGTGGAAACTCCAGGGGACCTGCAAACACCTGACCCTGAATGATGAGTAACCTATTAATGAATTGACTCCAGCCATACAGAATTTCAAGTGCACAGAACACAGGCTGCAAAAATGCTCCCCACAGCACCTGCACCTGCACAAACCGTGTCTCCTCACACCACACATCACTTCTGGCACCTGAGCTCCTCAACACTGAAACTTCAGCTGGAACAGCAGGGTCATGATGGGAGCCTGTGAGTGACAGAAAGAGGGAATTATAATGAAATTCCCCATAATGTCAAGCTTTCTAGATTTTTCCATGTTCTAATGGAAAGATGTTTTAAGGTGAATGCTGTTCTTTCGGGTTTGTTATCAGCCCGTCCGTGTGCTCTGAGTCCATACACAAATCAGCTGCACTCAATTCATGGATCTGACACAACTGACCCTGTGCTGGATCACAAAGTTCACCAGATTTTGTATTTTATGTAGTCAATAAACTGTAGTAGGCACAGAAACCTAATAATATAGACAGGAATAAATAAAGGAAATTATGTAAAGAGACCTTTCTCCGTGTGATCTAATCCATGAACCCACCCACATGCAGAGTCAAGCAGCAGAAAAGTGTTAACATGCCCAGCAACACCCAGATCCTCCTGAAACAACTGAAATTTAAAAGCCCCTTAAAAGGCAGCAGCACACACCACACATGGGCCTAAAAGATATTTTTAGTTTCTTGAAAAAGTCAAGTCTAACTCTACAGGGAAAGGTTTCCCCACCAAGATTCAAATCTGGTAGATTCTCCCTGCCTCACACAACACATGAAGGAGGCCACTGGACTGAAAGATGTGCGTGTCAAAAAAGAGCACAGTAAAGGGATTAACTCCTGATTCTGGACATCAGCTGCATAAATGATCTTTCAGAACCACAGGACCCAAAGTAAGCCCTTATGGCAATTAAAAATGGGTGTAAAAATGTTGATTTAAAGTAACAACTAAAGCAACGGGTTTGCTTTAGTGGGGAACTCGTTTTAAGCAACATTCTGAGAAACTATACCGAGGCTCTGGTTATTCCAGCCTTATGGATAGCAATTCCTCTGCTGCTCCCAATGCAAATCCCCAGCTGGTTTTATGATGCTGCCCACGGCTCCCAGCTCAGCTCTGGTGGGGTCACGTGCTGTGCTGATCACTCCACCCAAATGTTGTGTGTCAGGTCACCACAGTTTATTGTAAATGCTACTGAATTACACTCTAATTTCATTCCCAACCAGAAAAGAATTACAAATCCCAAGGTTGCCATGCAGCAGAACTTATGAGAATAAATGTCTTTAGGACAAGCCCCACTTAATACATCCTATTATGTATAGGACATAATGTTATTAGGTACTAAAGATCTGTGCTGTCAACTCCCTCAGACACATGCACAAAACAGATCTGAAACTATTAATCAGCAGAAACGATGAAATGACTCACATTCCTCTTGCACACATATAGCAGGAGCCAAAGCAGCACTTTGGTACATTTTTTAACTCATTTTAATCCCAAACTCTAAACTCTAAACAATAACAGCACAGTGGAAAGCTGCAGTACAAAAGTACAGTTTTATGTCCCTCCTTCAGAGCAAAATATGGAAAATTAACACAGATAATACTTCAGTGTCAAAGACTTTGGGTTTTTTCAGTTTACTTTTGCAGGTGCTGTCAACAAAACAGACAATAATATAGTATTTAGGCTTCACTAGGACTAAAAGTGACAACAAACTCTACAGCAATTGCCTGCTGCACTCACTTTCTAACCATTTGTACTTTCCTCCATACTCTAATTTAGAACTGCTATAAAGCCTGTCAGATTTGATGGGAAATGCCATGAAGCTGCAATATCAGCAGCTTACATCATGAAATGGGAGAGAGTTTCACAGAGAGCGCCTTTCCCTGTCAGCCTGGGTTCTTTTTCTCTTCCATTTCAGAGCTTCTTTCTGTTTCCTCTTTGTTTTCTCTTCCCAAGCAAAGCAGGAGATAATTTGGGAATGATGATTTCTTAAAGACACATATACATATATATACACACACGTTTTTCTGAAAATGAAGAGAGATTTTCAGACAGAACCTTTCCCTGCTCTGTTTCTGGAAGAACATCACACACCCAGTCGTGCCCCCGTTCTGCTACCGCAAAATCTGTGAGGGCAAAAAGGCACCGGAAAAGTGAAACTGCTCCCAGGTATTAAGCAGTGCCACAGTAATTATCTGGATTCTAAGGAAGTTTTTGCACCAGTAGATATGCATATGCCATTACTGTAGATACAAATTACCCATGCAAATGGGCTGTGATTATTTCCATGCACAATTATCCCGTCTGCACCTGCAAGCACAACATTTGCATACACGAATTAAGTTGGTGTGCGGGTGCTGTTTGTTTGGGTTCTGAGACATTGTCTGTGTCTCTGCAATTTCCAGTGGAAGCCCCACACCATGATTAACGCCAGCACCGGCAGTGGAACCGTGCCATGTGTTACCTGCCTGGCCTCACCTCCTCCAGAGACTTTGCAGCAGAGCAGCAGAGGAAACTGGAAGAACGAGCGAGATGCTGAGTGAGAGCAGCCTCACCAAACACTGGGAGGTGCAAACAGCATTTCAAACGTGGGTGAAATGGAGTATGTATAGGAAACATCCAGGAATACATCAGATATTTCTCTGATTCTCACTGCAAGGCAGCTCCTTGGCTGGAGTAGTGACCAAAAGCACACTCCACACACCCACTCAGCCCTGCCCTGCTGCAGGGAGCCCCTTCAGCTCCTTTCAGGCCTCTCTCGTGCAACTTTTCATACCAAATATCTTTATTTTTCAGAAACTGTTCATCTTTGCTCATCTCTCCATTGTTACAGTTAGATATGCAATATTAGAGCATGGATTTACTCTGATTATCTGTCAATTAATTCTAAGAGCCTACATATACAGCTAAAGTAAATAATTTCAGCCCTCTTTGTACAAATAACCAACTCAACCATTGCTTGTAACAGAAATAATGATTTGTTGAAATCAGACTCATGTAGTCATTAGTTTATTATGAAAGAGTTTATTTCATACTTGCAGTGTTGCTCATGGAATTGAACAAAACCCCCTATAGTACAATAAACAGATTGTAAAATGTTGCATCAGAGCCTGGGTCTTCAGTCCATTAGACATAAAAATTCAGTCCCATTAGCTCCCTCCTTGAAGATGCTCTCTCTTTTACGCTAACCATGTTTAGCAGCAGTTTGCTCCAGCTGACCTTAATTTAATACATTTTTCACAGAAGGATTGCTTCAGGGTTAAAACATTTCTGTTGCTAACCACTGCACATGTTCTAGCACTCAGCCCTAAAGATCTTACGTCTTTCTGAGAACATTTGCTGCACAACACCACCGTGGGAGTTATCATTTTTTAAAACATATAAGATAATTGATTTGTAATTATCAACAGGGAGAAATACCATCGCTGGTGTTTGCTAACCTAATTGTAAAATTTATTGTTCCTTTCAAGTCTTAATGTATTGCCTCAAGTGATCCCCACTTAGGCACCAACAGGCTGCAGTAAATGGAGTGGCAGCAGGAAGTCAGGGATGGAATTACCCACTTCTTGCTATGATAAATAATGTTCTCTTTCTGACTGCTGTTCAGCCCATTAATGTGATTTCCGAGGGCTTTCCCCACTGGGACGCAGCCCAGGTGTCAGTGCTGTGCAGCAGGATCATGCTCCGTGCCATGGTTGGCCTTGCTGGGAAGGGGGTGCCATGTGCTGACTTCAGGGTGGGGTTTGGGGAATTAACCCACAAACAGCACCTGGCAGCACCCAGGGGTGCACCCACACATGGAGGGCACACACACTGAGGGCACACACACGGAAGTCACCCACACACTGAGGGCACCCACACACGGAGGGCACCCACACACTGAGAGTACCCACACACGGAGGGCACCCACACACTGAGAGTACCCATACACTGAGGGCACCCACACACTGAGAGTACCCATACACTGAGGGCACCCACACACTGAGGGCACCCACACTGTCAACACCCACACACTGTCAGCACCCACACTGCAAGAGCACCCACACTCTGAGGGCACCCACAGACTGAGAGCACCCACACACTGAGAGCACCCACACACTGAGGAATTGGGGAATTAACCCACAAACAGCACCTGGCAGCACCCAGGGGTGCACCCACACACACACAGAGCACACACACGGAGGGCACCCACACACTGAGAGTACCCACACTCTGAGAGCCCCCACACACTGAGGGCACCCACACACTGAGGGCACCCACACACTGAGGGCACACACACACTGAGGGCACCCACACTCTGAGAGCCCACACACACTGAGAGCACCCACATACTGAGGGCACCCACACAGACTGAGAGCATCCATACACTGAGAGCACCCACAGACTGAGGGCACACACACACTGAGAGGACCCACTCTGAGAGCACCCACACTCTGAGGGCACCCACACACTGAGGGCCCCCACACACGGAGGGCACCCACACACTGAGGGCACCCACACACGGAGGGCACCCACACTCTGAGGGCACCCACACACTGAGGGCCCCCACACACTGAGAGCCCGCACACACTGTCAGCACCCACACAGACTGAGAGCACCCACACACTGTCAGCACCCACACAGACTGAGAGCACCCACACACTGTCAGCACCCACACAGACTGAGAGCACCCACACACTGTCAGCACCCACACACTGAGAGCCCCCACACTGCAAGAGCACCCACACTCTTGTGAGCACCCACACTCTGAGGCCACACACGCTCTGGGATCCCTCTGGGCTTCTTTACTGAACTCACCTCCAGCAACACCCCTGAGCTGTTCTACCAACCTGCATCTCTCTTCTCTGGTGTTCTCCACAGAGAGCTCTGAGATTCTCAATCCCAGCTAATCCCGGAGCACCGCTTTCCTCACAGCTAAAATCCCTCAGCGTCAGCACCTCAGTCAAACCTCATTACTTGTCTGTCACTAACAAAGACCAGAGAGAGATGGAAAACTTCCAGCAATTAGTTGGCCCAAAGATGGCACACGGAGCACACCCTGAGTTGAATAAACTCAGATCCGTGGCCATGCTTCAGTGGTCTTTGGAACAGCTCCCCAGGGCATGGCTCGTATCCAGTGTCCCTGTTTGATCAGGCAAAATGTGTCAGCAAAAGTACAAAAATGTCCACTCTATTTGTAGCTTCTAGAGTTTTTTCTCAATACCTCCATCCTCTACCCTTCCAGCCTCCATTTTTATACCAGCTAACATGTTTAATGGCCTCTTCTTTCTATTTTAGATTCCTGGGAAGGCTGTGTGAAGAAAGGTCTCCCAGAGGATTGATTCTGAGATTTTGTTTAATTTTTCTAGCCTTTTAACAAGACTTGAGCTAGAAGTCTTAGGCAAAATAAACTGTTTGAACTTGATCATTATTAAAATTTGGAGAAAAATGCAAGCTCTAGGGTTGAGTGCCCAGAACTGCTTGTGTGTGTGTGTATGTGTGTGTTCAGTGTGAATCATTTTGGTGCAGACTTAAAACACAGTCAGGTTTTTTTTCACAAGCAAACTAAGTTTGCAGTTCACTTGAAATACGATGTAGACATGGCAGATTTCAGGCCATTTTCATAGAGCATTTTTTCAATCCTAAGATCCACCTGTCTGGATTCATCCCCAAAGACAACTTCTTCCTAGTTGGATGGATTATCAATACAGTATTTTATGAAGAGACAGTTTTGTTTTAAAATCAAGTCCTCACAACTTCCTAAAGTAAATACAGCTACATGATTTATAGGCATTACACCTTTATTAAACACATATAAACTAGTTTCTTGTTAGGAAATTAAAATTTAAGAAAAGCTAAATTAAATTCATAAATTATTCTTATGGGGCAGTTTGATATTAATAGTTATTTTGTTGATATAAATGGTCTCCTGGTCACTCTGGGGCTGCCATCACTTACTCTCAGTGTTCCCTCTGTATCACCAGTACTAAACTCCGAGGGTGGAGTGAATGTAAAATGTCCTTGCACTGCATTCCTGAGCCCAGAGGAGGTTCAGGCTGCCCCAGGGGCAGTTCTCAACAAATAGATAAGGTCACCACAGCCATATCACCATGGGCTGTGGCCTTTTATTGTTATTGCTGCCCAGAAAAGACCCTTGATGCTGAACTCCCGGACACCAGCCCAGAAGAAGGAGGCTGAGCACTGAGCCAAAAAGCAGCAACATCAGCAGCACCTGGCAGGAGCTTTTTGCCCACAAACATTAAGAGGTCTGGAGCTATGGACAGCAGATTCCTCTAACTCAGCCCTTGGTGAACATCCATCCCCAGCTCCCAGCTGCCCATCGGGGCAGCAACATCAGATCTTCTCCAGCACCAGGAGGGCCTGGCCAGCCATTGCTTGGGGTCAGGCAGAGTTGGCTGCTTTATGGGCTACACCAGCGGGCAAGGGCATGAAAACCCCAGTGCTTTCATCAGCTGCTCAGACTCTGTGGGGAGAAAAGGGAAGTCAGTCACAAGTAGATTATGTTCACACTGTGCTTCCAATGCCACGAGATGCTTTAAACACAAATGGGGACCCAAGCTGAACTGCCCTCAGAGGGGTTCATCACAACAGAGGGGGTGGCTTTAGGGGTGAACTACCCCTGTGTGAGGGTGCTTCACACCAGCATCACCCCTGTGCATAAATAATCTTTAGGAGCCACAGTGGTGAGCTCTCACTGGGCTTTCCAAAAATACACCAGGCAGTATCCAGCATGTCCCCCCTGGACCTCTGTCACCCTCCCCACAGGGAGCAATCACCCACTGAACACCAGAACACATTGGCCTTGATGGAGAACAATGAACAGCCAGGTTTCAGTTGAAAGGGGGATTCCACAGCACCTTATACCTATTGATAGGACTGTTTTTCTCTCCCGGGTTCTGAGCAGTCGCCACAGAGAACTGTGGTGCCCCAGGAGCTCAGGGAGAGCTTCCCCCAGCCTGGTACCCTGCAAAGAGAGGGTCCCCCAGGCACAGGAAAAATACAGAATCCAATGATTTCTGCAATGGAAAAGCAGAACACAATTTCATCATTTCAATAATCTTGGTATGTGGCAGAAGCAAAGAGAGCTCACATAGAGATGTCTGTAGAGATGTTCTGAAAATACCAGTACACCTACACTACTGGGAAGTGATGCATCTTCTGCTTGCTGACCTTAGCACTTGGGCTTTTTCCTGCAATTGTGCTTTAAAGGCAAGTTCTTGGCTGAGCAAACCAAGCAGATGTTGGACTTGATTTTACCCCTTTTTTTTTTTTTTTTTTGTCATTCTAAGAGCAACCAAAACCTGCTTTCAATAAGGCATTTCATTTACTTATCTGTAAAGGACAAAATATACATACAGGCTCTTCTTTTCCCACACTATACCCTAGTTAAGCAATGACAATATATAACACTACAGTTTAAGCAGGTTCTGTTAAGTTTTGAGTTTTGTCCCTGTCATTCCCCCCTGTCTGGGGAGCAGCACTGTCCAATCTCTATAGGCCATGTGAAAATTGCATAACAAGCAGAGAAGCATTCTTTTTATCCCCACATACCCTTTTAAATATGATCCCACCAAGCCATTAACGTCTGCATGACAAACTAGCAACTTTAGCTCCTGCCATTAATCCCACATCTAGCAGCAATTTCAGCTCCCACTCGGTACCACTTGGTGCTCTAAGTAATGATGCAGTTCAAAAGCCCACTCTGACAGCTTAACCTGCACTGACCCACACACCCATAAAAACTCTGGCTTCTGCATTACACTGCTTGGCTGCTGCATCAAAGCTACAGAGTGAAAGAGCCCTTGAGAATTGTTCCCACTGGTTCCTCATAGCCATACAAATGAATATCAGAATTATCGGAACAGTTTTTGCAACAACAATTTGAAAATATTCTCTTAATAGGTATATTTTACACAGGCCCTTTTATTCAGTCTCCTCTGCCTCCTGAAAATAAACCTGACACAAATTTACAAAACTCCGTTTGTGCTGTCCTGCAGAATCTCCAGGTTTGTCTTGCAAAAAAGATTTTTCTGCAGATAGAACAAACTAGAAAATGCCCAGTAAAGACAACTAACAAATTATCAGTTAGAAAATCCAGATTTGAAAGGCAGCCCTTCTGTTTGCTTTCTCAGGTCCCAGCATTTCTCACTAGAAAGACGCTGGAAAGATACCAGCACGTGATGCAGAGGAGCACTAAAGAAGATTAATCCTTAGCATCTTCCTCATGGTACCACACAGGGACAGTTGAGTTTCCTGATGGGGAGAACCACATGGCAGAGAGCCACAAAACACCCACACAACCTCAGAAAGGTGACAGCAGACACAGCTCCAAAAATGTTTCATGTAATGGAAAATAACACTCAGAGCTCTCCAGGCCCCCTGCTGCAGGGACCCATGTTCAGAGTGCATCTGGGCAGCACAAACCAGAGACCATTTCAGCCATTTTTGGGCTTGTGTTCCCCAGACCAGAGAGCTGAAGAGCTCAGCAGCCCCTGCAGCACCACTGCCCTTTTGAGGGTGCTGCATTTGAACTATTCAAATCCACAGGGGACTCAACAGCTGAGATCCAGGTCTGCTCCTGCCCTGAGTTCTTGGTCTTCCTTGATTCCACTGTCTTAAGAGCTGAAGGGGCTGAGTCCAGATGACATCAGCTGTGTGCCTCTCAGAACAGCATGTCTGTCCATGCAAAACGTGTTTAGATTGTACATGTATTCCTCCATTCCTGACACTTCCAAGTTCCCCTCAATGTGGGAACACAGCCCAGGGAATCACAAACTCTCCCTGCATTAACAGCCCCACCACTGGCTCCATCTCTGAACAGGACACTGCCAACCACAGCCCCAAGAGCCCAGAGCTTGTTCTTTACACAGACAGGAGCAGCTCCTGCTCTTCTGCCCCTGCATTGGACCTTCACACATGAATGCTCAGCTGAACAGATGCAAAAATATTCTAGAAAGGCTTTCAAGAGAAATCTCTTATTAAAGATCCTAAACCGCACAGTGTGGAACAATAACACTGTCTGCCTGAAAACGTCATATCTTTGTCTGAACAGCCCAAAACCTTATGTGCTCTGAATAAAGATAGAGATGTAATTGCTTTTCTTGTTACGACTCACTTGTGCATCATAGATTTTTTAATATCCTGCAGAACACATGTATTGTGGGAAGGAAGCAGGTGACAGCAGTAAACATATGTAATGTTATTTTTCTTTATGATAGATATGAGCAGGGAAGTCTAAATGATGCCTTAGGTTTTTAATAATCAGCTATGGAGTCTTAGGGGGAAAATGTGCATTTTGCCAAGAGCAAGATCATTAGAACTTTAACTCCAGCCATTGTGGGAAATTTCATTCAGCTAATTGTAGCCATTAAGTGACAGGTTATGCAATGAAATTACTTCAGCCTCGTCTATGCTCAAAAACAGGTTGCTATCAGCAAAGTAGCTTTTTCTGAGAGTGAATGGGGGTGAGGAATGCTCTGTGTTGTTGAAAGTCTAATGGGCTGCATGTGAGAGGAGCTGAGGTGATGCCTCGTGGTTTTGGAAAAAAACATCCATGGAGATGCAGCAGTTCAGAGAGAACTGCAGCTGCAACACCTTTGTGTTCATATACATATATATATGTATAGGGAAGGCCTCTAAGCACTGTAGGATGAATAATTCCTAAAATTTTGGTGAAGACTTAAAGCCACACCACCCTACTTTGACACTTCAGGGCCTGACATAATAACAAACTGCAGGAAGAAATAAAAATTTACATTCTTGTAGCACAGAGGCTCTTATGCACAGGTCTTCTGAAGATGATTTCTGAAATCCTGGTTCAGCTTCCCACTCTCTCCTGCACGTTCTCCAAACCCAAAAAGCCCTTACTGTGGGCACCTGCCCTCTTTCCTGGCTTTCCAAGCCCCATTAACTGAGGTCTGTGAGAGGGAAGGGTTCAGAGGTGAAGTCTCCAAAGGGAAACCAGAAGCCTGTGGGCTGAATCCTCAGACATGCACAGCATGGAAATGCCTGGGAGTTCCCCAGCTCTGTTCAGATCATGCTGCTCAATAGCTTCAATTGGGCCACCAGGCATCCCCGAAAAATGTGGAAATTCTCTGATCCACCTGAAAAAATTCCCACACGGAAGTCACCAAAGTGCACTTCCATGGTAGATTCCTTTGGGGCACGGTGCATCCCTCACTCTTGCAGTTCTACAGAGCCACAGCACCAAAGACCAGAGGGAGAGGAGGAGCTGACAGAGCTCAGACCTGAAGCAGCCACCAGCCCCTTCCCAAAACCTGCCAACCTCACCCCAAAGATTCCCATTCCCAGCACATGTGCACTGTCTCAAGGAACCCCTCGTGTTTCCTGAAGCAGTGAAATCATCCAAGTCTTTCTAGGAAAAGCATACAAAGCATATTAAAGTGTTATTAATTTAATTAAAACAGCTAATCAGTATTTTGCATTTGTAAATTATGACCTCAAAGTTTCTCATTATTAAACTGAAAAATCAGAAGCAAGAGGCACACCTGTATTCCCAGGGTTTAACAAGTTTGCCCCAAAGCTGTGTCAGGCCAGAGTGGGATCAGCTCATTAATTTATATGATGATGCTTCTGGCTGTTGGAATTTCCCTCAGCTGCAAATAAATTCTAATGAAAAAGAAAGCTGAAGCAAATTCTTCTGAGTCCCCCAAAGCTCTAGGCTGTTACAAATTAAAAACAGTGCTGATGAATTGAGAGTATGAGTCAATTCTAACCACATCCAGAGTGCATTAAACAAAGTGGCATTAAGATATTGTCCTGGGACAGAGTGAATTCTGCCACATCCATGGATGGTAAGGAGCTTCATTCTGGGATGGAAGTCTGAGTGTAGAACCTCCAAAGGGTTTTCTACAGGAGGACTCAAGTGAGGGCAAACCAAATTATTTTGTTCATCCACTGTTGGTTTTCAATTATGTGAAGTCATTTTATAGAGATTGTATTTTGTGCTCCTAGATTCTTGTAGCTTAATCCTTACAAAGTATCCCACTACAGTGATCCAAGTGATCCCATTACAACCCCGATGGGAGATGAATCCTGGGTGTTTCACTTGCTCAGACATGGGGCCTTCACCCCTCTGCTCCATTCCCAGCTTTCCAAATCAAACCAGAGGCACCCAAGGCTCTGGAAGACACTGTAGGCAATATTCAATTTTTTTTCAGCTGTACAGTCATCCAGATGAAGTCCAATGAAATCCATAATAAATTATTTCCTTTCTTCTTGTGTCAGATCTTGTGGACCCTTCAACCCTTTAATGTTCTGAACCACTCAAACCCTCCACTTCAACTGGATGCACAATTCTGCCTCTTGGGGATCACTGAAAAGCTCCATTACAACCTTGTCTTCAGCTTTAGACTTTTCTCCTGCAAAACCAACTTCCTAAACTCACCCACTCCTGAAAGCACCAGCATGGAGCCCTACACCCACCCGTGCCCATCCTGTCCTGTCTGCAGCTCCACCCTGCCTCCCGAAATGAAGAATTACAGGCAGTTTTCGGGCAGTTTTCGGGCAGTTTTCAGGCAGTGCCAGGCACAGAACAAAATCCTTCCCCCTCTTTACCAATTTTCAGCTTGTGCCCCACCCACATCATGAGTCTCCCTGTGCTTTGCAGTCTGCAAAGCACTTTCCTTTCACAGATGTTCCTTAATCTTGTGCCATTTTTTTCACATTTACAATATTCTAGTCCTCTATAGCGAGCATGGAAATTTTAAGAATCAGATATGCTGGTCCAACTAAGAACAATACAGCAGTAAGGATTTAATTTTCTTAGTATTTTTGGAAAATTACAGTTTTAAAATATTTTTCTTCTCCAAATGAAGATTCTTTTGACAAAAGACAAGTACTGAGGACAGTATTCCTTGGCCAAAACAAAGGCACACAACTGGGCAGATGGGTACATCCCTTGTGATAAAAACCCTGCCTTTGCAGATAAACAAGACTTTGCAGCTCCTCCTGTGTTGTTGAATTAACTGAACTTCACCAAAAATTCTGGTCTTTAGTCTCCCACATTCTGCCACACCCACCATGGAATTTAAAAGCACAAAAAGGAAAAGCAGGTGGGGGGAGATGGGGATGGACAGACACAAGACAAACAATCTTTAAATCATGGTACCCACTTTTCAAAAAAGCAAAGTCAAACCCTGTTCTTTGCAATCAGACTGGCACAAAGCCACAGCAGTTTCTTGTCATTCTCAAAAATAAAGACAAGATCTTGAAATTTAACACAATGTAATTTAAATCTGCCAAGCATCTTAAGAAAATCTAGTTGAGAAATTTGGTTTAAGTGCTAAGAACTTCCTCAGCAATGCTACAGGGAACTACAATCATCATGATTTAATTCCCTTGAATTTCAGAAAACTAATAATGGTTCTAAATAATTAGAAACTCTTATTACATTAAAATGCATGATACATACTGATTAGCCATATTAAAATGAAAAGAATAATTTGAATTATTTACACCAAAAAAAAAAAATCCCTCAAAGTGAGCCAAATCTATGGACCATAAAGACAAATAAAAGAATTCCTGAAACAGTAACAGCTCATTGCACAAGTAATTTTCATAAATATTAGTTATGTCTGAATTGCACCAAAGAAAGAACTTCTACAAAAGAAAACTCAAAACTATACATACTTTCTGACATAAAGTCATTTAATGCTTTGGCTATCTTGATTCAAAACTAATTCTAAACTAGTAGATGCAAGCCAATGATTTTCCATGAAATGCAAAATATTCAGTATATTACAAATTATCCAAGGCTATAATGTGAAATGCTTTTGTGACAGCAGCTTTATTTAATATTCATTGTCAGGTTCTCAGAGGATAGACTGAGAACTAATAAATTCAGAATATATTAGTATTATAACACACTACACAATTTTTATTTAGTGTTTTATATAAGCCATAACCTTAGTAGAAGGCAGGTACACCAAATACAAAAGATTAGATATACAAAATATATTGGGATATTAAACTAGATATTAAAATATTCCTGCTGTACCCCCAGTTTAAATCTGTTTGTTGCCCAGCTAAACTCAGGGCAACATTTCTGCTATTTTGGTGCCTTTTCCCATTCCCTGGGAGAGCTGAGGGCAAAGCCTGGCTGGAGTTTGCTGTGCCGTGGTGGCACTGAAGTAAAGGCCATTACAAGCTCCAGTTTGGTTCCCAGCCCAAGGGATGCACAGATCTGGAAGGAAATTGCCAACTCCCCTCTGCAGGAGCCTTCTGTGTGGTTTTAGACCACGTTGAACCTGTAATTGCTTAATTTGTGCTTTGTGGGATGGATGTTGTCTGCAGCCAATAATTTACAGAGCTGAAGAACCCATCTGACCAAACGGGACCAAAGAACAAAAATGCTTTTTGAGAAAGAATTCCTGCATTTTTCCCTGCCTGCGTGCGAGCTGCTGGCAAGGAGAGGTCGGACACAGCCCAGGGCAGCCACGGGCTGGCTCTAAGGTGACAAATACGGTCCCACCTCCTGCCAGTCCTCGCTGGGACCTCCCTGACCCCTGGCTGGCCTCAGGAAGGGATCTTGAGCTGCACTCTGAAGAGCGAGGGCTCAGGTGAGAGCTGGCCCTGCCCCAGCCCTGAAACCCCCAGCGTGGGCAGCAGGGGAGGGGGGATTCTGCCCCTCTGCCCCTCAGCTGAGCCCCCACCTGCAGAGCTGCCCCAGCCCTGGGGCCAGCACAGGAAGGAGCTGGAGCTGCTGCACAGAGCCCAGAGGAGGCAGCAGCATGATCAGAGGGATGGAGCAGCTCTGCTGGGAGGAAAGGCTGCCAGAGCTGGCATTGCTCAGCCTGCAGAGGAGAAGCTTTGGGGTGACCTCAGTGTGGCCTTGCAGGGCCTGAAGGAGCTGCAGGAAAGATGGAGAGAGACAATTGACAAGGGCTGCAGGGCCAGGACCCAGGGAATGGCTTCCCAGTGCCAGAGGGCAGGGCTGGATGGGAGATGGGGCAGGAATTGTTCCCTGGGAGGGTGGGCAGGCCCTGGCACAGGGTGCCCAGAGCAGCTGGGGCTGCCCCTGGATCCCTGGCAGTGCCCAAGGCCAGGCTGGACATTGGGGCTTGGAGCAGCCTGGGACAGTGGAAGGTGTCCCTGGGCATGGCAGGGGTGGAATGAGATGACTTTTAAGGTCCTTCCAATACAAAGCATTCCATGATTCTGTGATAATCCAACTGAAAAGGTCAGTCAGCTCAGACAAAAATGTAACAGAAATCTGGCTCCAGCAGCCCTAGTACTTAAAGAAATATTTATTAAACAGTAGTGGCAAGCTACTTTATTCTGTAGAACGAATTATATTACTATTTATCTAAAAAGTAAGCAGCGAGCCTGAATTCATTTACACTTGTGAAATACTCAGGCATCTGTACCAAGTCAATGTACAAACAAATGATCAGTAGCAAGTCATAGATAAGTTTCCATTACACTTGAAGAAACATAATATACGTTTGATTAATTAATATTAATAATTTATTATAATCACTATATAATTAATGTCTTTGGCCTTCCTGGAAACTGCTTAGGTTAAAAACAGAAAGCAAACAAAAAACCCAATGAAACAACATCAAGAGAACAGGTAAAAAACTCTTCCACCCCCCAGAAGAATCATCCTTGTCCCCTGCAAAATAAAAATTTCTCTGTAACTGTGCAGCAGACTTAGATCTTGTAGAACTATGGAATTTTATTCCCGTCAGGTGCCATCTCTTTTTCCCTCAATTTTCCACATAACTGACATCAAGCTGACTTACTTCCCTTGGGGTGCAGATGGCCAGGACTGCTGACAATAAAATGTGGAGCAAAAGGCTGGGAAGAAAAACAGTCAAGATGGGTCTTGTACCAAATGCAATAGGAAAAGGTCCAGGGAAGGGAGATGAGATCATCCCCAACATGAAGCAGTTAATTCCCTCACTCTGATGTCCATCCCAGGTTCTGAGACAAAGGAATGATGTGATATATGATGTGATGGTACCAGGCTGGGATTTGAAACATTTGTTCTGTCAAAAGGGTTTGCAGAGTGAAAGTCTGGGGCAGCTCAAGTGGCCTGGGTGTACAGACAGTGACAGTGGCACCAGCTCCAGAGGGTCCCACCCTGAGGAAATGCTGCCACCAAAGTAAGGCTGAGCAGCTCTCAGAGCAAAGCAGAGCCAGCCTGGCATTTGGGCAGGCTATGGCTCAGCGAGATGACATTCTTTAAAACTGACACATTCCCACTCTTAACAAGCACCGGAGCACAGGAAAGAAGAGGACATCTGCTGCCTCAAGACAGTCTGGCTCCTGACGCACAAAGGTGGCTCAAAGTCAGCTTCAGAAGCACTTGCTGACCACTTGAGCAACTTGGCAAAGTCTCCCTGCCACTTGTCCTCCTCTGCTGAATTGCTCACTCAACTCACATCTTTTCCTTTCTCTCCTCGCCTTAGTGCAGCACGTTCAGCAAGAGCAACAACATTAGCCCCAAGAAGAGGGGATTAAATCAGAATTTCCGTGTAAGTACCGCATTTCGAGAGGAGCCAGGTCATTCCCCAGAGCAGACAGACTGCCATTACAGGAAAGCTTGGATAGTTTTTCAACTTCAGGTCGAGTTTTCCTATGACAGACCTGAGGCTGAGAGCCTCTTTCGCTGCACAAAATATATAGAATTGGCCATAAGTCTTTAAAGCCCTGATGTATTCCAGTCCATTAGTTTTTACAGTTCAATTTATGTTGTATTACGAGGAGATGTGCTGAACTGCCTGAAAGTACAGATTTGCCAAACTATCCAAAAATAATCTGGAAAGCAAGGAAGTCAGGATACCAGCCAAATCATAAGCAGCATGGCCATTTTGCTACCAGTTCAGCTGGTAATAAATTTTTTGAAGCACTGTTAAATGTATCTAGATGAATTTGACTTTAAATCACACTTTCTGCCATACATTTAAAGAACTATCGATCCAAAATGAATCTCAGACAACTGGTACAGGTTCATGTGCTGAGAGAATAATGGCAACACAGACATCTCCCCATCCTTCAGCTCTGCACAGCACACAATTAACCAAGCTCCTGCGCTGCCACACAGCAATTAAAAGTGATCACAGCTTCTGGGTGAACTCTGCAAGATGGAAAGAGGGAGCTGGCAGAAACAGAAGTCTCAAGGAAGTGGAGCTGGTGAGAAAAGATGCAGCATAATTACCATCACAATGCATCTTCCCACCGTACAGGAGTGAAGCACTGTTAAATTAAGCTTATCTTCTGCAAGTCGAACACATGTTGGGTTTTTATATTTGCTTACTCTAAAATTTACATGACAATTGAAGTATTACCCAAATGCAAAGTCATCCTAGAAGCAGCAGAGAGCCTGTGTGATCGCTTCCATGTGAAACCCTGGCACTGAAGGTGTGAATTATTTCTGCTTCTCTTCTGTGCACCATCTGATAGAGAACTGGAGGCTCCAGGGCCATCACTGCGCTGCTTTTCAGTTCATGCATATTCACTTCCCTGACTGACATCTGACAGCTCTCCCCCGACTTCCCAAGTGCACAGCTCTCCCTAATCCCCCGGGAAAACAGGGCAAATTAAAAGCAGTCCCGGGAGCATTTGACAGCTGCTGGGCTGGCTAACGAAGCCTTCTGCAGGGCTTCAGAGAGCCGGGCTGTGACACAGGCCAGCAAAAACAGGCTGAGAGCAACTTCGTGCTAAGTAACCACAGCAAATCAGCAGTGAAGAGAACCCACACACAGAGGTGTGCTTGGAAATGTGCTCTGGAAGAATATTGACTACAAAACAACAGATTGTTATTTGAAGATGATTGTACATTAAATACCTCCTCTTGGTCAGTATTATTTATGCCGTTTTAGAAGTAGTTTTAGCAATCTTGCTGCAGTGAGATGCTCGACTTCATTCAAATTTAGGCTCTTCAGGTCAAGAAAATGGACTTTTAACAAGTGGCAAATTAAAATGTCAAGAGCAATCATACAGACACTTGTTTACAAGACTGTTATTGTTTTGTTTTAGAGGTCCCAGGTTTGTCTTTCTCAGAAATTGCAGCATTAACATTTTTGCCATAAAAGAAAGGTACCAGATAACATCAACAAGTTGTTGAGACCTCATCTTAAATTGTAAAATTCTTAAGTGAGGACAGAGTTCTTCACAATTCCCGAATCTTTCACACTCAGTTATAATAGAGAAAAACGCTGTAAGCAAGGTGATAGGCATCTGCATTTTCAAAAAGCGTGTCTTAATTGTGTCTCTCAGAGGGAAGGGGGGGGGTGACCTCCAGATCCTGCTGTTTGCAGCTGTCACATTTTCTGGGCTCTTTAAGGGTGTGAAAAGCCTTTCCTGACCACATTCATTTCCCATGCAAAAATACGAAGCACCCTAAGCACAAATCCCAATTCACAAGCACAAGATGAACACGGGTTTCAGAGGATCCTGAAGCAAACGAGGCCAGTGCCACATCCTGTGCAGTGTTTCACGGTGGTTCACAGGCTGTCAGACCATATGCTGGCCCTTACTTCTGGGGAGAACATTTTGCCCATTGCTGAGTCCTTTGAAGTGGCCTCCTCCTCCCTCTCACATGACATGGGTGGAGGAGAGTAAGGAATTTCTCGATTGACTTAACCTGAAGTTTATTTGGCTCAAAGAAGTCCACCTGGGTTACACCTGGTACTGGATCCACATCTTCATGTGCCCTTTGTTCCCAATTCCTAATTACTGGAATAGGATGAGAAATGATAAATATCCTACCTCAGTAAGCCCAAGTGTGTGAATGGGGAATGCTTACATAACGGGAGCTTCATGCTACAGGACAAAAGGAACTACTCTGTTCTTTATCAGCTCACTTTACAGTGTTAATTAAAGTGACACCACAGCACCACTTCAGTGGGAGGGCTTCCAGGAGCTAAACAGTTAACAGCCTTTACTGATAGATTTGATTTCCCATCCTTTCTAGGCAGAGATAAAAGCACTAAAATGCCCTGTTTCAACGGGGACTTAGCCTTGTGTCACTCGTGTTTATAAAAAATGATTATACCCTTAAATCAGAGCAATTCACTTTGCACTTGGCTGTATTGGAGGAAATGTTTATGGCAATATCTTAAAAACATACAAATGAGCCTGAAACTCTCATTAGAATCTCACTGCAGGGTAATCCAGCCCTGGAAACAATCTGTTTGCTTTTGAATTGACAGGCAGAGGCCCCACGACTTCACTGCTGCTGCTTGCCTTGGTAGGGGTGAGGAGCTGCGATGGAGGTGGAAAACATCCAGTGCAGTTTCTGTCCCTCCCTGCTGTTTGAATAATGCTCAGCATTCACACAGAGAGGGCTGGTTTGTATTGCTGTTTTCTCTATTTCAAATCTATATATCCAAATCCTAAAAAGGATGAGGCAGCCACTGAGACAATAGGGAGGGGCAGATTAAATATTTTCATTTAACTGGAGCCCATATTTTTGCCTGTATTCTGTTTCTTCAGAAAATAAAATACCAAAAAAAAATGCTTTGTGGCTTTTGATGAACAGATTCTATTTCTTACTATATGAACTTTTTAAAGTTTACTGTACACTGGTGCTTCATATTTTACAGTGCCCTCCCTAAGCAATCCATGACCAGGAGTTCTGACTATTCTAGTTAACAGCTGTAACAGTGACTAGGAACACACTTAGGAACCTAAGCTCTCAAATGATACCTTCACAGATCTCTGTTTCACTCAGTGATTTTAAAACATAAAAAATATTAATTAATTTTTACGACATGTTTATTTAACTAATTCTGGAGGAGGGAAAAATTGAGACAGGGAGGTCGAACAAGTCCAGAGGAAAGTAAAATTCAAGTCTCAAAGCCCTTGCAGGAATCACACAATCCCAAACACACAGTGGGGTATTTAAAGGTATTGCATTTACTCCTGTCAAAGACAATTCAGGCACTCACACAGAATAAGCCACAAAACATCCTCTGTGTCAATTCTTTCTTAAAGCCTCTTTAATTTGCAGGTCAGTCACATAAAAAACCCCAAAGGCTCCCTTAGTATCCATCAAGCCAGTATGAGAGCAGATTAGGATTTTTTCTTCACCAAACCTGTGATTATGTTCTAATTCCAGGTCCTAGCATTTATTTCAGATTTATTTCTCGAAAGTAGGTCCTGACCAGGTATTTAATATTCTCAGAGAACCACAAGATTGTATTATTGAGTTTGGAAGTTGCCACTGCCTTCACTTCAGCAGAATTGGTGCCACAGCCCCTAATGAGAAGGGCAAATGATGGGCAGCTCTCACATTTTGCCCACACACCTTTCCATCCCACGAGGCAAACACACCTTCCTGGGGGAGAGGAAGTGCTGGACAAAAGCTGATGAGGCACAGGGGCCGAGGGTCTCACCTACTTCTGAGGTCAGTGAGAACAGAGACACCCAGCACTTGGCAAGATCAAGCCCAAAAACATTAGCAAGACAAGATTTCAGGGAAAAAAAAAACAGTTCCATCTCTCAGATTTATTGAGGAATTGCATTGTCTTATTTAAACAGTGAGGAACCTTGGGGAGACTGAATTTCTGCTGTTACAATGCCTGCTGAGGACGTCGGGATGACATCAATTAAGAAGAAACTTGGCAGGACGTAATCTGTTAATTTTATGCCATTTACATCCATTCTCGCAGCGATGCCAACTGTCAGCACTTGAACTGTTTAAGTTCTCCTCTTCTCCTTCTGTCTCTGCTGCACAGGATTGCAGAAGCTTCAGCTGTAGAAGGAAGCCTGTGCAGCCATTGTCACCCCAGACTTTCCCACTCCAGAAAATGTCCCTGGCATCCCTGCTGCTAGCTCTCAGGAGCACGCTGTTATTCCCAGTGCATCTGTAGCTGCCAGGATTACTGGGCTTGTACGCTGGTTTTCCTCTGTCCCTCCTGAACCTCCACACCTCACGGGTCTCTCTGCCTCTGTGGGAACCCAGAATGCAGAGAATATTTCTCTGCCTGTTTTGAAGGGTTCTACCCCCCTGAACAACACTGGTTTTGACCTTCATCCATGGAGAAAATTTCCTACCCTCTGGGAAGAATGAGAATCTGCACTGGTGTGAACTAGGTGATAGAATATTATGTTAAGATTGTCACAGGGTGAAAAATTTAGAGGTTTTGGGTTTGTTAATATAGTAAATAGATAAAAGCAAAAAACTTCAAAATGGAGGATTGTTGTTGTTCTCCAGATCTTCTTCTTCTTCTTCTTCTATTACTCCATATTCTGCAGTAGAAGTAGTTTGGGATGACTGGATAAAGAATTCCGCAGTTCCTGTCTACGTGACAAGATGATTTATTATACATTGGTGGAAAAGTAAAAATAATGTATGCTTTTAGTGACCATTGGTTATTTTACCTTTAAAAGACTGTGTAATCTTGATAATTGGGCATTCTCCTGCATTCTCTGCTCTGTGCTATGTCTGGGTCATGCTAGTGACTCTGTTTCTCTGATAAGACTTAATAAACAACTATCTGAAAGCAGAGAAGGCTGAAGGTCCCGTTCATCTCTCAGACTTGTGGCAAAGACTCTAAAAAGTCTCCCCCATCAGGGGAGGCACAGTTAAGGCATGGACAGTGTCATGCCTCCACATATTTCCCTCACACAGTCAGGAGAACTGTTAAAAACATGCTAAAAACAACATGGCAGCCCAGACAAAAAAAGGGGATAGACATCATTTCAATGAATCAAACTCCTTCAGGAGATTGGTACAACATCATTTCGCTTCATTTCCTGCTGCTTTGAGAAAAGCTGCTTCAGGTATACTTGGAGATAGAACTAAATTACAACCATAAATACAATAAAAATCTGGGAAAATGTTTCTGTGGTGGTCATGGGCTGCTTAATTGTCAGAGCAACATCCCATATCACATCTGCAAATTATCACTGGCATCCACCAGCCTGAAAACATAACCCATGGCATCGTTGTCCAACCTCTCCTGGTGCTCACCCTGCCAAGGGCTGCTCCCACTCCAGGCACACCGTCAGGATCATCAGCTCTGATCCAAGAGGCCAGAGTTTCCACTGCTATAAGTCCAGATTTTGAAAGGTTAAAACCATGCTTACACTAATCTCAGAGCTCAGTATTCTCCCTGTAACAGCTATAAGATAAACTAGAGATACAAGTGCATGTGGGTTTAAAAACTCCACAAAAATAAGTTTGTATTTCTTCCTTTACCATTGCTGTTTCTCAGGATAGTTCATCATTTACGTCTTCTTGGGTATTTCTAGTTCTTCACTTTAGTTCTTTCCTGTTTTCCACCTTTTCCTTTCCATCTCTCTATAGTTTTCTCTGGTTTCTCTTTTCCTCCTTCCATAAGGTTCTTTCCTTTTTTTGTCCTATTCTTCCTAATTTTTTCTTCATGGTCTCCTGAACTGATTGTCTCTCATCCTTCATGCACCCACATATAATCACTTGTCCCTCCTTCCCTTCATGGCCACAAATCAAAAACACCAGAAATGTAAAAAGGGCACCAGACATTCTCAGACAATTCTTGCAACCATCACATTTCCTGTTTTCACTCCAAACCCCTCACTGTTTTCCTCTTTCTCTTCCTCGGCTAAGAAGTCACTCTCTTCCCTGTTACTATAAATACCTTTATCCATTCAGATTGATTAATTTGTACCAGCCCAAAGCTCTTGAACTATTCAGATTTGGGGATAGCTCCAGTGGATTTTGAAGGAGAAGATTTGCTACTGTGCCACTCACTCTCTTGAATCTATTAAGGCTTCACCCAGTCTCAGACACACCAAGTAAAATTTAGGAAACCTGTTTCTGTTTCAGAATTTGCTCTCTTTCCAGGGAGGTTGCTCAGAGTCTAAACCCACTTCTTGGTAAATAAAAGATACCACTGGGTGCTTTTGATGCCACTGAGCCCTGCCAATGCCACTGAAGAAAACAGGTGTTTGTCCATTTATTGTTGAGTCTTAAGCTACACACTGAAATACTGGCATTAATTGAATCCTTGTTCTTCTAATGTGGGAAATAAAATGGGTGCTACTGGCCACACAGGAGAGGAAGAATAAAATAGCCTCCTCTGGGGCTCAGAAGGTGGACATTGTAATTTAGCTGCCTGTAATTTGCCCTTCTCGTTAGGGACTGTAGCATCAGTTCTGGTAAAGGGAAGTCAGTGGCAACTTCCAAACCCAATAATCATAACCTTGTGATTCTCTTAGAATATTAAATGCCAGATCAAGGCCTATTTTCAGCAGTTCTCACAATGATTGTTACAGTGAAAGAAGAGATACAGGGGTTCATAAGAGAGAAGTTTTTGTGTTGACCTTGTATCAAAAAATTGCCCAGTATGAAAGAGGGTTTAATAGCCTGCATTGAAGAAAGGGTAAAAATATCCCAGGCTCAGTTTTAAAATATTCAATAGTCACAGTATTTTTGCTTACACGCAGGATTCCTGTTACAGTTAATTCTGAGCCAAGGACGTGAAAGGCAGGAGGATGTGGACGCTGGAGCACTTGGCTGTGATGGTTTCTGGTGACACAACCACTGCTGGAATCCCCTCCACAGCAGCAAGCACAGCCATGGCAAGGCAGGAGCCAAGGGAAAAGAGAGAATGGGGAAGAAAAAAAGAAAAGAACTTCTTGGCTCAGCTGGGTGGCTGGGTCCAAAGCTGTTCCAAGAGCAGATCAGAGGAGCCTGTCATTGTCACTGTCACCGTCCCCATCCCTGCGTGGCCGCTCCCACCCTGCTCCAACACACCCACACACCCTCAGATCTGGAGCTCAGAGCTCTCCCCGGGACTCCTTTGTGCCAGAAGCAAGAAGTGTCTCACAGAGAGATTTTTTGCTGTTGTTCATTTGCTGCTCAGAAAATTGAGACGCATTCCAGGCTTGTTTTACTGTTCCTACAATGACAAATTACATGTTAATGTCTGGAAGGCTACATCCTGTACAGTTCTGTTTCACACAGACAACGTGTTTGAAAAGCTGTCAGAATGCATCAATGACTTACCATTATCCCCCCTGCAGGAAGTATCAAGGTACTCGGAGAAGTCAGCATCTTAATATAAGATAACTTTCAGGTGAGTTAAGGGAAAAAAAGTGGCTATTAAGACACCATATTGCTAGCATAAAACCTTAACAATTCAGCAGAAAGCTTCAGCACAAAGCAGAATTTAACCTGCAGTTTGCAGCACATCACTTAAAAATTCATCTGGCTCAATTTCACTAACTAACCAACTTTTATCATCAATTCTGGCAAACACCGTTCCCCCAAACATGAGAGCTCCAATCTGGGCACATCCTGACTTGTATTTAAGGGAGCACCTCAAACAAGGATATTCACTTTTAGAGTCAATAAAACCATTGTATTAATCCAATTTCACAGATGCAGACAATTAATTACTCCAGGGAAAAATGTTTTTCCAACCTAATGATGAACTAAATAAGCCTCAATCTCAATTGCCCATGATCAAAAATGTTTAGCCGTGGTAGCTAATTAGCAGTGTTTACCTGCCATGTCACAAGAGCATGCCATAAGTTGGGTAAAACTCCTTAGATGGGCTTTTTTAAAGTCAAAGTCACCAAATATCACAGTGGTCTCCTTATTTTCATTACTTTATTTTTTAAAGCCAAAGTCACCAAATATCACAGTGGTCTCCTTATTTTCATTACTTTTTTTTTTAAAGCCAAAGTCACCAAATATCACAGTGGTCTCCTTATTTTCATTACTTTGACCACGAAAAGATGGGCATATGAAGTAGTAAATGGATTATAAACATTTCTTAAAGACTGTCCAATAAATATTCTGGCTGTGCCTGGACAGGTGGAAGCCCCCTGAACTTCACGGATTAACTCACGTGCTCTGCAGCAATATCACCACCACCGCTGCAGGATTTCCCAAACACAAAATGCCATAATTTTTGGAAAGAATGTATAAGGAGGAAAACAGTGGGTTTTGCCATGATTAACCCTTCCAGATTTTACTGTCAGGGTGTTTTCCATCAGCCCCTCCAAAATGCATTTGTACTCTTCCGTGCTGAGCTTGTGCTCCCTCAGAAAGTAAAGAAATGGCACCACTCAAAAGGGTTTGTTCAGGCAATTTTGTAAGTTCATCACAGAAGTTTCCTGTTACTGCAGGTTAATGACAGTGGAACCTCCAGGAAACTTCTCTTGTATAAAGCAAACTGATTCTAGGTTTTGTTAACTAAGCTTCCTAATCAGAGTAACTGAAGACTCTAAAGTGCATCAAGGAATTCTCTCTTTTTCTTTTGCCCCCATTATATTAATGTTTTAAACAGTGATTTCTATTTTTCCCCCAATTTATCCCTATGATCTGGAACCAAAATTCTCAATTACAGTCTGAAGAAAAAGGAAAGGAAGATACTGCTGATGGTTTTATCATTTGCATACAGAAGAGTAAGTCGTAAAACCCAGAAAATATTCTGTTTTGTATTACAGACCATTACAGATTTCCTGCAAGGATCCATGTCTCTGTTCAGATTAACTGTTTAATATTTTGCTGGGAATATATCACACTGATATCCAGACAGGAGGAACTGCATTTCAGCAGGCTTAAATACCAACCAGTCATTTCTCAGCTTCAGTGCCCACGTGCACACTGTGACACAGGGGTTCCACCAGTGCTTTTACTCATTGAGTGTCTGGTACAGCCTTTACTGAGCTTTCTACTGATTCAAGGGGTATGTTTAGTCCTTTTTTAGGGTGGAAGGGAGTTGGCAGACTAGTAACCTTATGAAGAAGCCTGGAAGGCAGAATATCTCAGAGCTACAGCAAGGGCTCACTTTGATCCCTTTGTAAAAGCTATCAGTCACCAGCCAGTGGAGTCTGGTAAATGTATGACTCCACAAGATCTCATTACCACCAAAAATTCCAGTCCCCTCAGCTGATGAATCATGCCTGGCAATTTATAGATATGTTTAGAGGGAGTTTGCTGCTCCCGTTTTTTATGCCAAATGTAGTTTGTGTCTCACCAAGCAGCAGCTGAACTCCCCACCCAGTATCTCTCAGCAGGCAGGTCTGTCATTGTGCAGAGCATTCCCCTGGGACACAATGCTCCTTGTAACCCTGAAAGAAACAAACGTTGAATAGATTATATTATGGGCTGAGTTTTGATGCTACTTCAGATGAGCTGATAACCCTGAAAGAATATATTTGCTGGATTAATTTCCGGTAGTGTTTGTGGGCTGCTCTTGACTATAATATTCCTGGCTGTAATATACCTGGACACGACACTTTATCACCACGAGCTGCCTGTGGGATCCCAGACCTCCCTGACCCTCTGTGTGTGACTGGGAATGCAAACACTCCTGCTTTTATTTCAATGCATCTTTTAACAAACCTTTAAAATGTAGAAATTCAACATTACCTAGAGATAAATCATGCTGTCATCTTCTATCTAATTGAGCAAAAGGCTACTGAGGCTTCCATTGCAAGGATTTAAGCCACGGACAATCATTCTTCCTTAAATTTGAAGGCCTGGGTTATAGAGTCACTGTGTGACCTTGCAAACACACATTTTGCACTTGCCAATAACATCCCAAAGTTTTGTCCCTGTGATGAACAGCGCAGGTGATTCATAACCTGAGCCAGCTCATTAAACCAGCCCAAAGCTAAACATTTGCAACAGCCTAATCAAACAGCTATAAATTACCTGCCTTAATTGTGGGTGTAAATCTGGAGCACCAGGCTCAGAGGCAGATCTTCCCCACAGCCTCCAAGGCAGCTCAGAGCAAACTCCAGTGGAAGCAGCCCAGAATAAAACTGGCAATTCCCACTCTCACACAAACCCTGATCCCACCAAGAAACACAACAATTCTGCCCTGAACATTTTATTCACTTATTCTCTTTAGACTGCATCATAACTGCTTATGTTTTAAGTGTCAACATGGTTTTATTAAATATCTGGTTTGTGCTCTAAGGTTTTATTTGTTTTATGGGTTTTGTTTTCATCCTTTAGTTTTCAGGGACACTAATGCATGGTTTTAGAGGACTGAGCAGCCTGGTCCCAGTAACTATGCCCACCATTCTTTATCCTTTATTTTTATTCCCACCAAAATTCAAAAATGTTTCTTTCTTTTTAATGTAAATTTAAAAGCAAGATAAATAAGTATATATAAAGCAAAAATGTATTACTATTTTTTAAAATAAAATTATTAAATTCTTCCAGCAGATATTAACTGCATCTGTCTAATGAATTTAATTGTTGGTATATGTAGAGACAGAGTTTGATTGATATCTGAATGATAAAAATCAATACATTTTAGGATTCAAAGCACAAAAGAAAATGGGATGTTTATAGTGGCTTGTGGAAGGTTGCAGCTATGACACAGCAAACACTGAGAGTGAATATGGAAAAAGTGAATAAAACTTCCCTGGATTCACACCCAATTCACCTCAGCTTTGTGAGGCACTTAGGGACTGATCTCCAGCACTGGATTCAGCAACCCTCCCTGAAGGCACCAGAACCCTCCTTGAGGAGCAGAGACCACTCCAAGAGCTGCAGGAGCATCTTTGCTCCAGAACTTCAGGAATTCAACGCTGAGGCCATGGGGGTGAGCAATGCACATTCCCAGTGCCCGGAACAGCTCAGCTGCCCTCCTTGCACCACGTCCTGGCTCCAGCTCTCCCACTGACTGGCCTTGCTCCAGCTGCCTTGGATGAGTTACCAGAGGACAGACAAGACACTGCTGTTGTTCATCCCTTCCTTCCCAAAAATAGGAGGGGAAAAATACTGACCCAGCAGTCAAAATCTACAAGTCACCATCTTACCTTTAACAGAGTTTAAAGAAGATGACTATTGAAAGAGCACTGAAAAAAAAAAAAAAAGAAGAATCAAGAAGAAAACAAATTAAAAATAAATACTCTTAAATAAATTAATAACCCTGAGTAAAAATTAATTAACAGCTCCACTGCTGTTATTAATAGGATGGAGTAATGAGTAATGTTCTCAAAAGATGAGAGAATCTCAGGTCTGTAAGCTAGTGGCACTAGTGGCTATTTCAAGGTTGAACCACCACAACTTCCCAGAGCTATGGAAAAATACAGCATTGGCACCGTTTTCTTTAGATTCTGAACGAAAGCTTTGAAGAGATCCCATTCCCTGACACACATCTTCTGATGGGGAACAAGAAAAAATAAAAACCCAGAGGAAAATAAATAAACCAGCTAAAAGGCACCCTTAGTTGACAGCAAGAAGAAACTAAAGCTGAACAAACTCTTATTCACAGCACTCTGATGTTGTTGCAGTAAAAGGATGAGTCCTATTAAACCAGAACATCAGCATCAAAGGGAACGAGCAGAGGTTATAAGAGGAACACAGAAGAAAGCAATGCATCTCCAAAGGATTCCCTCCAAGGAGGTGCCAGCTGTCTCCATGCACTCACTGTCCCAAGGTTTAATAAAATGCGTGGAAGTCATTATCTTGCAAAGAGTGATGAGGTAATTAGGTGTTTCTATCATGTGATGCTGCTTCTTAACAGCACTGAAAATTAGAAATGTCACAATCCTACAGCTGAGGAGACAGGCAGAAAGAGACTTAGAAATTCATGGAAAGATGGAGTACTGCCATTTTCATTCAGAGCTCATAAAACCTTCCTTCTTTCCTCTTAGCTGCTATTTTCACTCTTAGATAAACAAAGGTAAAACTGTGAGTACCTGCCTCATCCTGTATTCCTTATGCAGCCGAGACTCCCGTCAGCTGCTGGAAATCCTTGACCCTTGTGGGCAAACACACAACCAGAGTGTCAAGTGCAGAACTGCAGCTACCTGACAGTCAGACCTGGGTCATCAAATGGATCTCAGCTAAGGACTGGAAAGGGGAAAAAAACCAAAACAAACAAACAACAAAATCACAATAATTTTGGCTCATGGTCCAAACAAGCAATAAAACTGATAGGTTAAATTAAAACGAAATTAAAATATTTTCACCACCACACTTGTTTCTTCAACATGTTTTTTCCATACAGTGCACACACAGCCACAAACAACTCCCTGGCTAATTAAGATGTTGTGTTTCCTCTGTCTGACTAATGAGTACCTGACCTGCACATATTTCAGAGGTCTGTGCTGGAGGGAAACCCCAGCTCGCTCCCACGCCTGCAAATCAGACTGTACTGGCTGGGAGTGGCACAGCAGTGAAAGGCAGAATGCCCAGGTCCAGCCCTTGGAGCCAGGACAGCCAGGACAGACAGGACAGCCAGGACAGACAGAACAGACAGAACAGACAGGCAGAAGCCACTTCCTACTTTTACAAAGCACTGTCATTTTGAGAAGTGACAATATTCTCTAAAATACACCTGAATTCTCGAAAATACATCTGACACTGCCTTAAAACATCAATCCCAGAACAACTGCAGTAGCTAAAACGTTGCATCAATGCAAACAACCACCACCAAAAACCCCCACCCTGCTTCCCTTGCTCCCCTGGGGTGAGGAATGAGGAAATGAAGCCATGAGAAAAGGCTTGGTTTGAGCACCCAGAGCATCCCCAGGCTGACCAGCCCAGTCCTGGCTGACCAGCCCAGTCCTAGCTCTGCTCAGCTGTGCCCAGGTGTCACCTGCCCTTGGAGCACCAGGCTGAGCGTGGAGTTCACCTTCCAAGGGACAGAAAACCCTGTCTGCATGTCCCTGTGCACACACTAACAAAGAGTCCTCCTTGCCTTGACACTGGCTCCCTCACCATCTCCTTGGCTGTACAAGCAAATTTGCACTGCAAACCCACAGTCATTAATATCTTATGCTCTGATTATAGCAGCCTGCCTTTGGCTGACCACATCACTACCCAGTGATATACCCAGTTGTATACCCAGGTAAAAGGACCATAAAATACCCTGCTGCTTATAAATCCCAGCTGTACCCAGGGATCCTAACATGGATATTTTTTTGTCTGCAATGTACCAAGGTTTTCAGAAATACAATATCTGTAGTATGGACCAAACTCTAAGAGAGGGCAAGTATGCACAAGCCCGCTGTTTTCACAGCTGCAGCCAGATAATCAAAACTAACTGGGAAAATAGTGATGCAAAATGAACAGGTCTGTGTGTGCTGTGAAAGCAACCCACAGTCTTTGCAAGGAATTTTCTTTGGCTTATTCCCAAGCAGAGGTCCCAGCATCATTGCCCTGGGGCTGGATACCAGTCCCCATGTTTGCATGGGGTGATTTCAGCCCCACCAGCAGCATCCTTATTTCCACAGGGCTGAGCCTACACCTCTCCTTGCCGACTGTGAGGAGCACACCCATTCCAAAGGGTGGTCCTGTTTCTCCCTGGCTGCAGGTGCTGCTGTCCTGGACCCTCCTGCACATGTGAATGCTGCTTACCCCTCTGCTAATGGCCACAAATAGCAAGCCCCTGAGTGAGACCATCCAGTGCAGTCAGCTGTTGAGCAGAAAAACCCCAAGGAGAGAGAGCAGATCCAGAGAATAAAGAAAGGGCTGCAGACACTGCCAGGCAAAACTGGCCTCCCTTCTCCTGGAAATACCCTTTTCCCTCACACAGGCTGCCTTTGAGATGTCAAAAGCAACAGAGAGCACAGAATAAGGACAGCCCTTGGGGCTGTGGGGAGAGAAAAGGGTCGGGACATCCAGGAACAGCAAAACAAGAGTAGTTACTTTCTCCTGGGCTTGATATGCTTTTGATATTTTGCTTTTGATAGGCTTTGCATATCTCCTCCACTGGGCAAAGTGAAGTGATGAACTGCATTAAACACAAAGCCACCTTCCTCCCTGATGCACAGCCCTTTGCCTTGGAATTCTCCACCACCTTTGGAAATGCAATCCCATCGAGGCAGTTTGGAGGTCTCAGTACGAGGAGGTGTTTGTCTGTACTCACGCCAATGCTCTCAATTCCTCACCATTTTACAGTTCCAGTCAGCACAGTCATGAACAACACAAGGAACAGAGAACAGGCTCCTGAGGCAGCTGTGAAAACCAACTTTCATCTTTTATACTCCAGTGTAACAATCTGGGAAATCTGCCTACACAACACCTGATGGCCCCACAGCACTGTCTCCAAAAACCATGGAAGAGCTGAACAGGTCACCTACATCCAGAGCAGGGACAAGGGAAGGTCAGGATATATTGATGGCTCCTGTTCAAAGAGATGCTCACATAAGACAGCACTCTTAAATTAGAGAGTCTGTGGGAGCCTAGGGCCCTTAGTCACCTTAAAATACATTCCCTAACAAGGGAGTGGTAAATCTCAGGCTCCTGAGGATGGGAAATATGAATGATTGCCCATAAGCTGTTCAGGGTGTTTGAGCAGGTACTTAAGCATTGAATTGTGATATGAGTTATGTCTGGGCTCTTCAGCTCTCATGTCCACGGCCTGCTGCCGTGGCCAGAAGGTGTCATATTTATTGAGCACACAGTCAGTCCAAAATGCTCTGGATGTGTCAGTGCTAATTCATCTTCCCATGTGGTCTAAATAAGCCCTGGCTTTGAAATACCTAGATTTGATCCAGCCAGGCACAATTTGGTGTCCAAAAGTCCCAGATCCTATATGATGGATCTCATATTTCTCCAGACCAGGATTCCAGGCAGAGAAAAAGGAACAGGTGAAGAAATTCAGGCAGAGGGCAGCCCTGGGGTCAAGCCCAGCAGTACCACCACAAAGAAAGCTGTAGCCAGCTCAGGCCAAGGGATGATTGAAAGTGAGGATCAGGGTTTGGGGACCTGGATCCAGTACAGGAAGGACAATTCAGCTGCAAGAGCTCTGCTGGTGCTGTGTAACAAACCTGCCATGTGCAAGGCTGAGTGTCTGTGTGAAACACTCCAGAGGTCAATGGCAAGGCCTCACTTTTCTAACATGCCTGACTGTGGGGTGTTGCTGTCTGGTTCAGCTCTTCCTTCCTTTTGAAGCCACAAAAATCGTCCCTGTCTCTCCTCTTATTCTCCTTCTTTCCCCCCACAAATGCCTGTCACAGATTCTTTCAGCTTTTACCCATTTTTTTCTGGAAAGATCAGGAGGTCTGTCCACAAACTCATCTCCTGGAAAGCGAAACTTGCTTTTCTATTTTCTTGCACTAAACATATTTTTCCACTTTGTCTGGGGACTTCCAAGCAGGCATTAGTCATACAAGTCCAAAATATTCCCAGATGCACCTGAAATCAAAGGGATAGCAGCAAGGTCTCCCTCAGTAGATTCCATGCCAGTGGTACTAAACATACACCATGCCTGCCTGGCCTGCTAATACCCACTTAACTCCCTGCCCTCCTCAGTTTGCCCGAAGTTTTGCTGCTGTTTTCCCCACTGCTGAGCTGATTCTCTCCAGTGGATTTTGGGATATCACTGAACTGCAGCAGCACCTGCCTGCCAGGCTCAGGACCCTGAGGATCTCACACCCAAACCCAGCAGCCCCTGGAGTTCCAGATCAATGGCTGAGAGCAGTTTTGTGTCTGAAAGCAATACAGATGCCTTCCTGCAACAGATTTTCCCATCAGGTTTGTGCTGGGCTGCTGAGTAAAACACAGCAAGCTGGTTTCTCCTCCCTGCCATGGTGGGCAGATTGACCTGTCCCAAGGTAAAAGGTGGTGCCATGGAGGCTACAAACTATTCTGTCACTTCAAGGTTTTACGTGTTGGGTTTCTTTGGATCTGTCTTGAAAGGAATTGGGATATTTTCCTACACCCTTAGTGAATATAAAAGAAAAGGAAGAGGTAAAAGAGCAAAACAGTTTAGAAGGAACCTGCAGGAGCGTACGTGACCATAGACCCAACAAAGTCCAGAGAAGAGTCATTTCAGCCCTATCATTTTCCCAGTTGCTTAAAATTGCAAACACACTGCTTAAACTTGCTGAATTCAATATTTTGCTTTCTCTTCCTGAAATGAGAAAAATACAGGTGTCAGCAAAGACAACCTGAGGCACAGAATCCACTGTATACACAACTACTCTACTTGGAAGTGTTTTAATCTAGACTTTCTCCTGTAAGACTCCTAAGTTAGACAGAGAGAGTGACCCAGAACTGGGGCACAGTTTAATTGCCTGACCTGGGGCCAGCTGACCTTTCCTCAGCCCATTGCCTGCCCAGCCAATGGCTTTTTGGCATTAAAAACACTGAACTGTGTTTAGTCACTTTTCATTTGCTTACCTGCACACTGTGTTTGGCCATTGAAGGACAGACCACCACACAGACCTGATGCCACAGCATTCCCCAGGATATTTCCTCTCTTCAAGTGGAGAATTGCAGTGAATAGCAATGAGGTTCTTATAGAAAAAATCCTCCCTTCCTGTAAAGTACACAAAATCAGAAAGGACCATATATTTTTTTCTTCTTCCTCTCTGAAAATTATTTATAAGAATAGATTTACAAGAACAAGCCCAAGTTTGCTCTAGAATGGAATATTTCAAGCCATGTTCAAGGTACTATTCACTATAACTTAATAATTTAAGTGCATTCAACACTCTCTTTGAAATCAAAATAAAGAAAAAGCAAGTGAAATATGCTCAGAACTACTTGTATTTCCCTTATTAACAGCATATTTTCCATGCCTTATTTATCCTTTCTGCTGGCACATCTGCTGCAGACTTTGAATCAAAGTAAAGCTATGTTCTTTTTATTGCCAATTTTGACTGGATCCCTGATAATAAACCATTAAAATGACAAGCAAGTATATAAAACAAATGGAATCATTGATGCCTATGTATCACAGTTCTTGACTATAATAAGCACATCTCTCCTCTTTCTCTCTTGTCTTACATCTGAAGAGGACTTTTTATTTTTTTAACATAAGTCATAATTCAAAATTATCCTACTTAGGCATCAGATCCCATCTACAGCTAACTCTTTTTGGAATTTCATACTGCATTTTGCACAAAATTAAGTGAAGGCAAAACTGGTGCTTCTTTGGGTAAATTCTCATTCCATGTCTCTGTTCATAGACTACTTTAAGTTACTCTAAGCTTAACACTGAAAATATTTCCTGTAAGAAATTAAATGTCCAGCAAAACTGTCAGTTTTCAATATGAATTATTGGTTGATGCTAGGGGAAGCTTCTGCATGGATCTGTGTTCCCTGGAGTCTGTGCAGGATTTATCTCAGCCTTGTCACCTCTCCAGCTGCCACAACCAGTTTTGCTTCTTCCAAATTTTGATCACATTATTGAGGTTGTCACCTCCAGTCCCTTGCATCAGGACAAGAGAAACATTCAGGAGTTTTAGTGAGAGTTACCTGACTGCAGGTAAAGCAGTGAGTGACTTGAGCTGACAGCACCAGCCCTGCCAGAGTAGAACATGAATTCAACACCTCCCCAAGCATCTCCCAGCTTTCCAGCCCCTGTGACTTTTACTGTCAGAGAGACTGGAACCCAAAGGCACCAAAATGCAAACCTTGAGCTAATCCAGGATGCAGCAATTACCACTTTTTGAGAGCAGTCCTTGGGAGTCTTCCCTAACGTGGCACATATCTTCAATCCCATGGAAAATGAGGGGCTTCCACCCAGTTACACCCATTGCTGATCTCAAGGTACTGCACTGGTCCAAGCCAGTGCACTGCAGGCATCTTAGCAAGCTGAGCCTTTGTGGGCTGCTCTTAGAAACACCCCACAGGACTCATTCCAGCTACAGAAGAAACAGATCTGTTAAAAAAAAAATAGAAAAAACAAACAAACAAATCTACGTAACAGTTCATGATCTAAATTAGAACCTAAATTGATTTGCTTTGAAAGGAAAGTGTCGGCCCTTGTACTGCTCAAGGAGTTTGGGGCAAATTCTCAGCATCATAAAGGAACTCATCCCAAGTAACTTTTCATCAGCTGGGAGGTCTCAAACCTGGAGCAGTGAGGAGCATGGGACATGCATGCACATTTTAAAATTTGCACCCCTGGCATTCAAGTGCTGCCTTTGTTTCTCTTAGAGCAAAATCCCAGAAGTTAAACAACATTCCTGATCTCTGAAATTTCTCTGCAGAGAGATCATATTTGTAGAACCTTCTGGTAAAAATCTACAGCTTGTGGAGTTTTGTTTTAAATTTGCTATCACTTCCAATCCTCATCGTCCTGGAAACATTCGTTCCTCCTTTCTGCTGGTCATTAAGCAACCATTATATTTATATTTGTTAACAAAACAAACCAAGCCACTCACCCAGGCTGAGCTCAGACTGTGTCAGCCCAAGGCTCTGCAGCAGCACGACCTCAGGATGCTCCCCCTCGGCACTTCCCACTCCTATTGCCCCTCCAAAGACACTGAACGTGGTGACAACTGCACCAAAGCTGCCTCAGCAGCCCCTTCCCACACCCCAAACTCCAATCGGGGCTTGGGGGGCAGCAGCAGCCCCAAGTCTGGCACTGGCTGGGGGTTCCCAAATGAGCATTCTAATTTTCAAACATAAGCTTTGCTTTTAGCTGTATGAATCCCCAAACCCTGGCAGATGTATAATTATACAGAGGCAGAATTAGGAAACATTTTAACAGCTCAAGGCACTTAAAAATGGCTCTGTCTTTACTTCCTCACATTTCAGTGGGCACTGGACAAGTCCAAAAGCCCTGCTGGGTAAAAGCCCAATGACTCCAGCTGTGGACCCCTGGAACAGACTGACCAGTCTGAAAACATGACACAGAAATGTTAACTACCTACTGCTTAAAATAAAAAATATGAAAAGGATTTGATGCCAAAAACTTACTACATATAAAAAGTGAATTAAAACACCCTGTTCAGAGTTCTAGAAGATACATTAATTTATTACTCCTATCAAATAAAATCTGTTTGAGCCTATTCCTGCTGTCCCTAAATCCAAAGGAAAGACACCCTGCAACCCAGCTTCTGGCCTATACATTCCAGAGAAATTAGGTTAAACATGTTCTTGCCCCTTGGAAATATAGATTACCTTCCACTTACCAAGCTTTGAACTACAGTTTACCTTCCTGTTACACACCATTCATCTCTGGGAAAATCATCTTGTCAGCATAACCAAAATGTATTTCAGAGAATAATCCTCTGTTATAAATCAAAAACAGCTCATCATTCTTAAAAAGACCGAGTTTAGAAACATAGATCCACTTTCCAGCTGCCAATAAGCCAGGGACACCATGAAGGTACATTTAGGGTTAAGGGAAGATCTTGAAGATGGTGGAGACAACAGCCTGATAACGACACTAGAAATGCTCAGGATTTTTTAACCAGCTATATTTTTTCACAACAAATTTTAAATTCCCTTAAATTGGGATGTCCTGTGCCTCAGTTGCTCTTTTGCTTGTGAACTTTCAAAGTTCATTCTCCAGGTCTTCTCTACTGCCACAGAAACAAACACAGAAAAATCTGAAATGTGAGACAAGCTCAGAGTGCAGAGCACTGCAGCAGATGGTTACAAAGGGACAGCAAAGCTTACATGAAAAGGAATTTAGAAACAGAGAAAAAAGGTTCACTGCTGCTTCCATTCAAGGGGAAATCAGGGTTCCCCCCTCTCTTGAACATGCTGAGATCAATGTTCAGTTTGTTGGGACTTACAGAAGCGCTCAAAGGTGGCCTCACTCCCTCCGTCATGGAACCAATTTACCGTGAATATCACTCTGAGCTGTTTCCAAGCTTTGTCATTTCATAACTCAGGATACAATTTAAGGGGAGTCCCAAATTAATGTGAGCAAGACCTTTAAAGTCAGCTTTATGGTTTCCAAAAGAACTGGTTTGTGAAATGGAGGGGGGAGGCAGGGGGCACACAAGTGGTGCCACTGATGGAGTTTATTGTGTCAGAAAAATGCAGACTATAGCTGTGATGAGATTGCTGCTGCCTACACAGACATGATAGCACCTAAGAATTCCCTCCACGAAGGCCATTTTGGTTTTTTGTATATTTTATCACTTTCAGAGGCTTCAGACTGGTTTTCATCAGGAAGAAAGCTGCTCCCTCTAAGCTGCCTTTGAAATGCACACACGGGAATTTATTCCCATTTCAGACCTGCTGACCCAAACAAGCTTACCGACAGCAAGCCCCATGTCCTTTATGTCCAAACCTCCTCTCAATATACGTGCAGCTGCTTCCCAAATCCCTCGTTTGCCTGGCTGATAACTCATCCATCTGCTGCCTCCCAAAGCAAGCATGGATTGAGTTCTGCCGGATTTTCCCCCGAAGGAGCTTTAATGTAGGTCTTTCACTTCAAGCTGAGGGTTTTCACCAAACTTGGAGGAACTCTGCGCTTCTGAAGGCTCTAGGTTACTTTCAGCTTCAGTGGAAACTGGCCCTGGCTTGGAAAGTAATCAGCAGGGGGCTGATGCGGATGCACAGGCAGTCACAAGTGTCTGTACTAGTGTGAAACACCACCTTGAATGCTCAGTGCAGGTTTGGTCACTGCAATATAAAATATTGAGCCATTGGAGAGTCCAAAGGAGGGCCGGGGCTGGGGCAGGGCCTGCAGGGCCGCCCGAGGAGAGGCTGAGGGCCCCGGGCCGGTTCGGCCGCAGCAGAGGAGCTGAGGGCAGAGCTGCCCGGGGCTGCAGCTCCTGCCGAGGGCAGCGCAGGCCCCGCTCCGAGCTCTGCTCCGGGCCAGGGACAGCACCCGGGGAGCGGCTGCAGCTGCGCCAGGGCAGGCTTAGGATGGAGATAGGGAGAGGTTCTGCTTCCCCCAGAGGGTGCTGGGCACTGCCCAGGCTCCCCAGGGAATGGGCACGGCCCGAGGCTGCCAGAGCTCCAGGAGCGTTTGGACAGCGCTGCCAGGGATGCCCAGGGTGGGACTGGTGGGGTGTCTGGGCAGGGACAGGGGCTGGATCGATGATCCCTGTGGGACCCTTCCAGCTCAGCTTACTCTGCGGTTCTGTGATATTAGTTAAAATTAAAACCAAACAAATTAGTTAAAATTAAAGCCAAACCAACCACACCCCTCCAAAAACGAAAAAAAACATCAAACTCAGCTTCAAAAATCTACAATCTGCTGCGTTTCAACCTGAATATGAAGGATGTGAGGGTGTCTCTGATGCAGTAACACAGGGGATTTGAAACCCACACAAGTGATTTAGGAGCCTTTTGTAAAAGGCATTGAGGGTGACAGGGCTGTGCCTGCAGGCAAGGACAAGCCCAGTCTTCCCAGTGGAGGAAGCTCAGGAGATATTTGAATCTGGAGGGCAAGGCATCATCGGTAAGAACAGGAGGAGGAAGACAGAAACTGGAAGTTACACACATATTGATAGAAAAAATGGCTTTGTCCTACCTAAATTTAAGTCTGGAACCGTATTTAAGCTTTTACTTTTTATTTATTTCAACATTCTACTTATGAATGCAGTAATATAAAAAGCAATTCAGCCTTAATTATAGTGGTTTAGCTGAGTTGCTATAATTTTCCTGTCCCTTAATTCTCCCCATGTTTATAACTATCAAAGAGCTTAGGCTCTGGTAAATTTTTTATTCTTCATAATTGCCAAGCCTGAGCGGAGCAATAAGAGCTCCATGCTTAGCATTTCCTCATGTAATCTAAAGTCACACTGTGCCAAATATAAGGCATTTGAAATAAGTCCCTGTGGGTAGCAATGTATCTGCTTTAACTCATGGCACACAAGGTGTCTGATGTGGATTTTCGAGTCACCCACACACCTATTCATCTCCAGCCCACCCAGAGCCAGACACCCTCATAACGTTGCTGCTACGGCAGAAACAAGCTCCTATTTTTATCCTCTTGTTACTCCTTTGTTTGGTAGTCACAACTTACTTTTTCTACACTTTTACTTTACTGGAGCAATTCACTCGTGGAGCCCAAACCTAAGGAACTCCTGCATCTCGCCATGTCCCTGGGACACAGCTCCCCAGACCTGTAAAAGGGAAGGGTAGCAGCACCAGGGAGGGGGAAGAGGATCTGATCCTTCACTCAGTGGCTTTCTCCTCCCAGAAAAAGGGTGATATTCCACCCCACTCTTAGAGTCTATACAGGAAAACAAGCCACCCTTTCAGCAATAACACATCCTAATTGTGGTAACAGCAACCTGCAGGTTTTACTTTAAACAGACAAGCAATTGAAGAAATGCATTTTTTTTTTTTAAATGGGGAAAACCTTAGGCAACACACAAGAATATGGGAGAGATTGAGGAAATTCTTTCAGATGTTGCAAGCTCCCAAATTAAAGGGAAAAGAGAAAGTCCCTAGCTGCACTTGAAAGACATCTATTTCCTCACAATTCCCATTTGATCACATACAATGTGGCCACTGGTGAGGCAAACTAACATTCCTACACAAGCAGCTCAAGGTTTTGTGAGCAGCCCGGCTCCCACAGAGCACGAGAGAAGGCAGGTCCGTGCACACCCCTGTGGAATCATTGGAGCCCTCCACAGAACCCACCACCCAAATGGCTGCATCCCACAGCAACAGCCCCTGACCATTTTAATTTCCCTCCTTTCCTGCCTAACTTTAATTTTCAAAGGTTTTACCCAGGGCCTTTTACCCAGGGCTCTTTGCTGGGCCCTGCTGTTTTACAGGATCAGAGCTGTCCTCATTCAGAGGAGACTCCTCACGGTCTGCTCTGAGCCTGCCCAAGCTGCTTTTCCCTGGAAGATCATCACCCCATGTCCCCCAAAACAAACCCACACTTGATACACAGGCTGGCTAGGAAGCACAGATTCCAAGACCAGTATCCAAAGGCTTCCTCAGCAGGGCCCAAATCTCCCACAAACAGCTTGTCACAGCTTCAGTTTACACAGTTTATAATTGTTCTGGAAGGTGCATTACGGAGTAATCAAAATTATAACAATTCTAAAAAATTGCAGCGGGTTGCCTGGAAAGATTAAACAGCTTGGTCCTGTTCTCGCTGGGAAATGGGAGACTTAGCAAACACGGAATTAACATTTTGAATATTATGAAGGGGAAGTAATAAGATGATAAATATTGGGGGTGGGAATCAAGAAACAACTTGATCAACAGCAAGGATTCTGCTGCTACCTGGAGGCTGAGGAGGGAAGGAGGATTTTGTTTGTGAGGTCTCAGCAGGGAGCAGAGCTTGCTTGGGAGGGTCACACCAGCAAGGCAGGCACATGTGGGGTACACATGTGGCCCTGCAAAGTCCTCACAGCTGGCCCTACACCAGGAACTCTGTGACCCATCCAAGGGGATTCTGTCCAGGTGACAGTGTGCAGCAGGGGCAGAGGGCTGGAGTCCCACTTGCACACATCTGGTCACCCACAAGCACACACAAGAGGTGGGTGAATGCTTTCAGCAATCTCAAACCCAGCCCCCCACCCCAAATGGTAATTCCCCCCAGAGTACAACACATATGGGACAGGATTTGTTTCTCCTCACTTGTAAGCAAAGTAATTTCCAGGCGGCGTTCAGTGCTTAATTTAGATTTTAAAGCATCCTGGAAACCCTGACATGACGTGAATGATGGCTCTTAAAACATACTCCAGAGCTGCCTCCTAGTCCTTCCACTAACTGTAAGAAATTGAACAGAGGAAAAGGAAAACAGACAGGGCATCATTTGCTTTCTTATCAACTATTTAATCATACATTTACTTTTTTTTAAAAAAGAAGCTACAAAAATAGCCCTGCATCACAACCAAATATTTGGAGTTAACACATGCAGATCTGGGTAACATATTCATGCCACCCTTTGTCGCTGTTATACCGGGGACAGCAAGAAAAACGACATTGACCTCGGGTCCAGGAGGAAATGGAATTATTTATTAATATACAGACTCGTTTATATAACTTGGTTCACTTGAATGGCATAAGGTTATTGGTCCTTTGACCATCCACCTCCCAGAATGATTGGTTAAACCGTACAATACCCATTTCAAAATATTTTCTCCAGTCAGTACCATAACAAGGTGCAGAACAATCTTGCAGGTGCAGATAAAGTCTTGATTTACAAAAACCTCAAACTGTTTTCAGCTAGTATGTGTATGAAAACGAAACTTTCACAGGATGCTGACAGAAAGCTGGAAGATTTCTCTGCCTCAAGCTTTTCAGCATCCACAACCCCTAAACAACCAACATAACTTTCAGAACCTTGCATCCATTCCTGAAAAACATCAGCATCTTCCCAGCCCTGGGCCATGTAGGATTACTGCAATCTACAGCCAAGGCTGAATATATCAGGCAGCTTCAAGTCACAAAGGTCAGGTGTTGCCAGTGAAGAAGCTGCAGCCCTAGCACAGACTGAGCTGGAATTTCCATCCAGCCCCTGAAGTAGCTTTAACCATCCTCTCCGAGTTCCTAAAGGTCCCCTGCCTCCACCACCTGCACTAGCAAGCTGGAGGCAGTCCAGGAGACAGGAGCAGAGAAGGCAAGCAGAAGCTACAGGAACATATATACAACCCTTGAAGTGATGTCCAGGTCTGAAAACACTGCCTTCAGCACAGCAAAATAACAGGAATTATCGTTTCAGAGGGCATTAAGCTACAGCTGAATACGGAGCATCTGTGCACACGGGCCAAATCCTGTTGTCACAAACATTGTACTGCTCAGAGCAAAGCTGGGGGGCAAGGAAGGCAGAAATAGTGCTGTGCTCTCTTCAAGTCACCTACAAGCATTCCATTCCTACAATACTCCACTGCAAACTGACAAATCTGGCTCCCTGGGCACTGGTATTTTATTAACCTTTCAAATTATCTAAATGTTTGTAAAAATTGTTGTTATTTTGCCACATGCTTCCTTTTCCACTTGAGCTTCATAATGCAGAAGTGACAAGAAGTGGGAAGAAAGGTTAGAAAAGCCAACCAATCCCATTCTGGAGTACAATTAACACAGTACTCTACTTTCACAGGGCAGTTCTGGCTTAGTAAACATAATGATAGCTTCACTCCGAGGTATAAATGAGAGGCCATTCATTTGCATTGCTAACACACCTTGACAAAGGTGCCAAGATCAAAGACAAGCTGTCAGCATAATTGTAAAATAACACATTCCCCCCATTTTAATTACTTGAAATAGCTTTTCTGTATTATTAATAACATTCTCCAACATGAGAGCAAAACTTGATTAAAGGCACCGATTTATGCACAAGCACAGAGGAGGTTTGCATGACACGGGAATGACTTAGATGTGTGTTTGGACAGCACTCTCAAGCACAGGGTGGGACTGTGGGGGGTCTCCTGTGCACCAGGAGTTGAACTGGATGGTCCTGGTGTGGTCACTTCCAACTCAGGACATTCTGTGTTTGGATTGCAAACAGGGAACAAAACTAAACAAATGTGCTCACTTCAAATCCAGCCAAATCCAGGCAGTTTGAAGCAAGACTCAGCTCCCTCTTTGAGAAGTTCCCAGCTCCAAGAGGCAGCTGCTGTGAATCCAGCTGGAGAGCCCTGCCATGCAAGCAAAGAGAAAAGTTTCATGCCCACCAAACCCCTCCTTTGAGAGCAGATCACCCTTCTTATAGAAGGAATAAATTCTATGTGGGAGGAATTTCTCCCTGTGAGGGTGGGCAGGCCCTGGCACAGGGTGCCCAGAGCAGCTGGGGCTGCCTCTGGATCCCTGGCAGTGCCCAAGGCCAGGCTGGACACTGGGGCTTGGAGCAGCCTGGGACAGTGGAAGTTGTCCCTGGGCATGGCAGGGGTGTGATGGGATGGGATGGGCTTTAAGGTCCCTTCCAACCCAAACCATTCCGTGAAGAAATTCTGTGGTCTCAAGTCTGACCCAGTGCCCTCTAAGCCTCTCTCCAACACTTTCAGTGGATTCTGGAGGAGTCCCCACACCCAGGTGCTTTAGCCACAGCTGATGGTTGGCATCCCCAGACATCCCACGGCTCATTTTCCCACCACTCAATCCTACACTTCCTACCCAGAATAAGGACACCACAGCAGCACAGCCCTGACTACCAGGGTTACGCAGCCCTGGCTGTACAAAAGCAAGTGGCACTGCTGTTGCACTGCCCCAGTACTGCTAATGCATCAGTGCAACAAAATAAACACCAACAATGTCCTCATTGCTGTAATAATTCTTCTCAGCTGGACATGTCCTTCTCTCCAAGAAAATGCCTTGCATTTGAGGCTTGAAGGATTAAATGATTCAATAGGTTTTTGCATCCCTATCTTCCATGACTTCCATTTAATAGCTCTGGTTCAGCCTCAACACTCACTGAGCCATTTCTGCAGATTATTAGCTCTCTGAATACAATTCTGCATTGTTTGGTTGCATTTAATAGAAGAATACTGTAGTACAAGACTAAAAACAAATTAATTTACAATAGATAAACTTTTATGGTCACATGAAAAATAAGTAAACAAAAAGTCCATTTGCTTTACATGTGAACAACTTAGATGTTTTTCCAAGAGATGAACAAACTGCAGGCACTTCATAATCCCCAAAGCAGTGACCACAACAGCTCACCAGTGATAGACTTGTCATTTGTTCCAGAGCACATGCAGCAAGTTACAAACTTCCCTTGTGTTTAGTGTGGTGATCATGCTGATTTTTCCCAAGCTGCCCTAGCCTGTGCTTGAAAAGGCTGGAACACTGCAGCTTCTCTGTGGAGAACCATCATTACTCCATCAGCTCATCAGCAGCCGAGCAGAGAGGATGCTCTTGGGGCAGTTGTGTAGTTTCATCCCCAACCCATGAGTTACACAAAAAAAAGCAAACAAAAAAAAATACAAAAAAAAAACCCAAAACAACAAAAAAACTGCCTCCCCCCCCAAAAAACCCAAAACAAACAAAACAAAGCAACAAAAAAATTAACATTCTATGATTCTCTGATTTCAGTTGTGGCTACCCAGCACTTATAATTAGGCACTGAACCTGCACTGTTCCATTACACCTAAAACATGAAGTGTCCCATGGCAGAGGTCTTGGCAGGATCTACACCTCTGTTTTACGAGGGTGGAAGTGGGAGCAGCTGAATGTGCCTGAATGGAAAGGTCTCTGGAAATCATGGCACTGCTTTCCTTAAAAGGGGATTTGCCTCTGTGGGTATCGGCCGTCCCTCGTGCTGCCTGCAGACCTGGGAGTGCCCAAACCGAGCAGGGCACCCTGCATCTGCCTCAGAAAGCGCCCTCAGTCCCAGCTCTGGGCCTGTTACACCTCTCTGGCTGCAGGGTGGAACAGCTGCTCAGACAGAGCTGAACCCCCAGCCCAGGAGGAAAAGCTGTGCAGTGCCCAGGGCTGCAGCTCCACCTTCCCGTGGACATCATCTGCAGTCCCAGCAGTCCCAGACAACCTTTGGCCTTTCCAGACCTGGGAGAACTCCAGGACCTGAGGTATGTGTGGTTTGACCATGCAAGTTCCAAGGCTTGATTTATATTAAATGGAAAAACATTTCCATTAAAGGGATCTCAGCAGTACACTCAGCCTTCTAAAACACAGCCCCCACGGTACAGGCAGGCCAGGTACACTGCTGGACACCCTCCCCTCCACCCCAGTTTGCTGGGCAAGTCCTCTCTGAGGTAACAGACCCAACTGCACTGCACACAAAAACTCCTTATATCAAGATGAAAGGAGTCTGAGAATCCCAAAAAGCAAAACACCCCTTCTCTGAGAGGTTAAGATGCCTTTTATGGGAGGAAAATTAGGTATCTGGCAATCTTAGAATGCTTTAGGAAGCTGGGATTGTATTTATTTCCCATTTATGTGAGGGAGGAAAAAGGGCTCTTCAAAAATAGTTTGTTGCTCAATATGGTCTTTTGCAGGCCTTTGATTTTTTTTGTTATTCATTGAAATATATAAGTGAAAGCTGAGAGTCACAAATGGAAAATAGATTTGACTGGCAGCTACAACTTCAATTTGTGTGAGAAATCTCCCTGGAAAACAGACTTATTTTTTCTCGGCCTCACCTTCCAGTAACAAAACCATGACTGTTACACCCACTGTCTTCTTGTGTACCCATCCTCACACTGGCAATTGCAACTGAATTACAAAACAGATTGTCTGATACTCGTGAAAATAAAATTCATAATCCACTCCACTCCAGCTAATTAATTTTCTTCAAACCACATCCCAGAGTGATCAAATGAGACATGAGCTCTTTCATGAGAAGAAAATCCCACTGGAGTTTGTGAACATCAAATGTAACAAACACCAGGATTTCAACATTTGCATCACCATGTCTGAACCCCCATGTCGGCATATGTAAGCACCCATTTGCATGTAAGCATGATGTTTTATTAATAGTGATTAATATTAATATGCCAAGGTGGTAGTCTGAGGTTTGAATCAGTGCAGAACGGGCTCGTGCAATGAGACAAAAGCAGATAACTCATGGTTAAGGTCATCAAGAGGAGAGGATATCTCTGACCACATTAAAAACGAAGCAGAGCACCACGTTGCTCCTCTCAGCACTTACTGTTCACAACAGCACCACTGTGAAGCTTTCCAGCACAGCCCTTCTTTTGTCTGCCTGGCCCTGGGAACCCTTTTGCACATTTTCATATAGTTCATATTAAATATGGGAACTTTAGCTTCCCTCATGAGACCCAGCTCTAGAGCTAAATAATGGCCATCTGTTTGGAATGACCTCCCCAAACAACTCACTGTGTTAACGGCAACTTTGCTACAGTTAATTCACCAGTGGGGATTACTCCAGCCAACTTTCCATGGGCCTCTATTGTTATGAAAACCTATTATTAAGCAATTAAATGACAGCAAGAATGCAATAAAGTACAACAGTTTTACTTGTATCATTATCCTGGGTGCTGATGTTAATGAAAGGCTATCGCACCCCTGACTGCAATTCCGAAATTCTGCCACACAGGAGAAAACTCCCGTCAGCAGCTATTTTCAATCTTAATGGTCTGAGCAATTACAATCCTTGCCTAAGCCCTTCCCCAGTATTTCACCCCAAACTGAATTAAGGACAGCTCTGAGGTGATCTCCAAGGGCTGCTGTTGAAGCCAGGTCTAAAGGACACAAGGCTTGGCTTTCCGGAGCTCGGCTGGTGTGGGAAGGTGTTTGTTTCCCTGTCAGACAGGTGAACCTCACAGAGGAGCATTCACAACTCCTTTTCCTCTGTGTCAATGAAACAGTAAATCAGCCTTCTGAATTCTCTACTCTGTCTCAGTAGAACATAATGAAGCTGAATTGCCCTTACAGTCTTTTCAGTATCCCTCTGGTAGGCTGCACTTCTGGCATGACACCTTTCCTTTCCTTTTCTCATTTCTGGAGCTAAACATAAACTTAAATAAACCTCTTTGAGAAACAAGATGCACATAATTGCCACAAATACCACAAGGTGTCTAGGCCATTTCATCTTTCTAAATTACCGTGGGTTTGAAATTTATACAATCAGCATTTTGTATTTCTGATATAAAACAGAGCAGTAGGTCTGAAACAAGTTATGGATTTTTCTCCCCACCATGAAAGAAATGCACAAATTTATGTTGACATGAAGTAGCAGTTTCCCTACTGCCAGGAGGATCCAAGTGCAGTCATACTGCTTGGCATGGATTCAGCTAATATGCATTTGCAGTTCTCCTGCCCTGACAGAAGGCAGTATATTTACCAGCCTGTATGTGCAGTTAGGCTAAAGTGTTGTTTTTCACTGGGACTCATAACCTCTACTCTTTGGAATATTTATTTTCTTCCTAAGATGCCAGAGGGAAACTTTCTGCAACTTACTATATCACTTTTACATCAATACTACATCCACGTTTCCTGCAGGTAGATGGCCAAAACAACTGCATGGGAAAGCTCCACAACAGAAATTATTGCACGAGAGAGAATATTAATTAATTCTTTGTTCATAAGCAATTTTAGATTGGTTTATAATTCAGGTGGTCCTGACATTAATTTTTTAAGGCTGAAGTGTTTAACTCCGTGTAATTACAGGAACAACATCCAAGTACAGAGTCCCAGGAAGGGCCCTTCAGAGAGAGGAGCTTTCCAAACCAAACAAGAAACACGGGATTCAGCTATCTCACCTCTTAGAGGAGATGAAATTCATTTTGTTTCACTTCTTGGGACAAACTATGGCAGCTGCCAAGCAGGATGGACAGTCTTGATTGTCCCTCCAAACCCACTCCCCTTTGCCATGCAGGGGCAGAACCTCTTTTCTTTCCTCTGAGTCCATAATCCAAACCAGAAATGGGAAGAACTTAATGGGAAGATACCTTAATCTTCCTCACTACCCTTCACATAAAATGATCAACTAAAATTATACAACAGAAGCATTATCTTTAAAAATTGGAATAAAACACAAGGGAACCTCATAACATACAGGAATGTTCCCCGTGTACTGAGGAAAAGAAACAAGAAAATGATATATTAATATAATAACACAGATAGGTTTGTTTCTTGGAAGAACATTGATAATAAAGCAGCAGAGGAGAATTTTGTTCTGTAAAACGAGTTGTGCTCGCATGAGAAAGACCTGGACATCACTCATGCTGCTGAGAGAAAACCTGTATTTCCCAGCTCCCTTATGAATGACAATTTCATCTCTCCCAACTCTCTATTGCCAAGCAAAAGAAATATGGTGTAGGCTTGTAAAACAGCCAAAAAACTCACATTTACTTTTGGTAGTCCCTCCAAAGTTGTGCACTTTCAAAACCAATATTTTTGACTAATAACCTTTCTGTTTCTCATCATAACATTTGTTTGGATCTCCTTCTGAGTCCTGGCTTATTGAAAATACCTTTCTAGAGTGAAAATACCTTTCTAGTGTGTCTTTCACACCTACAGTGTAACATGGTGACTCTCCTCTTGACACCAGTGATATTTCCAAACACACAGGAGAGCAATGGAACAGAGCTGAGTGTTTCCCAGAAGCTCCCAAGAGAGAACTTTGCCCTTGAGAGTTACCCTAGGGAGCTTTGCCTGTGTGCATTGTAAGGGACAGCTGTGACAAAGGTCCCCAAAGCCAAACCATGCACCAAAGGATGTTTCTGAAGCTGCACAAAGGTGAGTCAGAGTAAGCAACAAGCAGTAGCAGATCTGGATTCTGGGGTTCATTTAAAAAATCCAAGGAGATCAGAGCTTTCCCCCTCACCAGGTCTCAACTTCACTGTGGAGTGGGAGTTGAAGCAGGAAGTTCCCTTGCTCCTGCAGAGCACAGTTGTCCCTCTCAAGGGTCAAGGACCCTGGGTATCCCCAGCATTCATTCCTCTACTCATATCCAGTATCCAGGATCTTCCCTCCAGGACCTCCCTTCTGGTCTCTCTTCTTTCTGAGGCCACTTCTCACCTTGGGAACACTCCTTTTTCAATCCCAGCTCTGCTGTGCAGGACCCCAAAGCCTCAGTTCTCCCTCTGCAGCCTGTGTACAAAAGCCCAACAAGTGCCTCCCAATCAGCAGGTCTGGTTTAGGGCTCCCTGGAGGATTTGGGATGTGCCCCTTGTCTAACTCAGGCATTATAAGACTTTATAGCCGTCCCATAGCAGGCTTCTGCCAGAGTTCAGAAGTTCAGTTTTGGATGTTCACGCAGAGGCCACCTGCGAGTGTGCAAAATTTGTCCCACTTACAGCACTTAGGTATGAATTTATTAAAATGTAAGATGAATAGTCAGCACAAATTCCTGATTAGACCCTAATCACTGAGTTCCAGACAGAGCACAGGCACAGGTACCATACTCTTGATTAAACCTGCAGGCAAAGCAGCCTCTGCAGGACCCCTGCAGCACACTGAGGGCTCTCCTCACACGTGTGCCCATGTGAGCACTGAGCCTGCCCATGCTGACCAAGCCTTTTGTGTTCTGGGGCACTGCACACCCTGATAGGTGCTGCAGTAGTGGTGAAATGCCACATCTGGATCCTGTTTTCAATGTTGAGCTTCCATTGGAAAAGACAGCCCCAGCCAAGGGGGTGGCAGGGGAGAGCAGCCCAGACAAATACACGAACCAGATGATTAAAAACGTGGAGGTGTATGCTGAGAATATACAAATCAGAGGACTGGCTTTGCTCGCACTTGCATCAGCATAAAACCTGACTGGCCCAAGGGAACTCGGTATAGCTGAACCTACATAAATAATGAGCTGTGAAATCAAGCCTTGAATAGCAAATAATACACTTCATGATAGTGCTCATTTCATAACATTGCTGCATTACCTGCCTTCTGCATTAGTGTGCCTCAGACTCAGGGGTGAGATGAGCATGCAGCTGATAACCAGCTGATCAGTGGTTACATAAAACACATCAAATTAGGCTCTGAAGTGAAGGAGGAAAAGCTTGCAAATAAGAAATTAATTATTTTTTTTTAGAAAATTCTAATGATTTTTTTAAAATAGCTTTTGAGACATCTACTCAATTTTTTCACCTCTAAAGGCAGGAGAGAGGCAGGTGTGGTTTTCCTCTCCCCCCACCGAGTGCCAGTGAGCCGAGCTGATTGCTGCACACATCATTTGACATCCTGCAAACACAACGAGTGCTCCACCAGCAACAAAGGCAGACAGAAAGGTTCTCAGCATTTGTCACATTCCCTGATTGGTTCTCACCAAGCTGTTTGGCATGGAAATGTGGGGAGGGATGGAGCTCTGAGAGACGGAACGCGGGAAAAGTGCCTGCGACAGAGCGTCATCTCCTCATTAGCGACTCTGGATTGGGAAACTGAGACAGGGAAATGCATCACCATGACACCTCTGGTATTGCCTGTTACACAAATAAAGAGGAAGTCCATCATTAAATCCCAATTAAGTATGCCTTCATGGCTTTGCTAAAATCCATTTATTTTCCAGGAAGCACACAAGCACACACAGCTTCAAAGTGGATACAGCCCCAGCACAGACCCCAAGCTCAGCACATCCCAGAGCCCTCTGCCAGGCAGGGATAAACACAGAGAGCCCCTGTGCCTTCAGCTTCCAGAACCTGCTTGTCATAAACAGGATGAGCACACAGGCAGCTAGCAAGCTGGGCCAGAATCTTCTATCCAAAATTGATTATGAAACACTTAAAATCTAAAGCAGCAAAGAACACAAACAAAAAGAAGATTGAATTGCCCTAGGAAGCTCAAAAGAAGGCCATGCTTGATTGGATTCAGATTTGATTGAGATTTGCCCTCATTCATTAAGTTTGAAGACGTTCAGACGCCCAAAAATTAACTCTTGAGTTGCAGAGCCGGGTACAGAGGAGCCATTTCTCACAGGCTGGATTTCCCACACAGCTTTTCTTACAAACCTGTCACCTGAACTCCTGCAGTTACACAGGCACTCAAAACACACACATCAGCAAACCATGCTTGTTTTAGCAAACAACGACACCCATTCAGCCAGCTCCCAAAGCCCCCAGCACCCTGGGTGTACACACACACATCTCCAGTTCTGCAGCCACTCGGAACGCTGACATTCATTCCGCTGTTGAACTAACAGACGTGCAACTATTTAATTAAAGAGATTATCCAGTTAGTGGAAAATCAGTATAAAATCATACACTTTATGACTGTATGACTTCAGCATGGCCATCATTTATGCTTAAATTAAGTCCTGCACCCTGTGTCCTATAACTCATGTGAAGTAGCCAAGAATTATGATCTCCATGCCCTGCACAAATGGGAAACTGAGGCAAGAGAAGGTTAAGTGACTTGCTCAAGAACACCTGAAAGGTTAGAAATGATGCTGTTATGAGTGATGAGTAGGAGAGTGGCTGAATAACCCCTTGTTTAAAGCCTGAAGTATGTTTACTGGGATGGATTAAAAACAGGCTCTTTGCTTTTAAAATGACTTGTAGAATTTTTCAGCAGTTTGTGATTCTTTTCCCTTGCCCTCCACTAGCAGCACAGTTCACACACATGAAAGCAATATTTAACATTAAAACCTTTAAAAGGTATTCTGGTCTCAGTGATGTTGACCTAAATTTAGAACAAATTCAAGGATAAGCTTTATCCTGTAACCTCCACATGTCCCATCAGCCCTTCGTGCTCAGGCTCACAGCATCACCTTTCAGGGAGGAGGCCCTAAAGGACACCAACACCTTGCCCAGCCTAGGTAAAGCCCTACCCCCACTATCCCCACCTCCAACACAAGCAAGTCAGCAGTGTAAATATGCCTTCAAAGTTCAAATTCCTTACATTTGTACCAAGATGTTTCCTTAGTACATCAATTCATTTATTTAAGGTGTCCATCCCAATCAAGGCAGGATAGACCATCCAAGAGCAGTCATGTCTGGGCAGGCTCTGGCTACTGAACAGATCAAATACAGCAGAAAAACTGTAATTAAACCTGAAGCCAAGAAAAGTCCAGACATTTCCTATTGTCCAGTATGCACAAAAGGGAGTGACTCAAACAAGAACTTCCAGCTTCTTTTTGAGCACAAACAAGAAGCATTCCTGAGCTGGAGGAAGCAGGGTCACAGGGATCTGCATCACAGCTATAAATAATTCTGATTTTAAGGCTACAGTTAAATGAAAACAGAAAATACAACTGACAGCACCTCTGCTTCTTGTCTTTCTCTATATTCTCTTACAGGTGACCTTGAGAATATTTAATATTAGCCTAAGGGTGGAAAGAAAAGTTCTTCCTGACTCCTATCATTTAATAATAGCTTGTTCTCCTTCTGCTCAATATGCAAGCAGACACTGCTTTTGTCATGCCTTCAGAAGGTGCTTTGTTCACACTGAGCTGGTGCCTGAAGCACAGAGACTGCCCCTGCCCGGGATGCAGGGCTGTGCCACCAGTCTGGGCAGCACAGGGTGACCACGGAACAATTCCTGTCACCCAGCACAACTCTTTAGAGGGCCACTCCTTTGGTGGGGGCTCCTGCCCCTCAACCAGAGGGGAAAACCAACCAAACACACCATTAAAGTCGAACCACAATGTGAATTTTGATTCAACAGGCGTTTTGTCAAGAAAAAATGTCTGCGAGCAGTTTGGAGCTGGGGTGAAATCGGATTATTAAACTGTATTTTGTTCCCGTTTGTGAAACGCTCCGGTTTGACAGTGTCACGGGCTGCCTGATGGATGCAGGAAGGAGGCTCGGGCTGTCCTCGCCGAGCCCTGGAGTCGCAGTGCCCTCTCCCGAGCTGGGCGGGCTCGGCAGGCACCGGGAGCAGGCGCTTTTCCAGAGCCCATCCCTGCACAGCAGAGCCGCTCCCGAGGCAGCCCGGCCGGGCTGGCTCCGCTCCGCAGCCGGGATCGGGGATGCTGCAGAGGGCTGGCACAGGAGAAGCGAGGCCGTCTCAGGTTCCCTTCTCGAAAACACCTTTAAAACACGGCGAAATGAGCAAGCGGCAGGGAAGCGCTGCCGCCCGGGAGCTGCCGCGGGCCGGCGGAGCGGGTGCGGGCCGGGACGGGCGCGCTGCTGTCCCCGGCCACAGCGGCGGCTCGGGAGCGCTGCGGCCCGGGCACCGCGGGGACGGCTCGAGGAGATGCTCCTGCAGCAATGCAGAGCTGCTTCGGAATTCCAGGCGGGGAAACGGCGTGCGCGTTCCCAGCTGTAACCGCTGGGATCCCTGGAACAGCCACGGCGAGCGCACAGGCCAGCTGCCAGCCACAGGGGCTGGGGACTGGGACTAAGGCAGCCACACACAGCATCCCACCACGCTGCCAGCGCGGTGGCAGAAACCTGGATCCAAACTCGGTATAGGATATCTCCCTTAAAAGCCATTCCAGCCATCTAGGAGGCTAAATATAGGCTTCATTTTCAATAAAGCCAGTTAAAACCTGCTTATCTTCATTTTTTCTATCATAAAGTAGTCTCTTGAAATTATTTTTTCTCATTTTCTCTATTCACATGTTTTCCCAGCCCTCTCATTTGGGTTCCTGATTTTGGCTCCAGCCCTGCTTTACAAGCTGATTCCTATTGAACTGGTGACGAGTTCTTTCCCATCTTTCTTCCAGGGGGTCAGGAGGACACACGTGCACCATGCAGTTCTGTTTCAGAGGACAGCAAGTTTAAGAGACATTTGAAAACCCAGTTTCATTTCTTTCTCCTCATGCTTAGCACTGCATTTTCCCACTGCTGATACACTGTAATTGAGCAATGCAACTTTATTTAGACAGAACTCATGAGTCATGAAGAACAAGATGACAATAAACCAACTTTTGGGCAAGTCTTTGCTGCAGCTCTCACACCAAGTTCAAGAGCTTTCAAATCACACAATCAGTAGGGCTGGAAAAGACGCCCAAGACCATCCAGTGACCGATGCCCACCTTGTCACCCAGCCCAGAGCATTGAGTGCCATGTCCAGGTGTTCCTTGGACACCTTCAGGGATGGGAATTCCATCACCTCCAATGTAGAATTAAAGGATTTCTGCATGTTTATGCCTCTTGTTAGCAAACCACGACTCCTTGCTTAATTTAATACTTGCCATTACCAAAGTAACATCCAAATATTTCAGCCTTGGTGCTCACAGCAGCCACCCTTCTCCACGATGCTTTGCTCTCATCCGTTTAGAAACATCAGTTCTTTCCTCACCTGTTAAACTGAGCTTAAATGAGCACTCCTGCAAAGTTTAGCAACAGCAAGAACTTCAACTACCAAAGCACCTTTTCATGCCAAAACATCTGTGTTTGTGCACCAGCAACAATGATTAATGTCAACAGGGCTCTGGGAATTGTGTTTGTTAATTAACTGCTGCTGTAGAGCTTGCAGGCAGAGTACAAAACATGACGTTCCTACAGGGTGTACACAAATACTTATTATTTTCCTTATGCAAAAAAATCCCAATGGAAGAGTTATTGTTTGGGTTTGTTTCATTTAACAGATGAAACAGTTACGCTTCCTGTTGGGTATTTTGCAGTAGGGTCTCCGCCAGCAGGACGCTGGAGAAGATGAACAGAAGAGGAGGTCGGGTTTCTGTACTTTCTCTGAGCGAGGTCACCTCTGGAGAAAGGCAATGCCTGCTCTAAAGTCAAGTGTGATAAATCCTGAAGGGGATTATACAATACAGCTTTCTGTGATAGCAAGAGATTGAACTCACCGACCCAGAAAGCCCCGTTCTGGTCTTCTCTTGCTAAAATGCTTCTTCCTGAGCACTGTTACCAGCACCAGCTGTACGAGAACAGTCTGGAGCGACCTGTTTGGCAGGTGATGCTGCCAGGAGCCATGCAGCATCCTTTGGGGGACCACCTAAATCAGCTGCTGCTGACAGAGCTGTCTGCTGCTCTGGAGATCAGAGCCCTTTGGGACACCCAGCTAATGGGAGAGCAGGCACAGCTCGATGGAACCACGATCTATGGCCTGCAGCCTTCTGGCTGAGCTCTGCACACCAAACAAACCCCGTGAAATATTCCCCAGCTAGGAGCTGATCCATAACCATAACCTCTCCCCGTGGCTCACTGCAGAGCCCTGTTTGCTGTCCTGGACCCTGGGATGCTGCTGTAATTGACTCCATCCATTACCTTAAAGCGTTCTTCTGTTTATCCTGCCTTTATCACATCGAGCCATTGTAAAAATCTCTTCTGCTTTACATCTTCCCTGTGCTTTCAGCAATGCTATTACTCCTATAATAAGCTTAATGAGGACACTGAGTGGAAGAGTCTTCACATTAATCATCACAAGAGAAAATGCTCGGGAGATGCAAACAGCAATGTCACACTGCCCTCTGTTGAAATTTGAGGCACTAAAGTCATTTTGAAACTTCTTCTTTCTGAGGACTAAAGGTTAATTATTTAATATTTTTTACTGCAACAGCTCTTTCCAGCCATTAGAGAAGAGGATTATTTTTTTTTCCCACGGATTACAACATACATATTGAACTAAGTTTAATGGGCTGTCAGAGAGGGAAGTCCTTACATCCCTACAGTGAGGGGGGCAGCAGGGAGGGGCTGCAAATTCTGAACCTGAGCAATCCTTTCAAACCTCAAGACTTGCCCCAACACGAATCGTGATAGACTGAGCCTTTTTAGCAATTGAGTCATCAAACCCACCCTGACGCCAAGCTGGCTTTCCCCAGACCCATCCACTGTCACACGGCCACTTCCTGCCACAGCCTCTGGCAACCATGGCAAACACTCTCCTTCAGAAACATTCCTGCAGGGATTACTTCTCCCTCAGCTAAAGCAGTGACCCCCCGGGAGGATGTGCTGAGTGGTCTGCAGGAATCACTAACATTTCACCCTCTGTGCTGCAAAGGACTCTCCTGCTGCACAGCTCATCCTGTCTCTGCAGCACATTGGAAGCATGAAATACAAATCATTCTTCTTCTGTACTTATCACATTGTTCCATATGTCATGTTTTAAAAATCCCAGGTGACACTCCATGATTACACCACAAGGTTTTTGACAGGCACAGACACTTTAATCAGCCCCCTTTGCTTTGCACACCTTGCCCCAGAAATGGGTCAGGATCGATGATCAATAGAAGTGTCACACCCTGGGTGCAGCAAGTCTGCAAGACAAGAGGTCAATGTGAGAGACTCTGTGAGAAACAAGTCTGTATTCTGACCCTGTCTGTCCTGAAGGCACCCTTAGTGGGGTGGAATTTGGGGAAAACCCCCTTTGGAATGACTGTCAGGAGGCCACTATGGAGAGGGGGAAGGTGCTGGAAGGAGCAGCTCATGGCATGCTCAGAGCTGGGGTAGGGCTGGCAGAGCAGAGCTGCCCAGCACAGCCTCTCCTGCACTTCTGTTTGTCCTCCTGGGGCCAGAACAGCCTCAGCTACACGTGAGAGAAAAGGAGAGCAGCTCTACGCTGGCATTTGGGTCCGGAGGAACACAAAGGACTGGTTTAATGCAATCATGTGCTCTGGCTGCTCAACAACAGCACAGGGCCCTCCTGAGACACCCACCCACAGACAGCGTGGAGCCTGAGGGCTCACGAGTGAAGCACATCCATCCTGATTGCTGACTGCACATTCTTATCGTATGGGTGACATTCACAAAGGCAAACAAGGCTCTTCAAAATGTATTTCTAGTAGAGATAATGTTTTCTACCACAATGACAGCTACAATACCAAATCCAACTTATCAGCATTCTCCTCTGATCTAAAAAGTAATTCATCAGCTCTATCATTGTATCTAATAATGCTGTAAAGTCTTAGCTTTGAAAATGAGAGTCCAAAGCATTTGTAAGAACCCCAGGAAGTTTCTTTCCTTATCTCTCATTTGCTGCAGACATGAGCAATCAGCCTTTCTTCATTTAAATTGCAAAAGTAAAGAATGGGGGCTTTTGGTGCCTCTAAAGATTTCTGGATTTCAGTGCTAAAACATTGAATCCCCTGCAGCATGGCCCAAGAGGACTGGACACGGAGTACGACCCGAGCAAACTATTCAATATGTAAAATTAAACAACCAGTTATTTTCATTTCACCACTGCTAAAGCAGGAACACCCTGGCTGGCTCTGCTTACAAAACTCTCCCAGGCCTGTGAGAGAGTGAGTGATCATTTTGGCTCCCTTGCCAAGCCGGGACAGGTATTTGAGGCCACCTGAGGATTACAGGATGGGGGAGTCTGAGCATCCTCTAAGCAACATTAGCTTCAGTTACACACATGCTTCTCCTCGGAACCAAGGTGCTCATAAAAGCACCCTGAGCTCCTCCTCTCCTGTTAGGAATCACACCCCAACAGTGATTTGCAGACCAGTTACTGGTGTCACTTAAGAGCAAAGCTGATATCAGAACTGAGGTAGAAATCAAACTTTTACTGACATATATACGAATTTTTATTACCAGAACAATGCATAATAAGGAACAATAAATATGTCTTCCGAAGGCTAAACATTTAGACACTCCTTTAAATAAAACACACCTAAAGCCTGGAGGTAACAGCATCAGTTGATAACAGACAGAGCAGCCCTCCCCCAGTAGCTGCCAAATGCAGATGTAAAGGAGAAAGGGTGCACCAGTTTATGCCTGGAGTCCAGTTCTAGCAAAACAAAACAGAGAAAAAAATCTCACACTGGGCTACCAGAATCCTGTAGAATTAAAACCCATGGCCAAGCCCACGTCAGTCGCAGGAATAAAGGACATTTTCAATGCTCCAGCTGAATAACGCTTCACCTGCTGCTAAGGCTGCGTGCACAACAGCATTACAGCACTCTTTGGGCTGGCTTTTTAATATCAACCCTGAAATATTCAACTGGTGTTCAGTCATTGAGACTTGAGATCATTCAAAGCAGAGAGAAACTTGAGAGAGAATAGAGATAAATTATTGGAAACACTGAGGGCAGGAGGAGGTAATTAATTCGTTGTAACCAAACAATTCCATATAGTCCTGGACTGATTATGCTATGAAGAACAGAAGGATGCCCTATTTGCTGACAGTTCAATTCCCAGTAGTTGGATGCCAAGCTAAATGCAGGAAAAGCCTGAAGAAAAGTTCACACACCTACACGTGCTTGTAACACCCAGTCAATGATAAGATACAGGTTTATACCTGTTAATGCCTTTGCTTTTTACACAAGTATGGCAAAGCCACACATAAAACCCAAAATACCTTCAGTTTATCTGCTCTCTTCTCCGTTTGCTTCTACAATCATAACTTTCTCAGTCTCTTTAAAATTTGACTATCCAGTAGTTCAATACAGCTGCACAAGTACAGAAAAGCAAAATATATCCAATGTCTTCATTTTCCTTAGTGTAAAGCAACCATGTCTAACCTAATTTGATCTCCATGATTGGGGTTTGCCATGAAAGGCTGGACCAGATGATCCCTGACATTGTTTCCAACACACTATTTCATGATTCTAAGATACTCTAAAAAGTCTTTCTCTCCCCCTCTCTCCAGGTATAGTTTTCCAAAAGTTCTGTTCGCCAGCTCTTCCATGAAGTTAACATTTCCTCTAGTTCCTTCCTCTTTGAAGATGGAAAAGGGAAGTTGACACCTCTTCAAGCAACTTTAATTTCCAGAGTTAAAGTTCCATCACCTCAGCAGTGCAGAGACCCTCAGGAGCTTTGGGATGCACAGTAGCCAGATGTTCAGCTGGGTGAACTAACTCCTCATAGCCATGACACTGCCTTTCATTCTGAGTTGATTTATTTTTCCTTCATGCTCTACCAGCTGCAACAAGAGTATTAAAAAAAAAAAAAAAAGGGAAAAAAAGCTCAAACACAATAGGCAATTTTCCCTTCAGGTTCAAATTACCTTGCCTCTTAATTAAAAGTAAAGAATTCCACAAAAGTGCCACTTTTTAAGGGCACTGTCTAGTTAGCGTTGAATAGAACCAAGACCACAAATTTACTGTTACACTCCTATTTCTGGGAGGACCTTTCTTGTCCGTGTTCACTGAGGCAGCAGGGTCAGCTCAGAGCCAAAGCAGAGCATTCACACCTGAGTGCTCTGGCATGGCCAGGGCAGGCTCAGCCCCAGTTTATTCCCCAGAGATTGCTCTCAGACACCCACAAAACCCACCAGAACATTTTGCTGTCTCTGCCAGGGGAAGCCAAGGCATCCTGTTCTGTTCATGTTTCCCAGGCAGTTTGTGTGAATATTTAGGTAGGTTTAATGTCAACACAGTTTCCATTAAACCCAAGGAGCACAGCAGCCAGCCTGAGGAGGCACACATTAAATGCTGAGGTGCTGAGCGAGATCTCGAGAGAAATAACTTGTGGAATTCATTTATAACACTATTGTGTTTTTCTGAATAATATGGCCTCTTACCTATTAAGGCACCTATTTAAGCATTTTCCCTTTTCTCCAACCTCCAGAAAATAAAGTTTGAAGAGCATTCTTCTCCTTAAAAGCTCTCTTCAGTGTTTTATATTACACATGAAGTCTGAATTTCTCCTGCAATTACTCAGATAATTTATCTACCAAAAGTGTAAAACAGATAATTTCCCAGCTATGAAAATACCACTATTCCACTTCAATACCTGCTGTTATTTCCTTGCCTACAAAAAAAAGCAGCTGAAACCATTATCTACCTGTTACAAAGAGATTTCAACTTTCTAAAAAGCTTAGATAAGTAAAACTGGCATTCTCAAAGGTCTACTTTAAAGCAAGCGAGGTACATTTTATATTTAAAGGTGAAGTTTCTTCTGTCACCCTAAGGGCTTTACATTCTCATCTTGATGTATTAATTAAAGCACATTTGTGGTGAATTTTTAATTATCTCCCTAATAAATGGTATCACAAGGAATAAAATGGTCTCTTCACAAGTCTCTCTAGACTCCCCTGTGTCTTGGAAACAGCACTCATTCCGCAGCAAACGAAGAATGCAAATTGCTGGGAGGCCTGTGAATGCTGATGGGCAGGGACCAGATGGCTGTCTTGCACTCTTTCTTCATCAGAGAGCTCTGCAAAATTCTGCAGCTCCAGTTAGCCACACAAAAAGATGAGTCTCCTCTATTTCCTTCTGAAATACAGGTATTTCCTTCCACTGTGAACCAGCCCAAAGGATGAGGGGGTGTTTTTGAAGCTGATTCCCATACACTTTTCCCTGGGTCAGTTTTTGCTCTGTACTCCCAGGTAGTGAGGGAAAGGACAAGGGGTGGATGAGGACTTTTGGGGTGTTTCCACTCCCCAGTGCTGTCACCACTTACTTGGAGTGCAAAGCAAACCTGTCCCCGTGGAGGGGCAGCCCAGGAGCCACAACAGCCCCACGCAGTCACTGGGGTGTCACCTTCGGGAACTTGTGGCTAACACGGGAGGCATCATGACTGCCACAAAACCCCAGCCAAGCAAGGGTAGGTTCACCAAGCAGGTCCAAAGAAATGGAAGAATGACCACATAAAACCACAGAGAATTTGCAATTTGCTGTAGAACATAACCCAGGCATTCCCATGGGGAAGGGACACGGCTCTACCTGTGAGGTGTCAGGCAGTGGCAGCACAGAGCAGGTGGGAAATGGGACCTTTACTGTCCAAATGGCAGAGAGTGTTGCCTCTTTATCCCTACTTATGCATACAAAAGCACAAAATGCAGGGAAATATTTGATTTCTGGGTTGCTTTCCAGGAGCTTTTTCACAGAAGGCACTCCAGGCCCTGCCAGACAAAGTGTACAGACACGTCTTTATCAAAGAGTAACACAGGTACAGTCAGCCCCAGCACAGTGAATTACAGTCCCCCCTTTCAGAAGTAGCTAATAAACACCTCTGGGGGAGGTGACTGTTGCCTGCTTTGCTTTTTATCACCCACCTATCCCTGCTGCAGAACGCCAGTGATCAAACCCAGCCAGCACTTCAAACCAGCTGTTAGAGCATTAAAAGAGTAGAGGTAAGTATTACTAATTCCCTCAGAGCCGAGGCCATAAATCCATTTTTTTGTAAATGCTGGAAGTCAGTTGGTACCATGCAGTTAAAATCCTGTTTGCTGTTTCTAAACAGACTGTAACCCATAGCTTCAGTACCTCTGGCCTGTCGCCAGACACTTTAAATACAGGGAAAAATATCGGAATTCATTACTGCTGTACAGAATTCTTCATCGATTAACAGGGAACTTATGACTATTTCTTTAACCACAGCCTAGATGTTCTAATCAATTTTCTCCACCTTTACTTAAGAAAGCTACTTCAACTGTGCAGAGCAGCAATCAGGAGTAGCATTTTTTTAAATGTACATGCAAGACAAGACCTTAAAGCATCGTGCCACAGCATTACACAGAAGAGCATCCATGGACTGCAGACCAGGACCACAGCATCAGTTGACTATTGCACATTTAGTTATTTGTGAAATGGAGCTTCCTGTGTTTGCTGTGCAATGTTTGAAGGTCTAACAAGCTGTGGATAATTGGGAAGAACCAGGATCTCCTGACTTGTGAGACACTGAGGGGTGTTGAACAAATTCATGAGCAGGTATGTAAATAACACTTTCAGCATATTTAGTGATTAACATCCCCATGGCATTTTCCTGTTCAGCTAAAATTATTAACTATGCTTTAACAATTATATGTTTTCCAACCTGCTGTCTCTTGGATTCAAAGACTTCAGGAGTTCTACAAGACCTCTGCACTCAGCAGTTTAGAAGCTACTACTCATTCAAGCTGCTAAGCAGAAAAAAGTCGATAGGAATTGTATACATTATGTATTGTCATTACATGCTGGCATGATTCCCTTGCAGAACAGATTAGGCTACATCTCCAACATGTTGATTTGCTAATAAAGCATATTAATTTGTCTATGACAGTTATTGCCTTGAACCACCACAAATTAAGGGTGAAATAAAGTATTTTATTTTTAACATTTTCATTTATATGCTCATCTGTTGAAGTACAGGCATTATTTTCATGCAAGTTATGATGTGCATGAATCAGATTCACTTGCTTGTAAAGTCTTAGTAGCTTGTAATTAAATAGCTTATTTTATATGCAGCACGGGGCAGAGATTTACTGTGTGTGCACTGTCCTGGCGTGTGTGCAACTTCCCTTGCAGACCTGCACAGCACGGCCACAACAAACCTCTGTTTTTATAACTAATTTTCCAAGTCATGCCTGATCAGCATTGCCCTCCAGAACGGGAACAGACCCAAATGCAGGGGGTGACTGACGTAGCTCTGCTGAGGCCATCCAGTTCTGAGCACCCCTAACTCACACACACACGAGGAGCCCAGCACCGCTGGGTTTGGGGTTCTGGCCATGGTGAACCCACAGCTGCTCACAGGGCTGGGCTGCCAAAGGCCCCAGTAACCAGAGCGGGTAGCGGGCACCGACTCAGCAGGAACACGGCAACAAAACACCCAGAGCATTTGTCACAGCTCAAACTGCAAACTTCCCCCGTGGCAGGAGAGGCACAGCAGAGCCCTCCAGTTTGAGCAGCCAGAATTTTCATCAGCTTTATTCCCCACACAGAGCAGGCAGCGGAGCCTCAGAGATGGGGACAGATCCTCCGAGCTGCATTCTGGTCACAGCTCCTGCTCCCAGAAATTCAGTGTCAGAGCACAGCTCCTCATTTTCATATTCCTGTCTCATTTGTGTCCAGCTGGAGCAGAAGCATTTTTCCAGCAGGTACAGGAGGGAGGTCACAGTGTCAACTACAGCAGTTCCTGCCAGTGGAGAACCAGCTGTGGCCATGGAGAGACACCAGAGCTCACCTTCCACAGGGACACTGAGTCTGCCTGAAACCAAAGCAGGGGTGATTTTGTACAGATGGTTGTGCTGCCATCTGCAAAGCAGTAGGTAGTGGCCAGGGCAGAGTTCACATAAAATAAAAATCAATGGAACTTTGAAATAAAATAGCACAGACAGTCAGAGCCAAAGCCACAGAGCATCGCTAAGGAAGTTACTCAAGTATTCTGGAGAAAGGTCATTCCTTTCCAAAACAAGCTGCAAACAGAAATGTCTGGAGGCTTCTGAAGGCAGAGAAGCCACCAGATCACAGACCTTTTCCTTCCCAGCTATAGACCCCTTGTGAGGTATCAGGAATACCTCCAGCCTTCTCACAGAACAGGTTTTTCTCCAAAGAAACCCCCCTCTGGATGAGCCCTTCTCTCACTTGACAGCAGAGCAGGGACATTAAGTACCTATGGCCAACCTATGGTCTCTGTTTCCCTCTGGTCCCTTTAGCTGACCTCAGAGCAGCCAAAATCTAGCTCCTAAGCAATTGATATTTCCACTCTGACATGAAACACATCAGAAATTACACTATTAATAATCTCTTGCACTTGTCACCCATTGAAGTGTCAACCTTTTGACAGCTGAATTGTCAAGGTTGTGTCAATAAGTGACGTTAATAAGCTTTTCTATAATCCTTAGTGGATCTGGTGGTTGCTAGGCAAACTTTTTATTACAGCGTTGCATTAGATGGAGAGGTGCAAAAAGACATCTTAAAAAATGGCAACATCGTCCCCCTTCCCCAAAGCAGTTTAACAAAAAGCCATTTACAAAATCAAGATGAAACAGTGTAGAAATTGCTGGGGAATTTGGTGAGGGGGAAATGTGGTGAGTTATGCACCATTTGGCTGAGTTTTACACAGCAAAATATTTATCAGAAACTTTGAAACAGTAGTTTCTTCCTGAGAATTCAACAGAGCAAAACGTGGATATCTGCCAGTTTCCATCTGAATTCCTTCAGATCACTAAGTATCAGCACAGCTGCATCAGCACCTACGGGAATACTTGGGAAGTAAGGCACTATTCACAGGAATCTATCCCCTGCTTCTGACTCGTATTTACTCTGGGACCTGTACTTAATTTATAAACACTTTCAGACATGTCTTCGTTTTCTGGGCAGACCTAAACTCACCTGAATAGCTGCACTATCAGAACGGTGCCTTAGTCCCAGAATTCCCATTTTTACGGGATGTGCAGCTACAGCTTTATGCCCTTAATGGGGCCTCTGTGAAGCGGCAGAACATAAAACAAGGACCTGTGATTAAGCGTTGTTCACCTCAGTCCCCCTGTGCTCCAGCAGCCCCAGAGAACAGCCCCTCTCCCTTTTCTGCCTGGCTTTAAGACCTGCAGCCTGCCCCAACCTCCCCCTTGTTCCTGCACCACCTCTGTGGCTGCTGATAACCCTCCTAGACCCAGCAGAAGAAACTCATCTCCTTTTCTTCAAAAAGGAGATTAAAGGATCAAAAACCTCTTACCACCTCTCACCAGGAGGCTTGGCTGCCACCCTGAAACATTCCCTTTCTTGCAAGTGTGTGAAGGTGATTAATCCTTTCCCATTAAGCCTGTGCCACCCAGGAGCTCCACTCCGGCCCGGGTGGCCAGAATGCCCCACTGCATGGATTTCATATCAGCTCGGTGCTCTGAAAAACTCTTGCTCTTCACTCCCAACGTATCTAAAATATTTAATGAGTACTTGAAACAGGCACCAACGTTTAGTTTGCCTCCTGAAAAACAAGGGGGAAAACATATGGGTAATATGCAGCCTGTTTTGCAAAACAATAACGAAGCATCTGGTAACTTCTCCAGGAAAAGAAATGGAAGCTGAGGGGATATTTTGCAGAACTTGGAAGCGTTCATGGGATGGTGTACTGTTATCCAGCATGTGTCTAAACACACACAGTCTCCTAGCACAGCTTGAGGGGAGATATTTGGTGTATTCATTGTAAATCTCTGGCAAGCACAGCACACGGCCACTCTGTTCCTGGCAGCAGGCATGGGAGCCAATCCCGCTCCCACACAGCCAGCCCAGGCAGGAGATGTGCCCAAAAATGCAGAGAAATGGCTTGTGTCAGAGCCATGGGCAGAGCACACCTTCACTGGGGCACCAGCCAGCAGAGCAAACCCCTCACAGGCCAATAGATTTTGCCAGCTGGGGTTATACACCTTGCCTGAAATTCAGGTTTTCCCTGCATTTAAATTTCAGCATCAAGCCTAATTCTATCCCTTACTATGATGAATAAGCAAATTCAGTTTGCATGATTGAAATCTGAGGCATCAAAAATATGCCTTCCAGATATCCCTCTTATTGTATTACTACACTCCCCATAACCACACATAAAATGCCAAATTTAACAAGCAGTACATATAATGCACTACATAATGCTCACATCCACATATTAGGCAGTGTGTGTCGAGCCACACTATCAGCAGCTACAACAGACCCAGGCTGTGCCTCAGCAGTGAAAGAAAAGAACACTAATTAGAGAACTGTAAGAAAATTTAAACCCAAGTTGTTATAAAAGACTATAAAAAGGATCAGTGGCGAGAGAGGGGAGGGCATGCAAGTAAAATACACTCGGCAAGGACATGATCAAAGGCAGGACAAATAGACTGCAAGCACTCTGTAAGGTGCAAACACCTCCAAGGTGTGCTGAGGATCTGAGCAGCATCCTCCTCACAGCAGGAGGCTGCAGGCACATTTGGCGTGGCCTAATTCACCAACAGATTACAGTAAGCTAATAAAGGCATTCCTCAAAGACAGACACGCTCTGCCGGGCTGGCCTAGCAGGGAAATGAGAGCTGCTCTCCATGCAGCGGGCAGCAGCCACCCCTGGCTCTGCTCCACGTCCAGCACTGCAGGTAACACATGGCTGGGGCACACTGGGGAGTGCAGGAGCCCATTCTTGGGGGACACTCAGCAGCCCCACACTGGGGAGTGCAGGAGCCCATTCTTGGGGGACACTCAGCAGCCCCACACTGGGGAGTGCAGGAGCCCGTGGTGGGGAATTCAGCAGCCCCACACTGGGGTGTGCAGGAGCCCATTCTGGGGGAAACACTCAGCAGCCACCTGTTCACAGGAATAGGAGAATAGCAGCAGGTCCCAGCTCAGGTCCCAGCTCACACCAAGGGCAGGAGCAGGGCTTGGAGGGGGCTCAGCCTGGCAGCCTGTGTGTCCCAGGGCAGGACTGGGAGCTCAGTGTGGGCTGAGCCCCCTCCGAGCCCCCTCCACATCCCACTGATCCCAGCAAGCACCTCAGATGCCTGAGTTAAGCCCCATCTCAGCTGAAGAAATATTTTCATTTAGGTGCAGCTCATTTCCCAAAACAATCCTCAGAAACACCGAGCCCTGGACACTCTTCCTCAAAGCAACAACCCAGGCCCAGGTTCCTTCTGTTCAGGAAGTTCCTCGGGGAGATGGCACAAGGGAATAGCCAAGCTGCAGAGCTCCTGGGGGTTCAGGTGACCTCCAGCCCCATGGTACCAGCCCCAGCAGTCAGGCAGGAACTGCTGCCACATTGGCAGCTGTACCTCTCCCCTGCATGTCCCCACCAAGAGCAAACCAGCCCACACAGGCTCAGGAGGGCCCCACACTCGTTCCCCAGCTGGACCTCACATCACCCTCTATCCCTGAGCTTGTTTGAGCTCTCTGCACCATCACTGCAGACAGAGCCTTGGGCTCTGAATACTTGTGTCCTTTGAAAATTAGGAGGAAGGGGAAGGTGGCAGTTGTAAAAATTTCAGCCTTAACCCAAACCAGTCTTCTGTACAGTGCCTAAGCATGCAGAATTCCAAGGAAGAATTAATTATTAATATCTTAATGTAAAGAGAGCTGCAGTTTTCATTCTCCTCACAGCTGTCAGGGAGGCACAGATGCAGCACCACCTTGTGTAATTGGAATCTTTATTTTACAAACAGGGCACTAGACTGTGGTTTATCTCCTCTGATCCCTGTGTAATACAATCAAGGCTCACCAGTCAAGGCTCCTTCCCCTTTGTTTGCCCTTCAGATGCTGCAGAGAGCCTCTTCTGTGCACTGCACAGTGAGAGTGGTGTGACACAGCTGCATCACAGAGAGCTTTTGTCCTGACTTTAAGGTATCCCCAAAGTGCCAACTGGCAGCACATTCCAGCCTGGCCAGGTGCTGTTCTCCAAAAGATACCATTATGTACCAACAATTAACAAATCTATCAACAGATTTCCTTTGTGCTCCCTGGTACACAGAATTTAAATACACTGCAGAAGGATAACAGTGCCTGGGTGCCAAACAGAAACACATCCAACTGCCAGAGCTCACACACGAGCACAGCAAAACAGCTCTGCTGAGCCACAGAGGGATGGGAGCACACACAAACCATGATCCTGGGGAAAATCCTTCAGCCACAGCCAGGGCAGAGGCATCCATGGGGACGCTTGGAACTGCAAAGCATCAGCTGCAGTGGAAACCTTGTGAAATCTTAACCAGTTATGGCACCTCAACGGAACTTATTTGGTGTGAGCATTTCAAGCTCAACACTTCTGCTGTTTCTGGGAAGGCCCCTGAAGGAAGAATGAGCTCATTTTTCCTAGGTTAGCTATAAATTTTCACAAATATTTTACTTTAAGATCAGAATACTTTTTTACTTTTACCAGGATATTTTTTTTACTTTCAGATAGGGCAAGTGCTGGGGAGCAAGGAGACAAAGATAAAAACAGCTTTAGTTTTCCTGATAACCTGCCTGATTTGGAGATAACTGTGTAAGTAAAGTTCATGCCCATTGAGTAGAAATATGGATTGGATGGAGAGCCAGGAAAACTGTGTGTATGATGTGAGGAGGGAAAGGGAAGACTGTTAATGATTAGAGCTGTATCAGGCTTTGCAAGTGAGCCAGGTAACTGCAACAGGAAAACCAGGATTACCTGAGCAGGGCTTTGGCTTCAGACACCTGAGGAGCAAAGGTTGCACTTGGATACAATGTCATGGGTTAGTAAGCATAGTCTCGGAAGTGATGTCCTTGCAAAGGGGTGCTTACAGCTTCCTCTGTGACCTGACAGGACCTATCAGCTGGCCAGTTTGAATATGGACAATTCTTTGAGCCACTTAAAGTTGTGACGCCTCTGTGATCCACACTTAAGAATAGAAACCCCGGGCAGAGGCTCTCTCTCGTTTCCAGTGCTGGCACAGGTGGCTGCGGGCCCCGTGTGGGGTCAGTGGGCCCAGCCAGGCCCTGCTCGGGCCAGGCCGGGCTGGGCCACGGCCATCCTGGAGCCGGTGGGCCCCGTTCCACCCGCGGAACCCCCCACAGCCCTGCTGTGGGCAGCCGGAGCAGCTCGGCTCCACCCCCCTTCCACTGCGATAAGCCACATTCCAGCTGCAAGGCCGAGGTGAGATTAACCCTTTTAGTGCTGTGAAGAGCTGAAAACCTGAGGGAAGAGAGAGAGGAGATGCTTAAAGCTGAAATTCTGTTGTGAAGCTATGATATATCAGAGTATCCATTGTAATTTCATGAAGATCTGGGAGGTGGAGCGTTCAACTTGTGAGCAAAAGCACCTGCACTGAGATAGGCAGATGCTGACGCAGCTGTAATTTCATGAGAAGTTTGGACAGGGAGAGATGGAAGCGATGAGGACTTTTGCTCCAAATGGGAAAGGAGAAAACCTCAGTTCCTAGAGATGCTCTCAGAGATAGTCCTAACGATGAAGATGAGGAGGACCCTTTGCTCCCAGGGAAGGAGAAGGGCCTCTTTTTTTTGTTTCTGAACGGCTCAACCTTAAAATTGTACCCCAAAAAACTTCAAGAGTGGACCCTCGAAAGCAGTTGTGGGAAAAGCTGCAAGTCGGGGGAAGGGACTCACATGCGAGCAGAGTCCTCTTCCTAAATGGACTGAACAATATTTGGAAGTGGGTGGCTGTCTCATTGTGATACTGTTTTCATAGCACGAGCAAAAAGAGACTTCTCTTTCTAAATGGACTGAACAAGGTTATTATGGAAGTGGTAACAGACTGAACATCTCAAGGATTGTCTTTTTACATTGTCAGTGGGAGAAGGGAGGAAGGTGGGGGGAGGAGGAGAGTTTTGAAGGTGTGATTTTTTTCTTCTTCTTCTTCTTTTAGGTCTGTTAATAAACTTCTTTATATTCTTTCAAGTTTGGTGCCTGCTTTACATTTCTCCTAATTCTTATCTCACGGCAGATAAACAGTAATGAGTATTTTGGACCAAACCACTACACTAAATTGGGGTTTCTGCCCGGTTACAAACCCAACCCGCTACATACAACCACCTAGAGAAAGGGCTTGTTTGAAAAGGAAGGAAAAGCAAATAGGATTTGGGTAAGTGAGTAGCAGAACATGTCCAAATATCACATCCTCAGCACAGAAACATCTTCATTATTTTAGGAATAGGGGGAAAAGATGTATAAAGGCAGTTAGAAAACTAATTAAAGCAGTTATCAAGTTATAAAGTTAATTTTCCTTGAGCAACCCTCTGGTAACCCTGCAATCCAAGATCAGGGCAGCTTTTGGTGGTGTCTTTTCCTCAGGCTGTCACAGCTGGATCTCACAGCTGGATCTGGCCCAAGTGGGCATCTCTACTGCCATGAGCTGTGGCCATTTTCTTCACCAGCCAGCAGTGGCAGAACAAGATTTCATTTTTCTCACCCAGGGAACCTCTAAAGGTGGGGGAATTTACCTGCACTGGGCTCACTGCCCTTCTCTTGGAGCTCACAGGGAAGTGTGAGACCCACCCTGCAGTGCAGCCAGCCGGGCCCACTCACTGCTTCTGCCCTGGTTCTGTGCCCTCCTGACCATCTTCCCTCTCTCCTGCCAAAGAGCTGGAGGGAAATCCAGAAGCAAGGAGATAAGGAGGTTTTGAAACAGGGTCTGCATTCCCAACCAAGTCCCAAGAGCTCAAAAGCTTTCAGCTGTATCCTAGTCACATCTTTTCCTTGTCAGAAATCCCCTGATGAGAACAGGGTCTGACAGGAGGGGAGGAAAAAGGAAATTACATAAGCAAAACAAAAGTGTCATTAAATTAATTCTGCAGATGAGCAGATCGGGTCTTGGTTGTAACTTTTCATCTTTCTGGCACATTCTGGACAGTTCTTTGAGGAATTCTCTGCTAAATGAAGCTCAGAGGGCAGGTTAAGGGTTCCTTTTTCCAAGGGGTGGCAAATGTCTGGTCTCTTTTTTCACTCCCACTGTCTCATGCCATTTGCCCCAATGTGAGCACTGACAGGGGAAGCACAAAGTGGTTTTTCTCAAGGTTCTGAAGTGAAAGCATCAAGGCCATGGCTGAGTTATGCAGGATGAAAGCACACTTCCACCCAGAGCCAGCCTCCCTGGGGTGTAGTCCTGGGCTGTCTCAGCAACTGCTCTCAGCAGTCACAAAATGCCAGCTGACTGATACTGTTAGTGTTCCTCGGGCGTCTCATCAATCACAACTCAAGCCTTTCCCAGTGAGTAACTTAGGAAAACAAGGCCATTCCTCCTGCACATCCTGCTCTGAAGGTTTTCAGTGGTTCCATTATTCTGAGTTACTGACAGGTGCTTTGTTTCTCCCCTTGCACAACTTCTAATACAAACTGCTTTTGATTTAGCACCCAGATTAACTCCTTACCCCACCTCGTTTTTCTAATTGGAAAAAGGCCTGAGGCAAATTCAAGAAAGATTGTCCCCAATTCCTTCTCTCAGAGTAAAGCTGTGACATTTTTAAGAAGTACACAGAGGATGTTGAGGGTGAGGTGTTTCCAGTGCTGCCTGGAGAAGAAAGACCATGAGGTCCTGATGAGAACACAGAGTAATGTCACTCTGAGCCACTCTGCTTTTGTTCAGGGTTACTGGGCAGAATGACCTGAAGATATTCCTGACAGTGGGGACAGTAGATCAACTCCAGATATTTTAGCTGCAGGCAGAACATCACCCTGACATTCTTGGAGTGCTT